>NW_006799994.1:607646-643470 GCF_000485575.1 Poecilia formosa
GCATCAGTGGCCAGAGGGGCAGGACGAGTGGCAGTGGCAGGAGGGGCAGGACAAGTGGCAGTGGCAGGACAAGCATCAGTGGCCAGAGGGGCAGGACGAGTGGCAGTGGCAGGAGGGGCAGGACAAGTGGCAGTGGCAGGACAAGCATCAGTGGCCAGAGGGGCAGGACAAGGAGCAGTGGCAGGACGAGCATCAGTGGCAGGAGGGGCAGGACAAGGAGCAGTGAGAGGCAGGACAAGGAGCAGTGGCAGGATGAGCATCAGTGGCAGGAGGGGCAGGACAAGGAGCAGTGAGAGGCAGGACAAGGAGCAGTGGCCAGAGGGTCAGGATGAGCGTTTTCCAAGAAGTTGCTCTCAGCCTTATAGCTACTGCTGTCCAAATCTTTTCCAGGGAGGTAATAATCAAACATTTTCTTCATACCTGTAGTCACCAGGTATCCTAGTCCGAAGCAGAGTGGAAAAAACAAGCCGACTGACTTCTTTGAGAAACTAGAAATCATTCTGAAACGCTAAGTTTTCCATTTGGATCCTGACTGACTGATGAATATCAATTATTTGCACATCTGTTTAATCCAAATTAAGTCAACGGCTCCATCAGGGGCCCCTTAAAGGCTATAGCTATATATATAGATAGATATATAGATAGATAGATAGAGAGATAGAGATAGATAGATACGAAATGGAATATACCTGCATGATGAGGTTAGAGCTGGTTCGTTAACTACTAACGCACCGGCCAACCGGGACCACATACGTAAACTTTACAGGGAAGCCAGAGCCGGGCGCTGGGCAGTGTGTTGAGATGTAAACGCCACATATAATTCTTTGTTCGCAAAGATGAATCTTTCTCACCACTCGCTCAACGCTCCTCTGGAAGCGCAGCTGCAAGTTATTCCTGCCTTCACATAGAGCTGCACAACCAGAGCAGATGCAGTTTTTTAAGCTCTCACCTTGATGTAGAGTTCTCCAAAGAATCATAATTCCTCACAGGGGATTGATGTAAATTTATCTGTGATTGCAGCATAGTTTGTTTGCAACATTTTTCTGTTACTTTTGTTTTTGATGTGTTTGTGTATTTTAGAGTTTGCATCACTCATGTCAAGTCATTTCATTTCGCCATTTTCTGCGCATTTGTATCTGTCGTCCACTGTAATTTTTTATCATGGACATTTGATTCAGCTCAAAATGACTTTGTGCTTCAACCCTTCTTCCATTTGCTTAGTAATTAAATTCCTTAAAGTTTTTGGTAACAATCAAAAAGCATGTTTTCATCCTGTAATGACAACATATGAAAAGGTGTGAAAAAGAGATTTTGACTCCTGAAAAAAATGACACCAACATCAAGACTGTTTAGGTCCTGAGAGAAAAAAATGTTTTATCTTTGAAAGCATCTGAAACAATGTCTGCAGAAGCTGTACTCACATTTTCCAGACACCAATTAAAAGTTGGGTGCTATAAATCTTCAGTCAGAGTTGCTGCTTCTTAAATCCAGACTGCGTCGCTGGTCTTTCAGTAGATTAACACTGGCAGCGGGTCGGGCTCATTAAATCAGCAGTCCTCTGACTAAACATCTCAAGGTGAATAATGATTATTTATTCTGCTTGATCTCAGTGAGCACCCTCCACCCTTAAAACTTCTTCCTGCTTCTTTCCTTTTTTCACAAATCTCTTGAAACTTTCAGACAAATCCACATAAAATTGCTGCTAGAACTCAGACTATAACTTCTGAAGCAGCATCTTGCCGCTGATGTGTTTCTTAGTGATGTTATTTTGAATTTGAGAGAAATAAAAACAACACAAAGCCTACTTGCTTCAAAGGAGAATAAAGTATGACATCATTTTTAAATATTAAAAGGTTTATTTCCTCAGTTTCACCAAATTCTCCTTTTTTGTGAGCAGATGTGCAGTTACGCTCATTTTCATTTTGTATATCTGAAATATGTTTTAAAAAAGTAATTCAGCCAATGATCATCCTTAGGAGAGAGACAGAGGGTTAAACACTAAAAGAAAGGTAGAATGAATAGTTTATATAATTCTTATCCTCTCTCACTATAATCCTTAGAAAGTTTGAAATTAAATTATCTGCATCTCAAATGTGAGATCAAAAGCTGATCAGAGGAGGAGCAAGTCTGGAAAAATTATGTTGAGAGCAGGTGAAGATCTTACAAACCGACACTCTATCCTTGGATTTAAAAGCCCTCTGCAGCAAGCCAAATCTGCCTGTAAATTAACACAATGATAAATGACCACTTGTGACAAAAACTGCAACAAAAAATTATATAAAGCAGTCTCACAGCATTCATGAAAACTCAATTCAATAGTGCCTTTTTGTTCTTGAGACCCACTGTGCCAACTGCTGAAGATTGTTTTAATATTTTTTCTGGTTCTAAAATATATTTCCTTCAGGTAATTGATGGAGAAGCAGAACATTGTGATTGTTTCTTGCTAATTCTTTAAAGCTGTTGTGTGCAACTTTTATAAAAATCTTTCTTCTACATGTTTGTTGAAACTATCACTATATCATGACAGTATCCTAACTAGCACTGTCAATCACCTCTCTGTGTGGTGCTGCTCATACCTCCTCTCTCTGCTAAGATGCAGTCAACACAGCCTGTCATAAATGCTAAGGCTAGCATTGGTTAGCATAGCCACCGATGTCGGGCGATAAACGGTTTTTATGTAACAGTAAGTTGTTTCTCTGCCATTAACATATTTAGCAGCGAGTGCATAAGATTGATTGACAGCATCAAGCCCCTCCTCCTGACTCTGATTGGTTGTTTTTGGTGTTTTCTTCAGACAGCAATAGTAGCTCAGAGAGGAGGTAGAGGAGAACGATCTTTTCACAGATTATCTGTCTCATAACATGCTGCATGGTGATAGTTTTAACAATATGTAATTTTTTTTTTACAATAGTTACATACTGCAGCTTTAAAGAAAAAAGGGAATCAAAATCCTTCAATCCATGTTTGACCTTTTTTAATAACTTTGAAAACACTGGAAACACATTTTTCAGAGATCAATTAAAACTTGTGCGTTAAGGATTTTTATAACATTATTATATTTCATGTTTCTGAAATCTAACAACACTAGCAGTAAAGTTTATATTTTTGAATGGAAGCGTCTTAAAACAGATGCAGCTTTCTTTTTGCAGCTCGTCAGCTTCTTTTCATGAAATGCACTGAGTCGGGTCTGTTACCTAATGATGCAGCGCTACAGTGAGGGAATTCGTCCTCTGAGAACCATAAGGACCAGAACGCTCCAGCTCCATTAAAATGTGAGTGTGAGACCTGTCGGCCGGATTTATGACAACACAAAGCAAACATTCAGCAACAACAAAGTAACAGGATACTGATGGGTTTTAGTTTGAAGTTTGTGGCTCCACACCAGCATAATGAACATAAGAGGGAGAAATGGCTGCACTGTAATTTATATCACTGTATGTTAACAACCTCCCAATGCAACACCTTTTCCTAAAGCAAACTGACTGCTTTAATCCAGACTACTTATCTGAAACCGTTACTGCTCATATTTACTTATAGGAAGGAACAAATGAGTCTGCACAAAAGACGTGTAAAAACTGTTTTCAGCTTTGCATCTGCAAAAATATAGTATTTGCATACAAGAAACAAATTCACAGCATAGATAATATCTCAGACTTCTCATTCAGACAAGAATGAAACCAAACAAATTTAATACAACAAACAAACAAAATGGAAAACGAACACAAACAGAAAGTATGGTGGTGGAGGGCTGATGACTGGGGCTTTCTTTGCACCTTTCAAAAAATTAAATATTCCATATATCAAAAGGTCAAGAAATGTTATTTTTCTTTTAAAAAGAACAGGATTTTATGACAAACATTTAAAAGTGCTCTTGAAAGTGTTGATTTCATAAGAGATTTAACATAAGAACAATTGAAAGAACCACTGGCTTTTGTTGGTAAAAATGTTTAAACCCATTCTTCCTCAACACATCTCTATTTTATATTATTACTATCAGTAAAAATAGAAATATCCCTTATTGTGGCAGAGTGAATAAATTCTGATGCAACAAGCAAAGCGACAGACAAGATTATAAAATGTATAAAAACAGAATAAAGGCAACCTAGTGTCCAGTAAGGGAAATATTTCAACATGAATACTGTGCAGTTATTCTTGTCCAGTTCCTCAGTTAGACATGGCTAACTCAACAGCAATAATAACAGCATGATACATTTTGATATTCCTTTTCTTTGTGTTGTCAGAAATAATCTGGAAAGTTTTTCAGATAACCAGGGAAAGCTTGACACATCCAAAGAGAAAAGGATTATTAAATCCTCACAAAGCACACTGAAGTAAATCTGACAGAGTTTTTTCCTTTTAAGTCCTGCCTGTCTTCATTGATTATACTGACTTTGAGGCTGACCATGAACATATTACTTTGTAGTATCTGCTATTAAATATTAGCAGAGAGGGAGAACAAATTGTTATGTAGTTGTCAGTGGGGATTTTTTTGGCTTAAATCAACACCATTATGCACAAAGTTCATTTTCTCAAAGAGATAAAGCTGAGATAGATTCCTAGATCAAATTCTAAAAAATGTTTAGTAGCATTTCTGTTACGTAATTTCATCTGTTTTATTTTCAGTTCATTAAAAAAATAAAATAAATCTCCCAGCGTTCATAAATACCTCACAGGTTGAAAGGCGCTAAAGTAACCCTCAGCTAAGATTTAGTTTTCTTTATCCCTGGATGTGTTTATGGACTGACTGCTCATCACTTCATCCCCACTCGGCTACATCAGAAAATCGATAACTCTCTCTGTCTCTGCTGCAGAATTTACTTTAATTTCTCCTCAAACTTCTGACATCCTGTTGTACTTTCACGAGCTGCTACTAATGTGCGTAAAACTTTTATGATATTCCACTAATGTTGAAAGAACACAATTTCGCAATTCCTGTATTCCGTTAAGAAACACCAAAACTTGTTTGTTCGCACGACAAGTCATTAACCTGTCATTCACAGGTTGTCATTCACAATGACAGTCACGAGAGGATCCAAATTTGGGTCCTCTCGTGAATGACAGGTTAAAAACATTTCACCCTTCATCCTCCTAACACTTCTTGTTGTCTTTTTCAACGTTTCCGCCAGAAGTAACATCCAATTGCTGATCAAATTATTTGAGTGATACAAAAAAGATTTCCTTTGCAGATTTCCTAAATACACTCATTTTGACATGGCTGAAGAACCACCTCAAACGTTTTTGTTTTTAATGTGTTTCCGTTAAGCAGGTTTATTTTTGCATTTCAAATTTGTACAATTTCATAGTCAATGAAAATGCGGTTACTGTCCCTTTCATTTTTCTTTTCTTTTCATGGGTGAAATCCCACTGGTTGAAGCATAATTAAAAACAACATTATAAACAGACCAATGCGTTTTGGCTTGTGGCTTTCTGCAAAGTCATAACAAAACATTGAGGAGTTTACATTGAAACAGAAAAGGTGGGAAAATTCAAATTAAGCAGTTAAGGGCGTGGAGTCACATGGTTGAAGCAGAATCTAAATATTTGGGTTGAATCACTTCAACATGAATTAAATGGTTTATGTACTTACCAGGTTGTGAGAAGCAGAGCGGCCCATGTGATTAGGCTGTTCAACTACCAACCTCTTCTCTTTCTGCTACTTTCCAGGTCTTAAACACTGTAAATAAAAGTCAGGGATTTATCATTCAACGTTGATTTAAGACGCACTCTTACAAAATACATTTTTTTCCATCACATCTTGAACGGCCATATCGAAACACAAAGTCAGCCATAGTCCTAACTGGGGGAAGTCAGAATTGCTTGGGAAATCTGACTTCGGAGGGCTTTCCAGGTAATTTGACTTTTCTGACTGGGAAGTCGGAATTTTCCACTTCCGAGTTCGACAGGAGCAGCAGTCAGTGATGGTTAACATTCTACTGCTAGCCCACTTGCCATTGGCTACATTCTTAATGCTCAATTCAGATTTTTTTTTTTTACTTTTATTTTTGCGCGGTTATTCACACATTTCCAGATATATGTGACTTATATGTGATTTCCCGTGTGAACTGCAAACGCGCTAAAAGTCTCCGGCATGCGCAGCAGAGGACACAATGACGTCACACATAGCTAGCGTGCTCAGTGTTTTACCAACCGGCATAAAAAGAGAAGCCCCCAGAGTTTGCGGCAGTAAACATGGATGCTAATGACAGAGCAAAACTTACGATTTTAAAGTTGCTTTCGACCGGAGCCAGCACATTAACGACTTTATCCTCATTATAGTCCGCCATGGTTGTTGTTTTTCTTCCCGTTTGCGCATATCAGGACGCAGAATAGTGACGTTTGTCGACGTTCAGACTCAGATCAGATTTGAAAAGATCTGATGCGTATTGGATTCAGGACCACGATTCAAATACAGTGGGCTGCATTCAAAAAATCCGATCATGGCAGTGTTCAGACTGTCATGAAAAGATCAGATGCAGGTCTCATTAGGGCAAAAACTTAGGATTTGAGTCACTTCAGGTTCAGGCCACAGTTTGAATGTAAACACTGACACCACTACAGCTAGTTTTAGCATTTTAGCTAATTTTAGCTCCTTCCTCTGGATGACTGAAAGCTGGAGATAGACACACATGAAACTAATTCCATATTGTTTTAACATCTTGATGTAGTTGGCATGCTGCAGAATTTACACAAGTGAAAAGTGCAGAGTCACTTTCAGGGTTAGTGGTCAGTTTGCCCCTTTACCAATGCGCCACATTTCTTGCCTACTCATTGCCATTTCATCACTTCCTACTTCTATTTTTTCCTGTAAATAAACTTCATACTGAAACTTCAGACTCATACTTTCCTTTGTAGTAAAATATTTTCACAAATTATGGACATTTTACAAATAAATCTTAAATCTCACTTGAGATTTAATTATTCACTCAATATATTTGCATCCTTTTTTCATTTATTTTGGGTGTGAACCCTGATTATTCTGATCAAATCAGAATAACACTAATAAACCTTCTGATGGGAGACTATAACCTTAAACTGTCAGTTGATGAAGGGAATAAAAACCAATGCATGTGGAAGAAATTTGATAGGAAAAGAGTAAATCTGAAAAGAGATGAATCCACTTCTCTTTCCAATGTTTCTTTTTTTGTGTGTTCCTGGTCTATTAGCATTTCATCTGATGAAAAAGTACAAAATTCTTCATTGTGGCTGCAATGTCCTTCAGTCACTCTCACACAAACACATCTACACTAAATGCATACGTCTTTGCTCTATAAAAATATAGGCTATGTATATTTCATAAAGCAGTGGGAAAAACATAAAAAACAAAGTAAAGGAAAGCAAAAAACTGCATATTTCTTGCAGATGTTTGAGGCTCTGTTTCCTGCACTTCTCTGTTATTATGTATGAACTCAGTGAACCAGGCTGGTCCTTGCAGCAGCAGTGAGGATGAAAGCAGTCGCTCTTTGCCTCAAAGCTCCACTTACATCGACTTTCCCATCTACTGTGACAAGGACGCTTTGTGTTATGCTTTATGTCAGGATAAGTACTGGATGTGTAGGACTTTTTCTTTGTGCTATATCTGAGGAAATCCAGTTACTGAAATGTGTATTCATGTTGCAGAATTACAGATAGATATCCATGTACATGTAATAAATCTCACTGGAAGAGGTTAAGTGTACTTTGTAGGACATTCCTGTAAATACACCAACAGAGGAGGAGTAAGTGAATCCAATTTCCTGTTGACAGTAAGAGTGTGGAGAACAAGAAGCACTTTAGGAATTTGTGTGGAGAAGACCAGAAGACGTAAGGATACAATTACAAATTTAATGGCAGGAAACCGAGCATTAGATGAGTCAGATGTCAGTCACAACTATAAAGCAAGTGATACTTCACCTCTTTACCCCCAAACTGCTGAGTTTCTGTGAAAAAAGACATGGAATGGCGTAGTGCTGTGAATGCCCTTTGACCTGGTGTTTGGACCTACCTGCAGGAAGTGGTTTCTGGATGGTAAGTCAACAACAAAACACTTGTCTTTTCAGCAGCCATTGTGCAGTGCATTCAGCGGTAAAACCAGTTGACCAAATGTGTTGGAGCTCTGCTTTGGTTGCTAGGTAACAGGCTAGGCTTTGCTGGGGTTGCTAGGTAACGGGCTGGGCTTCGCTGAGGTTGCTAGGTCATGGGCATTTGGGAGATTTTTGAAACAGCTCATTTTCTAGACACCAAAAAACATTAAATTATTGTCAAAAACACTCTGTGTTTTTTTAGGTGCTTGGTCTGTTTTTAGAAACAGTAGGAGCCCAAATGGAAGCACAAAAGTGTTCAAAATTTTAATTTAGCATAATAAGTCTGCTTTAACAGCAAAGCATTGTGGTCCTGTGCTGTTTTTTAAAACTGCTATATGAATAAAATTTTAATGAAACTATAAGTACAAAAACTTTTCATACCTTGGACTTTCTCCCGTTTCTGAAGACAGTAATCACATTTCCTTTTAACAGTGAGAAACGGCGAGGAGATTTTTTATAATGGAGAATGCTGGATGACAGTAACTCTGCGGCGAGCAGCACCGTCACTCTCAGCTTTTATTGCCCTTCGTCTGACATGAAATTAAATCAATGCTGTTGCTGGAAGCTTCCTCTGCAGGGACAGAGATGCATTCCTCTAATTTACTGCGGGGCTTCCTAACTGCTCCGCAAGGCTTTTTGCAGCTGAGGGTTGGAAACTCTAGATTTAAATGTTTTATCTGAGTGAACTATTTGGAACAAATGTTAAACATTACATATTTTATTGGGACGTTAATTTTATGCTGAGGTTGAAGAGTCAAAAATTTAGTAATGATGTAAGAAAAATGGTAAAACGTAATATGAAGTCAACAATTTGCAACTTTTGAAACTCTGAAATTTCAATTTTTTCATATAAAATTTTGGAGATTATTCTCAAAATAAGCTAAGCTAAGAGTGGAAAAACAAGATAAAGCTACAATTTAGAACTATACTTGATTGTTTTACTGTCAGAAGCAGAAACAAACGGAAAGAGTTCCTTACGTTGGTTATTTAAGGCCTTTTGGTCGTAAATAACTTTATGCAGCTGCTTTTATCTTGTGGAAAACTGGACCTCATCGGTTCAGTAATTTTTATTCTAACGCAGACTTTGATGCCTTTTAATTTCTTACTGAACTTGCTAATCGCAGCATGTGTTCATAAAAACAGTGGCTCATATATTGTTGTTATTGCTGATGACAGATTTTTTTTTTCAGCAGAGCTCAAACTTTTTTCCAAACTCGATGCCTTTCTTTTAATAAGGCAGATATTATTAACTGATCTATAATATTTTTCCTACACAAAAATATAACTTCTTTTTTTCTTTTAAATATTGTACTTATTGCTAACAATGGGAAAAAGAAAAAATCACACTTTGGGATTTTAGAAAAATCAAATATTGAAAATACCTTTGACTTGTTGAATTGATTCCACTGTGTTTTATTCTGGTGCTATTAATTAAGATATATTTTATTCTTGAACTTTTAATCTAGGCAGTTATACATGTTTACAGAGTCTCAGGGCTTCAAAGGGTAACAAATGAATGATCAAATATTTAGCCAGAATTATCTTGTTTTCTCTTTTCTTTGAGAAGAAATGAGAAAAAGAATAGTCTTTTAAAAAGTGTTGCTCCGTACCTTCTATAATTTCCACCCTGAAAAAAGAAGGTTTAAGTATTAAGTGTTCATGGTGGAAACTTTTGATCACATCTCTAGAATTTCTAATCAGTCGCTTGAAGCTTGAATATGAAACAGCGATGTGTAACCCTTCTTGCAGCTGAAAGTCAGAAAACCAGAGACAAGAAGGTATTTTTTCTGTAGTCATGAAAACAGTGGCTTTTTAATGTAAACACTACATTCGATTGGTTTTTCCAGCACGGACATCCCACATGAAATAACAACCATTCACTAAAGAAGAGTAGAGGGAGAGAAAGAGAGAAAAAAGCTGCACAGAAAAAAAGCATTCACTGGGTAAAGAACAGAACGTAGGTAAGAAAAAAATAAATCATGAGGATAACAGGAACAGAATGCAAAAAAAAACAAAACAGCTTCATCGTGTCATTATACAGTTTTCTCTTTTTTAAAACCTAGAAATCAAGAAGGCAAGAAAGAGAAGTTTCTATAGATAGATTGATGAGGGGGAAACATAGATCAGGTATGAATAAATAACAAATTTCCAAATCTACTCATTGTGTGTCTGTGTGAGTGTGAGCGAGTGTGTATGTGTGAGGTGAGAACTGTGCTTTTCATTATAGACCTGGAAGGTGTGCACTAAACTGAAAAGATAGAGAAGAAGAAGAAGGAGCATGACTTTATACAGCGCCGATGTGTTAACATGCGGCATCCCTAACTAGCGGATGCAGCCAGAAACGTGCTCTCCCCCACAAAAAGAGTGTTTTTCTTTTATCCCCCCCAGAAATAATAAAAAATAGATATTGTTATATTATATTTAATCGTTCTGAGTCAGGCTAAAGTGAGGAGACGGTTCTAATGCAGGGAAACAGGCAGAACGGTAAAAGGAGGTGGAGCTTGGGCCTGGGGGCGGGGCTTAGGGACAGGGCACAGATCGGAGCGTTACAGCAACACCGGGTTCTCCGTGGTTCCTCGTCAGCTCGCTGTCCGACTGGAACCGCCCACCAAACATCGGCTCATGTAAAATGGAGAAAGAAAACGTTGCGTAGCTACAAATCACGAGAAATCGTCATGATGTCGGTCAGTGTCGTGGTGAAGGCGGTTTTTCTCTGGGAGATTTTTGCCCTTTGTGTTGCTGCAGGAAAAATCTAAACATTTCTTCACTTCAAAGCTTCACATGTGAGCTGTTCCTGCTCGGAAACTTCAACTCACATTTTTCTGACATATTCTCATAATTCATCCCTCACCCCCCATTCAGAAACCAATCAGCTTTCCCCTTCAGTTGCTGCTTCCACATTTATTTATTTTTTTATTGTTTTTCTATTTAGTTTGCACTTTTTATGAAGTGTTTTTTTCCCTCATAAGCAGCTTTATGCTATAAGTTTTAACAATTATCTGGTCTTTTTTTTTATACAAAGTTGAGTATCTCATGCTATTTCTGTTGGGAATGGAAAAGAAGAGAATGACAAGGACAGGAGGGGGGAAAGGTCAAATCCCGACGCCTGGGCGCCATGCAAGAGTCGACAGCGAGGAAAGAGAGGATGGCGGGCGATTGGTCAATAAATAAATTAATAAATTAATTAGTTTTCTTAAATGGAGAATGTTATTAGGTTATTATGGGGAGGAAGGTAGAGTTTTACCTGCTTCTAAAAGCGCAGCTATCTACAGCGCAGTGCCTCTGTTACATGGCACTGACGATTCAGTCAGTAAGCGAGTTTCCTATTGGCTCTCGAGTCCGGCTGTGGTCAGCGGCTGGCCAATGACAAAGACCAGATTATGGAAACAGGAAACCAGGAATCCTGGGTGGAAACTGGGTCTTGAATGTGAAGATGTTAAAAGTTACTCAAATAAAAAAAACAAAAACATCTTAAAATGTCTTCTCAAATGTAAACAACAAAAAAATAAGTCAGTTTAGATTTCTTTTTAACGTTCTTATCCAACTTGTCAGGTGCATTTTAGTGCTGCTCACATATACACATATTTCTGCAAATAAAAAAAAGTATTAATAATCCGCAAAACAGCCCAAAACGACCAGGATTAAACAGGAAGTACAGGTGAGAGGTGAGAATAATCAGTGTACAGACGCAATAAATATACACACGATCATCAAAGAAATAAAACAGCATCATCATTTTCAAAGTAACAATACATAAAAAAGTATGCAAGAAAAAAAAGTACAGGCTTCGGTTTTGTTAACAAAACAAAAATAAAAAAAAAATCACACAGTCGACCACGTGACGGAGCGGCAACAGAGGCTTTCCTCAACTTTGTTCAAGATGTTTCAAGGCTGCAGGTTTGGGGTTTTTTCTACTAAAACTAATTTTGTTTGCTTGGCAACAGACCCAAAAAAACATCAGGGGGAATCAGAGCAGAGAGGACACAAGAACTAAGAACATTAGATAGATTTATATATATATTTATATTTATATGCATGTATGCCTATTTTTTTTTTAAATCATCCTCATTATTAATATGTACCTAGTTGGATTTTTTTTTTTTGTTTTTCTTTAGAGAATCATCATCATCATTATCATCATCGCCATCATCATTTCCACAGCAGTGCCAAAGGAACAAGACAGAGGAGGAGGAGAAAGAGGAAGAGGACAGGAAGGATGGGAGAAAAGTGTGGGGGTGGTGGTGGGGGGAGGAGGGGGGTCCAGGGTGTGTGTGTGGGCGCGCTCAGTACAAGCCACACCCTCGAAGGTTGTTGGCGATGATGATATCGGTCACAGCATCAAACACGACCTGGATGTTCCCCGTATCCGTGGCGCAGGTCATGTGACAGTAGATTTCCTTATTTGGAGAGCGGTTCTTGCTCTCGAACTGTGCTTGGATGTAAGCTGCCGCGTCTTCGTAGGTGTTGGGTCCTGGACGAGCAGAAAGCAGAACAAAAATACTCAATTTAAATGAGATTTTATCAGATTTTACATTAAAACCTGCCTGTTTTGCAGAAGCTGCTCTCAGTTCAGTTGCATGTTGATGTAGTCAACTTATAGAACAAGTGATCACCAACAGTTGAGATAATGCTGCCATCCGCTGATCGTTCTCCTGCTTTTAACTTTCTATTTTCATGAACATGAAAAATAATCCTAGGTCAGTTCTTCTGTTTCTTTCTGTGTCTTATCCGTCTTCGCAAGCCTCCAGTCGGTCGTGTCAGATGGTTCTGGTTGTGCTGGAGGTTTCTTCCTGTTAAAGGGGAGTTTTTCCTCTCCACCGTCGCTACATTCATGCTCAGTATGAGGATTACTGTAAAGTCAACAACTCAATGTAAGCGATAGTCGCTACATCCAGGAGGAGTAAATGCTACAAATCACCGACTCGATCCAATCTGCTGGGATTTTAAATAAAAACTTTTAAAACTATTCTGAATAATCAACTGAGCATAATGTTCTGATTGATAAATTGGAATGCATGCATGACTGAATCGAAATTATTTTTTTGTAAAATGCCTTGAGACAGTACTTGCGAACTGGTGAAAATCTGTTACAGGTGACCCACTATGAATCCTTGAACAGGTTAGGATAGATCTATGGTCTAAACAAAACATGCTCAAAAATCATTGTTAGATAATAAGATTTTAGTCTGCTCAGTTCTACTCATTTTGAGCTCATTTAGGGCCTCTTGTCACTTTAAATCCAAATAAGCTGCTGCTGGCCACGCACCTCAACTCAACGTAAAAAAAGCTGCGAACAGATGTACAACTGTACATCTTTGAAAAGCAGAAGTGGAGCCTCCTGCACATCCAACACGAATGCAGCAAGTGGTTTCTGGGTGATAACAAAACATGTCTTTTCCAGCAGCCATTGTACAATGCACAGCGGTAAAACCAGCTCAACATATGTGGTGGAGCTCTGCTTGGGTTGCTAGAATACGGAGCAGTTCCTGCTGATTTGTGATGTTATATTCTGGGGAGGGGGCAGGGGGTTGAAACCAGACACCAAAAAGCATTAACTTATTTCCAGAAAACGTGCTTGGTTTGCTTTTAGAAGCAGTAGAAACCCAAATGAAAGTACAAAAATGTGCAATATGTGACTTTTACATAATACTTTCCCTCTAATGATGCAAGGCTGCAAAACCCTCCAACTCCACCTCAGCCTTTCTGTCATATAAAATGAAATCAGAAAAGTATTTCCAGTGATCAGAATGAGGAGTGTTCAGACCTTTGGCTGGACAGAGAGGGAGAATATGATGCAGCAAAAAGTAAAGGTGGAAGATGTGTGACTATCAGAGCAGCGTGAGAGACGGGTGCACCGCTGTGAGTGTGTGAAGAGGCTTATCATAGCTCACCACGCGCGTCTATTACTCACAGTGCTTTTATCCGTCACCACTACATCTGGCTCCCACTTCCACGTCAAGAAGTCTTTCTGCTTCCCTCTGCCGTTTTTGCAGACTCTCACTGCCAACAACTTTCCTCAACTCCCTGTGCTCGTTATCATTTCTCCACTTGTGGAAATGCAGTAAAGTAAATCTCTTCTTGAAGTGAGGTTTTATGTTCCTCCAACCATTTCGCTCTCCCTTTCTCTGCTGGAAACTAACTTGCAGCTGTAATCATACCGCAAGATTTAAAGTGGCACATTTTTCAGACGGTTTATAATGCAGAGACAGTAAATCCACATCTGAAGGTCCCATGCACAACTAATGCCCTCAATCAGGCAGCTGTTAATCAGAGAACAGACCTGAGGGTTTTAATTTCCAGGAAATCTCACTCAGACAGTAAAGATCAGTCATTCATGCTTTCGTATCCAGTTTTAAATGGGATCAGGACGTCCACACGGCTCTCTGACTGAACAATCTTAAGGTTAATTTAAGGTTTTAGGTCAAGAGTTGGATCTCCAAAGTAACTCCAGCTGAATGAGCTTGTTTGCCTCTTTGCCAAAAGCTGTTGGAGAAAATTGATTTTCTGTCCCAACAGGAAATATGAAACCATCACTGACAGTCAGAACCGCTGAAACATAAAAGCAGCAACTTGAGCTCTGACCAAAAGCGATGAATGCAGCTCAAAGTTTGGTCAATTTATTTAGCAGTTTTAAACAGTCAATGTTACATTTGTAAGAAATTCTGAATCAGAATCAAACCATTTTGAGAAGTGGAGTTATACTGGGCCAACACTGCAGATACAGGAAGCAGTTTTCCAAAATTTCCTGCTAAATATTTCTTAGTTCAAAATCATCAACATTTTCTGTTGTAAAACAGAGATAATCATTAAAAAAGTAAATCATTTATCTACGTTCCTAAGCAATACAGACATCTTCACACTCCTTTGCCAAACTTGGATAATTCTTCCTGAGGTCATTTCGCCTCCTGCTGTTTCTCCAGAGTCTTTAAAATATGGAACTGGTTTTTCCAGGGCTGAATAAGCATGAAAAAAACCCCCCATAAAACTGAATGTGGAAAACAGCTTGTTCCACCAGACTCTTAAACATATTCCTTTTTTCTAAAGCAAAAAAAAAAGACTTTATAAGGTAAATGCTCAGAAAAAGTTCTGCTGACCACAAAACAGACGTATGACAGGAAAAAAACAGCTACTAATAATTTTGATGTGACCATTTCTAGAAGCAAGAACTTGATCATTTGGGAAGATAAAAGTGGTGATTAAGGTGTAAAAACCCCCAAAAAGTTCTTTATGATCCCCATCAGGAGATCAGTGCATAACCTGTGAATGTGAAGCTTTAATGTTTGCAGCCTGAAACTGCTGGCAGCATGACCGTCATAAATTCAGGCTTGAAATAAAGATATTGTTTCAACAATTCAAGCCTCGACATCTCCAGATCAGGAGATAATGGAATAAGTTTCTCATCAAAGAAAGCTTGAGGTCTCATTATTTCAGCAGATTAATGGGATAATAAAGCTGTTGCCTCAAGAAAAAGTATAAAAAAACCTTGATATTGTTTTTTCTAATGAGAAAATCGAGCTGTTATTGAAACAATAATGAGTTTGAGAGTTTATTTTCTCAAGATAAAGAAACAAACAACCTCAAGGTAATGTTATCTCCAGCTAATGAGATAATGAAACATTAACATGAAAAACAAACTCCAGGTCATATTTAGAAAACTAAATCTAATGAGATAATTAAAACAAGCCTTACATTTATCATCTCAAAATTATTCAAGTCAAGAAAACTGTAACCTAAACAATCTTAACATCACTTTATGTCTACATGCTGATGACAGTAAAGCATTTCCATGTCAAAATTAATTTCTTAACTCCATATTATAAGCTTACAATTTTTGACAGAATTAATTTAAGATCGGCTCAAAATCTGTTTGAGTTACTAACTGTGAACTTTTCTATAATAATCAGTGCTGTAAATAAGAAGGTGTTTACGTCTTTCATTTTTTATTTTAGAAGTTTAAGGTGACCAAAATATTGTAAAATCAGAGAAAGATGACCGGAGGAAAAACAAATGTTTTTGCTCCTGCACATAAGTTGTAGCTCATTTGCCAAAAACAAATAAAAACTGGCAGCTACTCTTGAAATCATATTCCCTTAACAACGACACCAATACTACTACTACTACTACTAATAATAATAATAACAGTAAAGCATATTGTTTAAAAAATGTAATTCTGGGGACACAGTTGGTAACACCCCTGCCTTTCAGCAAGAAGGTCCTTGGTGCAAATCCCAGTCTAAGGTTTTCCTACATGGAGTACTGGACTAAATGCCATCATCACTTGAAAACTGTTTTT
This sequence comes from Poecilia formosa, assembly GCF_000485575.1. Classification (NCBI taxonomy): domain Eukaryota; kingdom Metazoa; phylum Chordata; class Actinopteri; order Cyprinodontiformes; family Poeciliidae; genus Poecilia; species Poecilia formosa. Next base: position 624,000 of record NW_006799994.1, read on the forward strand.
TTGTAATTGTTGTTATTGTTGTTTAATGTTAATCTTTATTTTAGGACCTAAAGCCTTTAAATGTGACAACATCCCTTTAAGAAATCATCACAACATGGCTCTTCTATTAACCCTTTAATGTTTTTACCAGCGTTGCTCTGAGAAGTAACTCCTATAACGAGCTCAGCAGATGCACAGTTCTATCAGATGTTTGCTAATTGATGCTGGCTAGTCTGAAGGAGCTGAGTGGAGGAGGAGATGTGTCTCGAAGGCGGAGCTAGGTCCAACCATGCGTTTTTTGCAGCTGAATGGTTGCAATGGAGATTAAAGGATTTCTCCAAAATGCATGAAAGAATCAATGTAACACTCCAGGTATGTTTTTGGTGAGGGAATAACAATATAATAATGTGATACTGCCTCTTTAAGTGAAAAATATCTCTCACCTGTGTACTCTGGGAAACAGATGCTGAGTGGAGACTTCTTAATCTTCTCTGCAAACAGATCCTTCTTGTTGAGGAAGAGGATGATGGAGGTGTCGATGAAGAACTTGTTGTTGCAGATGGAGTCAAACAGCATCAAAGACTCGTGCATGCGATTCTGCGGATGAGGAAGAAAAGGAGCGGGGAAACGGTGAGAGAGGAGCGGGAACACACAGGAAAACGAGACGATGACGGGGAAGATGAGAAAAGAGGAAATTTTCAAAGTTAACAGAAACTCAACAAAAGTGAAGATTTACACAATAACAAGTTAATATTAAAAGTAGAGCGAAAGAGTGATGAGAGAACAAAGAGGGAAACTTTTCTCTAGAATTAATGCTTCAACATTTTCCTCAGCCATTATGCTGCTCTCATTTGTCTCACACTCAAACTAGCGGCTGTTTTACTTGTTTACGGAAATCCTTTGTTAATAAATAATTACAGCTGTGGAAAAAAAGACAAACCCAGAAAAAGAAATCGGAGGAAGAGAAGCGAAGAACGAGAGCAACACTAATAAACTCCTTGATATCCAGGAAAAACATTTTAGGAGGGAAAATAATCACACATCTCCGGTTGCTCATGTGGTGCTTTATTATCATTGTCTCATGTATAAATACAATGTTCAATAAATTATCAACAGCAAGGGAGTTACAGCACAAACAGTTTAGCACTTGCACACATACAGTATATACACATCCATATACAGTTTGTGCAGGTTTTGCAGTACCTGGACAGTGTTTACAGTGTTGGTTGGCATGGAGACAGAGTTAACTTATGGTAACAGGAGAGCTGGGTTATGGGTGTGATGAGAAAAGGCACAGTTGATGCTCCAGAGTCAAATCTGCTCTAATGCAGCCGGGAGACTTCCTGCAGGAGAGCGAGCGACTCCTCGGCTTAAGTGCTCATTACGGCAAAGTGAGACTGAAAATCAGGAGATCGCTCATAAGGGCATGTAAGCAAGGTCAGGATGGGAGCTGCTCTGGAGCTAATCAGGGAAATATTTGGCACTTTGTTTTAGTTCTTCATCTGTAGCGCTGTGGCATATCAGCAGCTTGTTGTGGAGGGAAAAAACAAACAAAGAAAAACGTGGCACAAATGCAACCATTTCTCTGCTGAAACCACGTGGCATTTTTTATCTGAATTTAAGACCTACACTGGGAAATAACAGATAAACTACATTACCCACAAATCCCTATTTTATGTAGCCAACACAGATTAGATATTTACTATCAAAGATCAAGTATTTTTTTTGGTCTTGGCCGTTTGGCCCCAACACACACACGTCTACACACAGACACACTGATTGGCTCATTGTTCTTCTCTCAGCGCTGTTTCCATCCTATTAACCCCTAACTGCTTTAGTGCTACAGTGCGGTACTTTATTTCTAGGAAACAATTGGATGTTCTGGAAGGTCAAGCTGAATCAACAGATCACACTGTTTAATCAATACAAACACTATAAGCTGCTACGAAATGTTGGTTCTTCACTGTTTATTACAGAAAAAACTTTCTACATGTTCTATAATGTATAGATGAGCAAAACTCAAGGCTTGTATTTATTATAAAGACATACATTTAAGTTATGTTTGGAAAAAAAAAACTGACTAAATAAACTGTAAAAAGAAAATTCCCCAAAGGTTTTCACTAAAACTTTTAATTGGAAACTTTGGGATGTTTTGCTCCATTTCCTCATGTAATGTGGACTTTTGTAAATCATAACCTGCTTTAGCTGTTATTGCTAAAGACAGTAAAAGGCATCAGATCTTGATTTGTCTTTCAGGTTTCATATTCACATGTCTTTTTTTTGTTCAAATTTAAACAATGGAAGGCTTTTTTCCAATTAAAAATAGTCATAATAATTACTGAATAAAACTAACAATGAAAATATCAGAACTTTTGTGAATCCTGACAGGTACAGTACCTGCACCTAACAAAGCAAAACATCGTAGAAAGGTAATGAACCCAGTCATGACGAGGCAGAACAACGTGAATTCCACACCACTGATCCCAGTAGACACACTCCACGAAAAGTCACACATAATTCTGCTTCTTTTCGTCATGTTTAGACCCAGAAAGGACGCCAACCGAAACCGCAAGAGAGCAAACAGTGAGACGGCAGCTTTAGCTTGAAAACATGATGATGATAAAGTGAAATGACCATCAGAAGGTGCATTTCTGGTTCTGAAGCTCAAATGTTTCTCACCAACCCTGCTTTCAAATTACAACATAGCTGCAGTGTGTATAAAACCAACTACCAGATACAGTTACAAACTGGTTATTTGACCTGATAAACGTTTGAATCTTAATAAATCATTCATACAAACATTGCTCATAAAATGTTACTAATAGTGATACTTAAGCAAGCTACTCAACAACATTTTGAAATTTCTCAAACAGGTTTAATTTGATTGTTACATTATTTCCGGATTTGATAACTAGCAACTGGAGTATAAAGGTCATGTTTCCCTGCAATGAAATGCAAAATGCAAATATAGGATATAAAAAAAAGTAAGGAATATATAGGATTTTTTTTAACGAGTTCAATGTTTGGTTTCCTGTTAGACCTTGTCCAGAGTGTATCTGACTCTGAGAAGATTCCTGCATAATGTTTCTGTACATCCTGATCTTAAAACCATTTATCAAAAGGTTTTAAAAACCTTTAAGCTTTTTCTGGGAATCAAAGGAATCAATAGGAGCCAAGTTGAGGGGTGCAGGTAAACCAAAATGACTTAACCACATGTCACGTCAGAATGTTTCCAATAAACCAGAGACTCTAAGACATCTGCAAAGACATTTCACTTCTGGAAAACAATTAATATACAAAATGCTTAAAGCTCACAAACACAGACAGATGTACAAAACACATATTAGATAATTTAGGTTTGAATTTTGTTAATGCTGTGAACCAACTGGGGGTAAATTAATAATACTGATCAAGAACAGCTGATAAAACACCTCCATGTCATTCAGTGCTGCCAGAATCGAGGAGATGGAGCTCAAACAGCATGTTGTCACTTTCTGCTGCGAGGCAAATAAAAATGAAGACTTTTATTTTATCACTGTGAACTGGAGCTTACAGAACGTCACGTACATGGAAGATTCAGCAGGATATCTTCCTCCAACTGGTGACAGCTCTTTATGTCAGGCACTAAACAAAAAAACTAACAAAACTAATAAACTGCGCTCGTTTGCTAGTATCCTATTTTATAACCTTTTCTGGCTTAATTCAGTGAAATTAAACAACAACAAAAATTTTAAGGCAAAGTTTAACAAGATGAATGTTTGTTGATGAAAAATGTTGCCAGTAAAGTGCATTCTCTGGATTTGGAGACCCAAGAATTTAGTTTCCATTAAAAGAACCCAAAACATGCAACTTCCCCTGTGGATTTAGATGGAAAGTAATTTCCATGAAAAGGTAAGGAGAACTTTATTACTAAATAGTTTTAATGCACAGAACAAATAAAACAAAATAAAAAAAAATCAAGAATACAATTATTGTTGTACTATCTATTCTACCAAGAGATATTTAGAACACAGTGCATCATTATTCTTACACACAAACAGCAGATTTTCTGTTTGCCAAATCAACCAGCGTCCATCTGATGCTTTTAGCTGCAAACGATGGGAACATTTGGCAAAGGAAGGTGTGGCGACATTTTAAAAACCCCAGGGCCGTTCTGTGCGTTCAGTGCATGTGTGTACGCTTGCCTGTGCTGCTGTGTGTGTTTGTGTTAGCGTAAAGGGTAGACAGGTGCCTTGCGGGTAATTAATCCACAGATAGTGACTCCACCACTGCACCCCTGAGCTGATGCTGTCTCCCAACACAACACGTACACACACGTTTGTGAGCTGACCTTTCCTGTTCTGTTAAATGACACATACACACACACACCATTAACTGTACGCAATCTGCAAACACACACAGACACAGAAAATCCACAAGCAGAATCACACACAGCAGGCCGATCAACAGCCTTGGGGAGCTCTCCGTCGCTAATTAGGAAATTTGGCGCAGATGTAGAAAGATGAGCTGATGATGTCATCTACCTGTTTAAAAGTGAGGCAGAGGATGAGAGTGATGAAGCACGAATCACATCAGACACTTTCACCGTGTCAGTAGGGGTGGGCAATATGGACTTAAAGTTTTAACACAATATTCTGTGGTTCTGTTGTGATAATGATAAAAGTGACGATAAGAACTTCTCTAATTGGTAACTGTATGGCTGTGACTTTTATCAGTAAGTGTGATTTTTATTACTAAAATGCCCACATTAACTGCTTTTAATCATATTTTCAAACATACGGATATTTATCAAAACTCTTAATGAATAATGGAGAAAATAGTAAAAAGAGCAATTTTGACAGTAGCTATGTTTCCATTATAAATGTGCAAAAAGCTGTTGCTGTTCCACTAATGTCAAAAAAATAGAATTTCGCTACTGCAGTGTTTCCATTACAAGAGAAACAATTAAAATTACACGTGAATAAGTTTGTTCATGTGATAAGTTATTAAAAAAACATGGCCGCTCCATTATCCTCCAACTACTTCCTGTCGTCTTCTTCTTCGTGGTTTCTGCCAGTGGCAACATCCGATTGTTGATCACGTGAGTCGTGATGCATAAAAACTTTTCCATTGCAGTTCTGAGAAATAAACCAATTTTGATACTACCAAAAAACTTCATAGCGCCAAATCTTTTTATTGAAAGTTGAGGTTTTGCAGAAGTGGTGTTTTCATAAAAAAATGTTATTTTGACATCTTGCATGGCCGATGAGAAACGCAGGTAATAGATATCAATTGGAATTTTATCACGATAAATGATAAACGATGTGATAAACGCCCACTCCTACCTTCATGTAATAATCTTTTCTTCAATCTGAACCCAAACCCCAGCCATACACTCTCTCCAGGTTTCAGTCTCCCAAAGCTCAGCTGTGTTTTTACGGCGGACAGCAGGACTGTTACAGAGAGCAGCCTCAGATAATGGCTGTAGTCTCAGGGCGGGCTGAAATCGATGCGCCCATCCAGCCACTATCGGTAGCTGCCGGGCTGAGTCAGCTTTTCTAACCCTTTGTTTTAAGTGGTTTCATAATGGAGTTGTTCACACTGCAACATGAGGCAATGATGCAACCTCCTCCCAGCTCAGATCCTGTTTTCCTCCATTTACATCCTAATTGTCTACAAATAAAAAACAAAAGCACACAATTGATAATTATGTAATAAGGAATGTTAGAGTTGAAAGTATTTACTTTCGGTTAACATGGTGAGATTTTTAATAATAATGTTCTTTGTTTAAAATGTGGTTGATTCTCAGGTCCTATGTCTCATATCAGAAGCCAGAGGAAAAACTAGGCAAAAATGGTTTTCATTATTAAAAACGGTAAAAAATACTACATATCCAAACAATATATTATTTGTCACTAAGCAGAAAACAGCGTAGAGAAAAGTGTGGCATCCCTGCTATTCATAGGCGATATGGACCATAACCACCAATGAATAACTAAAACATCCCCTGAAATGCTTATAACTCCCTACTTTAAAAGTTCAAACACCAAATATACCTTAATATATATTAATACAGACAGTGGAAACCGTCTTAACGCTACTGCAGAACATCAACCATTTTCCTCATTTCCGCTCCCAGGAGTTACAGCTAATCTGTGTCAAGGAAAAATAGGATTGGATGCTTTGCAAACGATGTCAATGAGCATTTTACATTTAGGTATTTTAGCTACTCAAGCTTTTCTTTTGAATAATTTGGAGTCACATTCCACAAAAAATCCAAAAATATAAAGACATAGTTAATGTAGGTGTGTTCAATTAAAACCACAGACATTAGCTTACGTTTGTCTTCAGAGACTAGCTAACTGCGGTAGCAAAACAACCCAATTTTCTGGTTTGCTATTGTGTTCAATCACCGTAGCAACAAAGATAGCAGAGTACTGTGTGCGCGACTGATTCAATGAAATGCAAACTCAGTAATGCAAAAAAAATCAGGTAATTATAGGAGTTAAGATTACAAATGCAGCAGCCATGTTGGATTCTGAACGAGGTTGGTGAGGAATCTCGTGATATGAGGCCAAATAGCATGAAGCATTAAGCAATGGAAAATTCTTACAACACTATGTATGCATTAATGGCTTATCTAACAAACTTGTTAAGCTTTTCTCACAATTGCCCCTTTACAGAATGAACCAGGACACCGTTGTTTGGTATAAAGGCCTGAGACAGAGGGGCTAGGATAAGATTACTGGGGTCAGGTAAGGTCAGAAAAACAACAGTACGCAGCGGCAGTGGTCCAGGACTAAACAGCAAAAAGTTTCAGCCAACCAACCAACGAGTTAAATCAAGCTGGACCAACAGTCTGCTCTGTAGTAAAGGAGGACATCATTTGACCAACTCTCACAGGATGACCAATCGAATTGGCCAATCGAATTGGCCCCACACATGTGACATAACAAGGTACCACAGAAGTAAAAGCATCCGGTCAGTACAAGCCGCAGCCCCGCAGGTTGGTGCCTATGATGACGTCTGTGACAGAATCGAAGACGAACTGGATGTTGTTGGTGTCCGTGGCGCAGGTCACGTGAGAGTACACCTCCTTGTTGGGCGACTTGTTCTTGCCTTCGTACTGAGACTTGATGTAGGCAATCCCATCGTCGTAATTATCTGGACCTGGAGAGGACAAGAAGCAGGAGTTACGACCAGTTTTAGATTTTTAATTTGTTTAGTTTTATTTCGTTTTGACTTTTGTTTGTTTAATTCTGTTACTTTTAATTGAAACTGAATTAGTTCAATTCAGTTACTTTCTAGTTTTTATTACTTTTAGTTTTTTTCATACTTTGGTTAATTTTTAGGTGCAGAATTCAAAAAGGTTGCAGTATTGTTTTGTGATACATCGATAGGGAAATGAGTACTCAACAGAAGATGCTGTTTTCACAAAATGTAGTTGATTGTTGTTGAACAACAGACTCTGGCGTTTGTTCCCAACTTTTGCTGTCGCCATTTTTCAGACCAGCCGCCATTTTGTGGACTAGCATAGGAAAAGTAAGGAGTGTTGTCGTTTCCTGACAGTTGACTTAAACTGCTTGTATGAAAAAAAAAAAAATCCACATCAATTTGAGCGACTAATGAATAAATACACAAACACAAAAACAAAAGATATTGTAATTCTAGTTTCAGCATATTTTAGGAATGGATGCAGAATATAGTCCCAGCTAGTTTTCTCCCACTTAATGAAAATGTTTCGGTTGTAATTATTTAGTTTATTTTTGATAACTTTAATAACCTCGGTTACGATGCAGCTTTTAACGCGCTTTTCATCCAAACCGTGAGCCGCCTCCTACTTCCCCATCATCCCCCTTTTTTCCTCCATCAGCGCTATTTTGTGATTTTCTTTCTGAAAACCGAACCTTTGACTCTTGAGCTCAGCAAACATTGTGCTGAGGTTGTGCTGAGCTCGATGCCAGCGCGCTTTAATAAACGTGATGCATGGACAACTTCCTGAGACAAACTGGAGCTGTGAGTTTGCTCCAGTAAATGGAAAGTGATGGACATTAATATGTCCCGTTATTGTTGCTGCAGTGCGGCGCTTTCTCCTGGATAACCAGCAGCTACAGAACGAAACTCTGACAGTTCTGACAACCTGAAGCTAAAAACACTGGAGCCATTATTTGTACAGTGAGTGTGGTGATCAGATTAACGCCGGAGCCAAATCCACTGTGGCTCCTTTCAGGTCCAGTTCATAATTAGCCGTTGGGGCGAGCGCCGCCTTCTGCCAGCTCTTGGCTCGATTTCCTTTGTTCTTGTGCTTTTGGGATGAGCCTGAACTCAGAGACGAGTCATTTTTGGTCCAATGTCTCGGTGGCTCTAGGCCATCAGCAGCCGCTGCCTGTCTGCTCCGGCAGGAAGTTGGTCAGAGAGCAGCTAGTGGGGAGGGAGGAAGAGGGGAAGGAACAGCTTTGGAATCCCAATCCCTTCTTTCTCACAGTCTTGCTGCTTTTTGTCTTTCTGTACCCTTTTTTCCCACAGTTTTTTTTCTTCCTAATTTTCCTCCCACTCTCAGGCGCTTTCATGTTGTTTTGTCTCGTGTTTTCTCTTGTCTCACTCACACTCAGGCCCTGGAAGTTTGGACCCTGGAAGCCCTGATCTCATTTTCTTCTGCTGTTTTCCTTATTTTGCTCTCTGTAACTTTCATCCCTGGTAGGATGAACCTGCAGTTCTGTTGTCTAAAATTTATCTGAATATTTCCTCCTTTTTGGGTAAAATGGCCACTATGATTACTGTTGACTTTTATTAGTTGTAGAAAAGTAAGGAAAAAAGAGAATTCAAATTTAATTTAAATTTTAAAGGTTTTGCTTTCAGAAAAATTCATACTTGAAATTTAAGTATATTATTTAGCAAAATGTTACTTCTCACAACTACCTGCTCAATAAGATTGTTTTTCATTTGGGCTCTTAATTAGTCTTAGTTTATTAGGACTGTTATTGTAAATGTGTACATGTAATCAAGAGAAAAATAATTTTAGCATCCAAAAACAAACAAAAAAATATCTACAAATAAATTGCAGGCTAACTGTTTAAAATGAACCAAAATATTAAATTAAAATTCACAAAGAAATAAAGGTCTTGTTGCCAGGATGGAGAGCCATCTAGTGGTTTAAACTGAAAACTGCAGGCAACTTAAAAGCTCATTTCTGTAAAAAATTGGATTTTAGAGAAAGCTTTTTATTTTTTTATATAATGAGGGAATAATGTCAATAAAACAAGAAATGATTCACCAGATTAACAGATTTTCTTTGTCTTTATAGCACAGTAATATTGCATAAATGTTGTTCCTTTTATCTTTTATTTTTATTCCTCATATTTGTGATTAATGTCTGTACGCTGAGCGTGTGAAAAAAAAAATAAAGCAGCAGATGCTAAGATGGTTCATGTCAATAAAATCTGAAAAAATATTCCCAAAATAGTTGAGCAAAAGCCCAAAGATTGGGATTGTCTGGGTTTTTTTTCTAGAGGTTAGGCGGTTTGGTGACTTTCTAATGTTTTAACCAGAATCCAGCATAAAGGGAACAGTCGCTGTGAAGGATGTACCGGTGTATTCTGGGAAGCAGATGGTCAGCGGAGACTTGATGATCTTGTTTTCGAACAGGTCCTTCTTGTTAAGGAAGAGGATGATGGCAGTGTCGTTAAACCACTTGTTGTTACAAATTGAGTCGAAGAGCTTCAGCGACTCGTGCATGCGGTTCTGCAGGAGAGACATCAGAACATGTCAAACGGGACAGAACTCAGAGAAAAAACTCCAAACTGCAGAATATCATGACGTGTGCAAACGACACGTAATCTGAGCTAAAGGAGGAACTGTGATGAAAGCTAAAACCAAAAAGCAGAACAGAAGTTTGGGGGAGTTCCTCGTAAAACCACAGTTTGTGATCTGAGTTTGTGTGCGTGTTAACATTTTTTATCAGCATGCAACATTCAGAAATGATTAGTAAGACTCACTGACAGTGAGCTTAATGAAGCCATGCATGTTGAGATGTTAGCTGTGTGTTAGAGTCTGCTCTAACTGCATCATGCTAAACTAAACGAACCCTGTGAAGTTTTCACCAGTAGGGGCGCTGCTGAGCACAATTCCCTCATGTCACAACAGTTTGATTGAACCTGACTTGTCAACTGAAGATGAATCAGCCCAGTAATTAGTGAAGGGATGAATGCATCCCTTCACTAACTTCCTGTGGATGCACCACAGGAAGCTAACAAGATGAAAGCAATCATTTTTAATATCAACTATTAAAAATAATAACTATTTTTAAACGTTAATATAACTATAATTATTTAAGAATAAACAAGTATTTCACAAAATGGTCAGATTTGCACCCACTCATCAAGGACTCACTAATACGAATGGAAAATTATTTTGAGGCTCTTATTAAGAGATATCTTCAATTAAAGTTGAAGAAGAGGAAATAAAAACATGGAAGTCATCCTCCTTGTTCAAAACTAATTATTGGAAGGAAGAAGGTGAATTTCCAGCTTCTGGAAATGTCTTCCCAAAGCATAAACCTTTGGGAAGATTAATGCTTTGGGATTATTTTGAAACACTACAATTAAAAAAGAGAGGTGGGAAATCCCTTCTTGACTACAAAAACAGTGAGACTTTATAGGAGACCGAATATGATTGGGGCTTTGTGTGTAATTTTAACCTTCTGCTGTAATAAATCCAACTTGTGGATTTATTACACAATATGTTGCCTAATCACCTCACTTTGAAAAGGAACAATTTAATAAATCAAATATCATAATAACATGACGGTGATGCTGAGTGGGTGAAAACATCAAACCAGAACTGCATGTAGTTAAATGATCACAACGATAACTCCACAGGGTTCTAATGTAGAAATAAGAAGAAACATTAAGAGCAGATGTAAAAGCTGCTAAATTAATGTTGCAGCTGCTTTGGTTATTTAGTATCAAACCTTGTTTATTACATGAAACCAGAACACTTGATTATTTTTCCTTTTACAAAATTTCTCATGCTTAATTTGTGTTTTCGGTGAATCATTGCCACCTAATTATTCACAATGCGTTAAAATAAATGTTGGATTAAGGAGAAAACTAACTAGCTGTTTCAGTGTTTTTTTATGTGACAGGTAATGAGAACAGACAGATTCCTTCAAACTGTGAGCTGAAAGCAGTTTCTCTCTGGTTCTGATCCAACATTCACTTGAGGAGAAAGAGATCGATGGGATCCATCGACCAGATTCATGAGAAACGACTGTTGGAGTTTCACAAACCAGGAAAAGGAAGAAGAGAGATCTATTAATAGAGATGCAGCTTTTCATTTCCGATACCAATATCTGAGGTTTATCAATCTGATACAGAAAAACAGCTGAATTGACTTAAAACATTTTTTTTTTACTAAAAATACTAAAATAGGAATTTATTTGATAATTCTGCTCTAGTACAGCTCACTTAAATACACCAACAGCTTCACAAGCTTGGTCAAAAATGTAAAAACAACCTTAATTTGTTCAGTCAGTGCAATTAGGAGTAAAACAGCCAATGTAAAATAAATAATGAAGAAACTGAACAACAGGGTGACTGCCTTGGTCAAACGTAAAAATAAACTCCAACAAATCTTCTTCCAAATGGATCAGAAAGTGCAACTAGGAATTGTAAGCATAAAGTGAAATAAATAATAAAGCATAGAATTAGACCAGATAGATCTGCCCTTATGGATCGGGAACATTGTCGTCGATACCCGATCTAGAATGTTTTTCAATATCTGGACTGATACCGATATTAATAAGGGATCAGTGCATCTCTAGCTATAAAACAGAGGAAACAGCAAACACAGAGAGGACCTGCTTCCAGCCGCTAAGGTGAGTGTGTCGACCTATTGGAGGTTTTCATACCTGGCTGTGGGTGGAGCTTCTGCATCTGACAGCTGATTGGTTAGAGAGGACAGTCGGTGGCGACAGTGACAAGAGGAGTAGAAGGAGCCAGAGATGCTGCAGGGCGGAGCTTAGAGAAGGAACAGAAAAACGCAAGGGACCCGCCCCCCGCGTCCGCTTCCCCTCCCCTCCTCAACCAGACATGCTAATGCTAACACACATCCGGTGCTGCAGAGAGAGTGTTCACAGGGCAGGAAGGCAGCGTTCACAACGAGCAGTCGTCATTTCAGAGAACACGATGAAGAGGAGCAACGACCAAACACAGTACATGCGCATCTGAAGAAGAAGGAAGGGAGTGACAGAGAGTAAGTGGTGCAGGGCGTGTTTGTACCAACAGACACTGATGGGAAACCAGTCAGAAGCTGGAGGCGGAGCCTGTCAGGAGCTTTTACTGCCTTTCCCAACAGAGAAAACAAAACCAAGCAGCTCAAAACGTTCTGGAGTGAAAGGTTTTAATTTCTGGTGGTAAAATAAGGATCCTCCAACAACAGAATCATTAAAGAAATTTATAAAATGGATAAGATTCAATAAATTAACATGTAAGAATTTTATAAAAATTGGAAGACATGTTTTTATATTTGTTACGAAAGCTAAATATAAAAAGGACTCAAAATGAACTAAGTAAGTTTAGGTAAGATTATTTTTTCTCCTTTTTGTGATACTGATGTGACCTGAATTTTTTGGTTTTGTTATCTTTAGATCTTTCCGTCTATCATATTCCTCACAAATATCATACCTGTGCAATGTATTTGTATGAGTTGTTTCTTTTTTAAATATGTAATACAAAAATTAAGTTGAGAAATGAATAATCTGTTTGCTGAATAATCTTTAACAAGTTTTGTCTCATTCAGAAACAGATGATAATTTTTAATAACTTCATCTTGTGAATATCATTTCTTAAGATGTTGAACATTTAATGTTTTTGATAAAATAGGCACACCTTTTTGATTTTTGCACATTGATTTCTGTGAGCAAAACTTTCCCCTTAAGAGCTTAAAAACAATAACACAAAAGTTTTTGGTTTTTAGTGTTTTTCCTTTGCACTCTGGTAGCCAAGTAACAACATTTAGTGACCAAATTCACTGTTGTCTAAATTAATCTAATACAGTAAGACAATAATCCACCTCTGCATGGCCTAGTCAAAGTCTGACTAACAACCACTCTAAAACAAAACAAAACTGCATAGCTGAATCAAAACTGCAATGTGAAAGACTAGTTCCTAGTTATCACAAATACTTTATGGCAACTATTAGGTTGAAGGGGCACTTACTTTTTTAACAGAGGAAAGTAGCTTTTCCCTAAATAAATGAAAATATTCTTTGAAACTAGCCTTTTTATAAGCTCTGAAATATTTCAGTGTGACAAAAAACAGCAGACATATGAAAGGAGGCAAATACTTTTGCTCTACACAGCAGATGACTAATCCACTAAGTTAATATTCAGCTGAGTTTGCTCTCCAGTGCTGTGACACACATCAGCTCTGTTACTTACCCACAAGTCCTTTCACAGGTGTTTTGACATTATAAAACTATACACCTCCCTTTGACTAAAGTTCAGCCTGTTTGCATGCAAATGTTCCTTTTATGAGTCTAATTATTGAAATACAGAGACAGGAGGCTGAGCACAGCTAACAGCTTGCAGCTCTGCCTCCCACTGGAGGTTATATCAGCTTCAGGAGCTGGTGCTAAAATCTAACATTCTGGTTCAAGATTTAAATGGTTTATAGACTATTACTGCCTCAAAATATCTCTTTTAACTGATCCTAAAGTGCTTTGGGAAAGAGAGACCGTTAACCTGAAAAGTTCAGCGTCTTATAATATCATATCAATTCCTTCACATTTTGTCATGTTACGACCAAAAACTACACTGGATTTTACTGGGAGCTGAAAAAGTTGAAAGTCATGTATAAATTCTGATGTAGGAGAAATATTATTAGAAATAAAAATCTGAAAAGTCTGCATTTGCATTCAGCTGCATTTACTCTGAACAATGAAATACTGAGCAGCTTCATCAGCAAACAGAATCAGAAATCCAGCTGTTCTATGAAGGCATTTTACCATGGCTTCTGCATTTTACCAGAAGCCATGTGAAGAACACAGCAAACATTCCTCTGGTAGGTTCTCACATCACCAGACCAAAAACTAACTGTGGCGCTGCACCAAGAACTACTGGAGGAAACAACATCATCAGAAAACATCAGAAGACACTGAGCGCAATTTCCTTCTTCACAAAACATAAACAAACCTACTGCATCAGATTGTAGCAGTTATAGGATTTATTTTTTGTCTTTGGTAAAAGACCATAAACCATTTTTCTTGCTGGCATTGAACTTTAGTGTGTGTCTAGGTTGCATTTACCCAGAATGCCTTGCGCTGTAGTCTACTTCCTGCTTTTGGAGCGGTCTCTGGTTCACTTTGTGTTCACATATGTGATGAAACCACAGCAGAGTTCACCTCAAATGAACTGAGGCTTTTAGGTGGACCAGAGTTTGCTGTCTTGTTGCGCTTCAGAGTGTGATTAGCATTCACACTTTAACAAACGGGACTTTAAACGGACTGGAGTTGAATTAAAGCGGACTGAACAGGGCTGAAAACAAATGCAGACCAAACTTTTCAGAATTTATTTGGGAAAAAAGATGGAAACCAAAATAAATAATTTTCAAATCAGTATAATTGTTTGGTTGGAAAACACCTGAACCAGAACTTGTCACTGAATAATAACCAGGAGTGAAGATGGATTCAAATCCATGTTTCCACTGCTTCCTTGCCGTTACAGGCAGATTAGCAATATAAGAAATGTTGCTTGCTAATTAAAACTCCAGCAGAGCAGTGAGTTTAACGAGCTGCCGGATCGGGTAATGTGTTGCTTCCTCGGTCCAATTACTGGGAGGTCCTTCGCTTTTTCTTCCAAATTGTGGAATATTTTTGCTGAACTGGAGGCTTTTGGTAGTAAAACAGAGAAAAGGTTGGAGCCAGGAGGAGAAATATTTGTCTGCAAATTAGAACTCCTACATTATTTCTAGCTTAGCGATAATAAAAATGGGTAACAGAATGAAGATCAGGTCTGTTTAAAGCGTCCCTGGGTTTCTGTGAAAACCTCACAGTTTTGTCTCTCTGCAAGTGCCTCAGTTTACAGACGTCTGTCTAACAACTACAGACACGGCTGTGTTAAATGAGTCAATAAAGTTCTCTATTTATTTCCTCCATGATGGATTGTTTCTCCCTGTGTGGTTATGAACCAACCCTGGGATTCTAATGATGCTGACTGCAGGCGACGATTCTCTCCGTTACCGTTTAAAATGTCATCGAATGACTTTAAAACATATTCACAGCACTAGCTGCACTTCCAATCACCTTGAAATTGTGCAAATTAACTGGTTGAATGGAAACATGCTAACTTGAGGTAGTTTCTCTGCTGTATTGAAATTAGTGTCTCTTGTAAAACGGCAATGGAAATGCTTTATTCTCATCACGAGTCACATGATCAACAAGATGTTGGTATTGGCAGAAAAGATGAAGGCGACAACAGGAAGTGGTGGGAGGACGATGGAGCCGCGTATTTTTAAATGGCTTATTGCATGAACAAACTTATTCAAATGTGTTTCTTTTTAAACAGAAACAATAAAATTGCAAAGTTTAGTTTTTTCGACATTAGTGGAATACTGACAAAGTGTTGCTCACATTTGTAAAGGAAACGCAGCTACTGACAGATTCTTACTAAAAGTTAACCTTTAATTTAACCAACATGCTTCTTCAAACCAGAAAGTACGATTAATGTAAGTCGGCTTGAATCTGTGGATGGAGCAAAAGATTAGGGTTTTGGCCAAGAGGCCTTCCAATGTCAAGGACTCTGAACTCAATGAAAACAGTAAATCAAAAAATATGAGTAGAAACATAAAAAACTGGTCACGTGTCATTAGTAATTCCATTAAAGGATATTGAGAATTGTATAAAAATAACAGCTCTTACACATTGTCTGCCAGGAGTATAAATAATTATTTTTTTTGTTTTTCCACAGCCTTTTGCATCATTTCAGACGTACTACATGGAGATCTGGGTGGCTTTACCCATTGACTCAAAGTAGGCAGGTTGTTTAATAAAATATGATCCTGTGTTTGTATGACTTTAAACTTTTGGATGATTTTGTGGACGTGAATAATTTTGGGCCTGACTATGTGTTTGACCTTAATGAAACTTGACCTATTTGTTGCCATTTAAATGCTCACACGTCCATTGTTTCCTGTTGTACATAAATAAAAAAAATCTTCACAGATTCCTCAGTTTATTATGATCTAAGAAAAAATATTTCAAATGTACTGGAAATGAAAAAAGTAGAAGTATGTGAACATTTTGGATTCAGTTTACCGTATCAGAGTGTACAATGATGCAAACATGTAAAAGCTCTGTGGTTTGAAAGTTTAGAAAAGCAGAACGGGGGCCTGATTAGGATTTGAGAATCACTGGTTTAGTGAAAAATGAGGGTCCAAAGTGGCAAAGAGCTGAAATTACCCTGAGATTTATTGGTCAAATATTATTTCTGAATGGAGGCTATGATGCTTTAGGTCAGTAATGACGTATTTTACCTTCAAGATACTCAGCAAATCCTCATTAAGGTAAAAAGGACTGTGAGCAGTGTTTACTCTGTGATCAGATGGCTTTGTTACAGCTCTGAATGAACTTTGATCATTTTTTAAAGCGTTCTCTGTAGCCGAAATGCTTATTCCTAAATTCTGGAGACATTTATCCTTTACTGTCTGAAGCCTTTCCACAGGCCGTCTGTTTACTGTCGGCTTATTCAACACTTTCTACGTTTAAAACACACATCGCGTCTATTTTCAGAAACGTTCTTCTGGAATAACTGAAAAGCAGCAGACACTCAAATATATATGGATAGAAAATCTGAGTTTTTATCTTTGTGTTCATCTTTCAGATAAATTAATTACACAATGTAAAGTTACTATTGAGACTGACAGCTTCAAAAATCCCCTTTCAATAATATTTATTAAACACATTTATGTTATCCTTAATATTTTTTTCTGACTACTGAATAAGCCACATACAGGAGCATTTTCACATAAGCCTTTTTATTTACCAATAATATTTATATTTTTTAAGTTTGTCACAGATGAAAATAAGGCTACATGTCGCTAACATACAAACATATCAACACCTGACTTGTCAGGTGTTTAAGCTGTTAAAACTCACCAAGTTACAAACAGCTATTTGGCTCAAGGGGATTTATTTGACTTCAAACCACATTTATAAATGATAAAACAGCTATAAATAAAGCGATATGTAAAATATTGTTGCTAATCTAGCGTTAGCTGTTTCCGGAGTCGAACCCAGGCTCGTCACGTTCTTACCGTGGTTTCGTCCTCATGCAGAACCTGGTCGTATCCGCTCAGAGCCACGCAGAAAATGATGGCAGTCACATCTTCAAAACAGTGGATCCATTTCTTCCTCTCCGACCTCTGACCTCCCACATCAAACAGCCTGCAGGGCAGGAGAAACAAATACAGCAAAATAAACGTTTGTGTAGGTGCAACACTGTCTATTTTTCCATTTTAGCATCTAAAAACACAGTTCCACTCTGGAAACTGTTTACACTCTGATTATCTGTGCTGCAGATATATTAATGGCCTGAAACACCTGAAGGGTCAGGCTGCTCAGCTTGAAGTGAAAAAAAGTGGATTATAATTACACACACAGGCTCCAGTGTGTACATAAAGTGTCAGTAACATGTAGCTAACTCTCCATTAGCAAGTTGGAGAAGTTGAACAAAACACTAAATTGTTAAAGAAAAGACAGCAACTCCAAAAGCAACAAATGCCATTAAGCAAACAAACATAAGCTATCTTAATTATTTGAATAATGCAGAAGACAGGATTACTGAAACAAAAGTAAAATAGAGAATAAAAACACAGTTGACCTGTCCATCTGGACAGCTTCACATTTCCATTGAGTGCAAAGATTTTTGAGACTTTTGGAGACTTTGTTCTCGGTTGCGAGCGTTTCAGTCAACACTGGAGTTCCAGCATGAAATCCTGAAGCTTCATCTACAGCTGATGGTTAGGGTCAGTTTATCTGACACTTTGACACAGTTAGATGTTCCACATTAAAACATTAAGCTGCTGGAGTGGCACAAACAAGAATCCTGCTGAAGATTTTCAGAGTAAACTTAAAAGCCGAACCATTAAACGCAACATTAATGGAGGTGGATGCATATATTTGAGCCTGAATATATATATATGATTGGATGTGGTTAAGGAAAAAAATCTGCAGTAAATTCAAAATCGTTGCCATGATTTATTTTCTGCAAAAAAACAAACAAACAAAAAAAAGCTGAATTTTAGAGCAATTCTAATTTCATTATATATTTTTTTCTCATTTAAATGTTCTTGTAAAACCACTACAGATATGCACTATTTTTATAGTGCAGGGATTTAAGCTTAGCTGGAAAAACCAAAACCTGGTTGGATTGCTAAAGAATAACTAAAATGAAGCGTTTGAACCGAGAGGAAAATGTCTGAACAACAGATGTTATCCATTACGTCATTTTGCCCCAGCAGAAAATCACCCAGCCTCACTGTATTGTGTTTTTGTGGTGTTGGGAATGAGAGGCCTGAGTCCGGAGAGAAACGGAGCCAGCCGTGTGTGTGACAGGCCTAATGGTAGGCAGGCTGACGGGTCCCACCCGTTACAGGAACAGAGGAGCCTCCCACTCCCCACATCACCACCAATAATAGCAGCCCAGCTGGAAACCTGCAGGATGTGCTTCTGAGAGACACACAGCGACGGCGCATCACAGCCAGCTCAGTGGAGAACCTCGATCAGCAGCACAAACATGCATCTGAGCCTGTCGTAATAAATCAACTAATCGCATGACAAATTAAAATGAGTCGTTAAAGAAATACTCCCCTTTAAAAAAGTTGAAAAGTCGACATTCTGAGAAATGCTGAAAACATTTGACACCTAGTTTGAAGTATTTAGTTTGCACTACCTTTTTTTTTTTTTTTTTTTTTTTCAGTTTTTCAGTGGCCCTAATCCTCTTCCATATTTGAGCAAGTATGGAAGAGGATGTGTTACTGTGACCGACCTCCATGCATCTACAGCTTCGATTTGTTGATAAAAACAGCAAGAAAAAGGCATAATGATGCATCCATCCAGATAAATAACGGCCCTTTAACAGTTTACTAATCCCTCACTCTCCATGTTTGAGTTGCTTTATAAATGATGTGCAGCCGAATTATGACAAAGTCTCATCCACTCCATTTCTCGCCTCGCCCCTCGCTCCCTCCGCTCTGTGCTCTAATTGAATCTGACCTCGTTAAGAGCCAGAGAATCATAAATATAGATACTTGTTTAAACCATCGGATCTAATTAATTACAGAGCGGAGTTTCTGCGGTGTGAGTGGAGTAGGGAGCAGGTGGGTCATCCCAACCTGAAGTGAAGGTTTTTGAAGGTGAAGTGCGTCTCGACGATGCCTGTGGTCTTCACTCGGGTCCGGAGGATGTCCTGCTCTGTGGGCTGGTAGTCGGCCGCACCGATCCGATCTAGGCTGTCGAG
>NW_006799994.1:643796-655099 GCF_000485575.1 Poecilia formosa
TGGAATCAGACTTTACTCTCATATTTAAAAAAGAAATATCATAGAGTTGACATGAATTCAAAATCCAAATAAATAGAAGCTGTAAAACACAAGGTGGACGTTGTGGAACCACAATGAGGGCATTGGTGAAAAAATTCAGGTTTTCCAAAAATCAAATCTTCAAAAACCATAAAATCAACGTATCGCCCAGCCCTATGTGTACATGATAGTTACATTGTATTTTCATTCTGTTACAACATGATGTCATAAACTTGTGTGTATTTCAGATTTTTCTGTAATGTTTCTACATTGTCTTGATCAAAATATGTCCAGACTTTCTGAAGCTCTTTGAAAAATTTTCTTTGGTTTTCCACTAATTTTTTTTAGTCCAGTCAAAGCCTTCTCAAAAAAAAAAAAGACTTTTTTTGTACAGAGAGGTTCACTGTACATCCCAGAGACGCTGGTGGATGTGAAGCAGAAGAAACAGAGAGAACGACGCTGGGTGGTCTAACCTACTTTCCATGACATCAGAATGCTGGTGATGAATATTATGGCTCAGGTGGTTTATAGGTAACATTACATAACAGTGATAATATCACTCCCACCTACTACATTACTGTCACTGTAACTGTAGTTAATGTACTTATTTCAGGGGTTCTGCCGGCTGCAGATCAGCTTCACTACAACATGCCGGGGAAATCGGCTCAGCAGTAAAACAGATGGGCTGATCTTACCTGAAAAGGCTTCATCATCTTTATTGTATTTCACACAAAGGAGAATAATGTTTTTAAAGTGCAAAGCATTATTCATATTTACCGCTCCTGTAGGTGCTAAGCTAGCTGAATGTCTAAATGACATCCTTGCCAAGTGAGCACAGCGAGCAGCTGCTTGTTTAGAAGAGACGAAGAAAGGCAGGGAGGATGAGGTGATGAGGATGAGGTTGTGTAATGGAATATCCCTGGAAGTGCACCTTTATTTTTACTGTAAATCAAATGATCCTGAACAGAGCCGTGCAGAGATGCATTCCAGCAGTGTGTGGAGTGCTGCTCTCACTTTCAGCTACTGTAGTGATACTCAGCAGTAGTTTCTCGTCATGCTAACTGCCTGGCGTTGTGTTGTAGTTGGTAGCACTACAGCAAGTTTCTGATTCCCCCCCAAAAAACAAGAAAACATTTTCTGCTGGACTTTCTGGCCTGGTTTTGTTTCTCTGAGTGTAAAGAGTGCAGAAGTTTCCTCCCCAGACCAAAGATACACATGGTTACTGGTAGCGACAGACTTCCCGTATTAAACTTGAACCCTCAATTAGTGGGAACTTGCTGAAGGCCTCTGGTCAAGAGACCGGGAATAACAGGAGAGGTTTAGTCTGCAGAGTCATGATCACCTTCAGTAAGACATCGTTCAGTCTGCAGGCCAGGAGCAGCAGTCTGGGTGGTCTGACTGATTCTTAACGTCGTTCAACTCATGCTCATTATTTCTTCATAATTAAGGTAGATTGATGGCTTAAAGCATGTTTTCCCACCTTATTAGGACTCTTTATTTCAGTCCTTCTTCTGTCCATCAGACTAACAGGCCAAACCAGGAAGAGGCAGACAGCCACTCTCCTGTGTTTACATGCCTTTACTGGCTTCCTGTTAAATGTTGAACTGAATTTTAATATTAAATTATTTTGTTTTTAAGGCACTACACTCATGTCAACATAACCTACCATAGATGCTAAGGCTAGTTAGCATAACCACAGATGATAGATACATGGTTTTCACTGTTTCTCTGCTATTAGCACACTGAGCAGCGCAGACAGGAGGTTGATTGACAGCGCTAAGCTCCTCCTCCTGGCTCTGATTGGTTGTTTTTGTGGTCTGCATTTTCAAATAACAATGTCACTGGGAGGAAGTGGAGGAGCTTGTCTCATACAACATGGTGACTGTTTTAATAAGAATGGAACAAACATTTTTTAACAAGTTTCACACTGCAGCTTTAAGATCAAATTTAAAAAGCTAGTGACAGATCAGTTTAGATCAACATAAGCAAAAATATTGATTACTAAAAATTAAATAGTGGTTAAAAGGACCCAAACTGTTTCCGCAACCAATCAGGTTTTATCCGTCTCTCATACGCCTCACTGTTTTCTTCTAAAGATTTCTGAGGAAGCAATCATAAATCACTTCTCCCAAACAACCAAACACTCTGCTCTCCATCAGCAGAGGTGAACCCTGAAGTACGGACTGAGAGAAGAGATGAGCATCATGCGCACTCAAACGTCCTCCCAACGTAATGGATATAATGCTTTTTTATTTTTAGATTGGAGATGCTCTTTTAGGGCTAGCAGACACTCAGTTACTTCCAAAGGAAAAAGATAAAGGCTCGAGGGAGAAGATATGTTGACAGAGTAAGAAAAGGTAGATGGAAGACACACACAGCTTCACTGATGAGAACTATTGATTTTATAGGGAAACATTGCTTAGATTGTGGTTTGAAAAGGAAGAAGAATATGACGAGCTGGTCAGGAGGAGACGAAGAAAACGAGAAGCAGAAAGCACTCTTTACCTCCTGAGGCACAACTGGGCATTAATCTGCAACCGCAGTGTGTTTTATGGAATGAAAATGAACGCAAACACACACCACATCCTACACAGGCGGGCTCTGTTTGCTCCCAGTGAGTGTGAGTGGACAGGATTAATGACGACTCAATGCTGAGACAGGTTTCAATTTACAAAGTGAAATGGCAATGATTAGATTACAAGGCAATCAAACAACCCACACATTCTTAGCATTAATGCAACAGAAGGAAGAGGAGTTCAATTGAAAAGAGAATTGAGAATAAATTAAAGCTGCAAGTAGTGAAATCCATCCAGGCCTCTGACGCCAGATCAGAAGAATTTTATTGTCAGAGACTTTTCAGGTGGCAAAAACCTGAAGAATATTCCTTTATCATGTGTCAAAAGCACCAAACTATCACAGATAGAGTCTGGAGCAAAGCATTTGTAGCATTACTGGTATTTTGTGTAAATCCGCTAAGTGTGGCAGACATTTGTATTCAATCTGCCAAACTCCATTCTTACTAAAACCAGCCTTCACTGCTAATATGACAGTAAGTGTTTGAGATGCGTCTCTGCTAGATCTGCACATCTAGAGACTGAAACGTTTTCCCATTTCCCTCTACCAGATATTTCAAACTCAGTCAGATTGAGGAGAAAAGCTGTTGGTAAATCCTACTGAGAATCTTTCAAAAGGATTTAGGTCTGAACTTTAAAAATATTCCCATGATTTGTTTTGTATGGAGGCCAAGAAGTTTCATTTTGTTTTCAGCTGAGCAGAGTAACTTCTGCCTCCTGTTTCAGTCTGTTTCAAGCTTGTGTCAAACTTTTCAGCAGCTTTCTTATTGCCATCCTTTTATAACTTTGAGACTAATCAAACGATGACAAGAGATTGATGAGTCATTGATTCAACAGATTCTCTCCTCCAGCATTACGGCGGTCTAGTTGACTGTTCCTCTGATTAACGCTCTCCTTGCTCCAGTCTGTCAGTTTGGGTGGACTGCAGCTTGTTCATCCTCTCTTTGTTTCCAGATGACGGATGAAACAGGGTTGATGTTCAACACTTGTTGTTTTATAATGTAACTCTGCATTAAACTTCTCCAGTTAACGATTGGACCGATCTGTTAATATCTGTATCTGTCCGATATTGAAAAAATATTCTAGATCTGGTGTCAGTGACAATGTTCCCGAGTCATAAGATGAAATCTATTCGGTCTAAATCTATGCATGGTTCTCTCAGCGATGTCAAACTTTATTATTAATTTTACTTTATATTTAAAATTCCTAATCACACTTTGCAAAGCACTAGAAAGAAACTGCTGCAGTTTATTTTTACTAATTTAGTAAATCCATTGTTTTTTATCAGTTTCAGTTTCTTTGTCATTTGTTTTACACTGGCTGATTTACTCCTGTTTGCTTACATGTTTGACCAAGCAGGTGAAGCTAATGTGTGAGCTGTACTTGTGCAGTTACCAAATAAATTTTCAATTCAGAGCTTTTATGTCTGCGTTTGAAAAAAATGTACGTTTTAGCCGTTTTTCTGTATCGGATCAGTATCAGCTGACGATAAACCTCAGGTATCGGTATCTAGAAGTGAAAAAAGTGGATCAGTGAATCCCTACCTACAACATTCTCTCTAACCTTTCTGCTGTTTCTTAGTCTTCATGCAGATGTTTGTTTGTTTGCTAGTGAAACTCTGAACCATGAAAAAGTCAAAGAGCTCTTTGTAATTTTGCAAGACGCTGTACGATGCGTCTCACCCTGGCAGTTACAACAATAGATGTAAGAAATGTTTCCTCTTTCCATCTACTGCAGTGAGCAGAGTAACTATGAAGGCTATCAGTCTATTTCTACAACTCCAGTTGTTTGATAATTGAGTTAGAAAGGTCAGTCAAAGGTCAGTAATTGTTTCGACTTATCCATTTGTCTTTCACGACCTTTCCTTTGACACGCGGCTGACCCCTCTCTGCTGCTTCTGCTTGCCGCTCACCCTGCAGCCACTTCTCGCTGCGCTGAACTTGCACTAACACTCATGTCAACATTATTTTATGCACAGCACCGTTGGCCGCCTAAGGACTCACACACAGACAGCAACGTAAATTACATTTAAAGCAGCCTGGAAAGGGATGATAAGTTTTCTGTCTGGTTTCTGGATGACATATAGTATGTGCACAGCTGCTGCATTAGTCTTTCCTCTCAGACTGATATTTCTCAACATGGCGCATTAAGTTGATTAACTCCAGACCCCTGAGTGTGCTCGCCTCATTTCACTGGTGATGTGCAGAATTATAGAAGAGTGGTGGATTTAAAGCCCGGAGAGGCTGTTACTGTTCAAGATGAGCAACCGATTGGTGCAAAAGCTAATAAATGTTCATTTGGATAAACAAAGTTTAATTTTCTGTAATCATTAACAGTCCTCATCCTGCCCTCTGACTTGGAGGAGTCTACCATGTATGGTATAGGAAAGATCCCAACCGCTCTGTCTATATTAAAAGTTCTCATGGCTGAAGCTTTCAGAAAACTATTTGAACTATTCCAGATTATTTTGGTTGACTCTTTCCTCTCCGATGCTCTTTTTTCTCTACAGCATCTGAACTGAGAAGCTTGACTTTGTCCCTGACCCAGTTCTGTGTTTATTTGGTTATATGTTTTGATCGACTCCTCCAGGGCTGTCTTATGTCACCGATCCTGTTTGTGGTTTTCATGGACAGCATCTCAAGGTGTCGTCGTGGAGAAGGGGGCGTCTGGTTTGGGAACCGCAGGGTCTTATTGTTGCTTGTCACAGATGATGCGGTTCTGTTGGCGTCACCTCCAGTGTGAACTGGAGTGGTTTACTGGTGAGTGTAAAGTGGCTGGGATGAGAGCCACCCACCTCTGGGCTGGGGGTCAGTCTGCCTCAAGCAGAGGAGTTTAAAGGGGACATATTATGTAAAACTCACTTTTTGCGCATTGTTGTACTTCCATTTGGGTTTCTACTGCTTCTAAAAACAGTCCAGAAACACACAACTGTTTTTGGGATATGAATTCATGTTTTTTGGTGTCTGGAAAAATAAATTTGTCCAAAACCTCCAGAATGTAACGTCACAAATCAGCAGGCACTGCACCGTTACCTAGCAACCCCAGCTGAGCTTCAGGTCATCAGGTCAGGTGGTACAATGGCTGCTGGAAATAATAATAATTGTTGTTGACTAATTGTTCAAAAACCACTTTCTTCATTCGAAGATGCATGGTTATATAGTTGGGCATTTGTTTTTAGTCATTTTAATATGCAAGTGTAAATGTTGAGTTGGGGGCATGAACAGCAGCAGCTTAATGGTATTTAAAGTGACAAAGGCCCTAAAACGGCTCATTCTGCAAGGAGCTCACAATACGTAGAACGAAAATCTCATTATGTAAGAATCATTTTGTGCAAAAAAACAATGAATAGACATGTTTCGTATTGCTACACCTCCAAAGCAGTAGCTGCCTAAAGAAACCTCATATTAGCTTTTTAACCCTTTAATTTGATTGACAGCACTAGTTTTTTTTTTTTTTGTACCAGGATTTCATAGGCTGCCTTTTGAGACATTGTATCTACTTCATGTTCTCAGGTGATTTCATGATTTATCAGACCTGACAGTAAATGTGGCTCATGAAAGTTAAGTCATGATGTAACAAGGAAGCAATAATATTTTCACAAACGGTCAGGTTGATTGGATAGATTTGTCTTTTAATACATAAGTCATCATTTAGAAACTCCATTTTACATTTACTCCGGTTATTTTGCCTAAAATAATAAAAACAATCTGTAGGGGTATATCTGTAATATGTTTTCAGGGCCAAGTATGTGACATTTCTTTACATAATTGTTTAAAAGAAGGTCACCACAGTCGAATGAATTTATGGCTGTTGCTTAGTAACCAGTGTTGGGATGGTTAGATACCACCCTCTGCTGTGATTTACTGACACAGTTTTACTTGTGACTTCTTCAGAAGCAGGGCTGACAGAAAGTAACATAAAAAAACCACAGAGCAGCATGAAGAAGAAAAGGTTTCTGCCGTCACTGAGCAGAGGAAGCAGGATAAGGAGAGCAAAGCTATTTCCCATAATGAGGGATATAATGATGGTTTTTCTAAAAAAAACAAAACCAAAAAGAATTTTAAAGTTTCTTACACCAATTTACAGCTGCAGCATAATCAGAGGCACTGCTGCATTTAAAGTGGATCTTCTGAACAAAAAGTCTAATTCAAAATCTGTTGCAAAACAACTCAAAGTGCATGTTTTCTTGCCTCGGCATGGACTGTTAAATATTGCCAACTCAGAGAATTTAGCTACCAAAATGTGGCATTTTGACATCATTCTCAGTGTGCGTACATGCATGTTGTGTGATCGCCTTTCTAAATTATGGCCGTGTCACAAAGGCAGGAATGTAAATCGCAGATGGAGTGTACAGTATGTGCATTGTGGTAAATAGGTCAGAAAACACTCAGGGCCTTTGCACACAAACACACAGAGGTGGCTTCAGGCGGGACCTACTCCTTTCACACAGCAGCGCTCTGCTTTCTATGGAATAAAAACACGCATTACGTGCATGTGTGATTACAAAACCTGCACCATGCACAGAGATGCTGCTTTTGTCTCCAAAAGAGCAGAAAGCTTTGACCACAGCTGAAACATCATCAGATTTCTGGGGTTTCTCAGGAATGATGCACAAACGCACACTTAACAACAGTTTGTGTGGTCTGGTCATGTGATGTCTGTCCTGTCGTTTCATTGGCTGGGCACTCTGCTTGGCTGCACAGGCCACAATATAATAGGAAGTGTGCATCAATTTTTAATGTGACATTTAACACACATACAAAGCGATAAATAAGCTGCAACTAAAAGGTTCATGTCTGAGTTCACTATCAGTTTGGACATCAGTTCTCACCACTTTTTATTGGCTTTTACCCCAAAATGATGCTGAAACTCTTCCGTGATAATATCTCCACTTAAAAAAAAGAGGACACCAATTTCAAAAATGCATTTATGTTCTTCATTTCTTCTCTGCTCACTTTTTTTGTTCGATAAGTACTCTACCTTCTCCTTTATTGTACTGTAAAGCTTTGATTTGATTCCTGTTACGAATAAAATGATCTGGGCTTCAGGACATGTGATCAACTCAATGGTCTGAGATTTGCAGAAAACCAGGAATTAAATAAAACAGGCGTAGAAAGAAGAAAAGATGTGAACAAAGACAGATGTGCTTTGTTGTAGTTATTGTTGTTGTTCCATTTGAACCTTTAATTTTTTTTATGGAAATCTGATATGTGATTTAAAAATATGCTACTGTACGACAAAACAGTTAATGATGACTTCAACAGTCAGATCTTTAAATGGTTCTGCTACAAACAGCAAAGTTATGTTTAATGTGTACAAGCTCTTCTGTGTCCAACTAGCAGTTATTAAATCTGAGCAGACTAAAAAACTTAGACAACGAACCACAACCGAGATGAATAACTTATGACATTTGGTTACATTGTTCATATACTTTACTACAGGCAGGTTGAAATATTCTTTCTTATTTTATTTGAACTATTCTTTCTTATTTTATTTGAACTATTCTTTCTTATTTTATTTGAACTATTCTTTCTTATTTTATTTTTAGTCCTTTCAAAGGACTTTTCTAGATTTCCTGATTCTTCCTCATTATTGGTGCCGATTCTCTTCAGCGAGCTCACAGTAACTTGATCATTTACATCAGCCCTGTTTAATCCGCTTCTATCAAACTGTAGATAGTTTGTCTAGAAAATCTGGTTTGTTTGACCACACAAGCAAATTCTGGTCTGCCTCAGAACCTCGGAGTGAAGTCTGATGCGATTTGAATGCATGTGAACGTCAAGCACACCAGAGACTGCTCCAAAAGCAGAAAAAGGACTAAAGCACAAGGCATTCTGGGTAATGCCTTGTGCTTTACCCAGAATGCACAAAATGCAATCATGACCTTTTACCAAAGACAAAAGAGATTTCATAGACCTCTAAAATCTGAAACCACTCTATTTTTGTTTACACTTCATGAACAAGAAAGTTGTGCTCAATCCTCTGACTTCCTCAGAGGTTTTAGTGCCGTTTTCTTCAGAGGCTGTTGATACAGCGCCACCACAGGTGAGGAGGGGTTCCAGCTTGCTC
Organism: Poecilia formosa; assembly: GCF_000485575.1. Lineage (NCBI taxonomy): Eukaryota > Metazoa > Chordata > Actinopteri > Cyprinodontiformes > Poeciliidae > Poecilia > Poecilia formosa. The sequence goes on from NW_006799994.1 coordinate 652,457, forward strand.
AAAGTTCTTACAGGAGAATAACCAATCAAAATCACTGTTTCAGAAGAAGGCAACCACAGGAAGTAAAACATCACCCAAAAAGCGCTCACAAGTAAAGAAGAAACTCGTATCAACAAACCTTAAACCAAACCTCAGTGAGTCTCTAACGTCTGATTTGTAGAACTCTACATGAACAGATTTAGAAACATGGACGTACTACTGCGCTGAGTCGTTGAGCTGGTACTCCCGGGCGCGGCTGAAGCACTCCTGGATGCCCGAGTCGGCCCACAGGCGCATCATGGCGCCCAGCAGCTCAGCAGAGTACGGCTCTGTGTCTTCCATACGACTGACGACGTCACACACCATCTTAGCGTCCGCCTGCAACACAAACACAAAAAAGAAAACAACCGGTTAGCATGCTGCTAGCTATTTCTGAGGGACTGATGAAAACACCTCAACACAGCAGGACGTCTACTCGTTCACTTCGACAAATAATAACTGATGAAGTGTTAAATATAGCAGAGAACAAGGGCAAAGTTCAAACAGGGAGAAGAAATGGCATAAGTCCTTAAAACAGTGGAACATGAGCTATTACTGAGCAAAACCACCCAACAGAGCTGCTCTTACAGAGGCGTCACTCCTCATCTATTTTCATCACTCTTCATTATGAGCAAACCTTAAAAAAAAAAAAAAATACTAATATAACAACACTGGACATTCAGACTGAAGTGGCTGTTTGAAAGCTGCACATACAGAAGATCCAGAGGGCTGGAAATAGACGGAGCGCTCTGGCATCTCGCTCAGCCTGGCGGAGGTTTGTTTTTAGGCTGTTGTCATGCAGCTGTGATCTGGCCGCGCTTCCCTTCAGGGCCAGAGGCTGCTGATCAGCTCCGGGCTCCTTCCACACAAAGACGCCCCAATGCAGCACTTCTCACAGAGTCACAGCATCATAAACCGCTCATATGATCGCAAACACCCGACAACAGAGTGTTAATCTGCTACACTTAAAACATACAGATGTCTATGTCTTCATATTCGTGGTTTAGGTTAGAAGAAGCAAAACATCACAAAAAAAAGACAATATTGATAGATTTTCTTTTTAAAATCAGCATTTCTCAAACAATTTTGTTTTGTACTTGAAATGACTAGCCAAAAAACTTGATTAATAGATGCATTCAGTACTGGGTTAAAGGTTAAAACCACCCATAATTCATCCGTTTTCCTTCTAAGCATCACCTGAAGCGTTTTCCTTCGTTGAATCATCTGAAGCGGTCCTGATTAAAAACTTCTCCAGGTCTTCTGGACATTTTCAAAAACTTTTTATTCAAGTTTGGATACATTTTTATTCACTTTCTGTCCAGATTTCAAACTTAACCACGAAACAATTTGATGGTCAAGTTCCACTCATGCTTGAAGTGAGTTATTCAGTAGAAACATGTACTAAAACCATGTTTTGTATCGCCTGTGGAGGCTCTCCTAACCTGTTCCAGGACTAATTATAAGTCACCATTAAATCACAGATTTTCTAAAAAATATTTGGAAAATCAATTTTGCGTTTACTTGTTATTTTGCCTAAAATAATTTAAAAATCTCTCACGGTAAACCTGTAATACTTTTTAGGGTACTGTACACAATGTTTTTTTTTAACATAATTGTTTAAAAGATGTTCACCATAGCCAAATTAATTGTTTTAAATTAAAAAAATTCTGCTAATTTGATTAAAAAAAAAAATCAGATTTTAAATGTAATGCATTTGCTAACAAGAGCTTAAACACTGGGATTTCTGTCAGCAGAATTTTTTTTAACTAAAAAAATAAGAAATTTTACATCGTTCCGTAATCGTCCAGTCCTCCCTCTGCTTCCTTGACAATAAAACATTCCTGGATTAATCCGTTTTCCCCACACAAATGTAAACGTCAGCAGTAAAGGCGATCAGATTTACACAGCTTCTGTTATCTGAGTCAGTGACGCTTTAGATTTACAGACCACAGTGAAAAACAAACAGAACGTACAGCAGGATTTACTGTGTTACTATAAATGTGAAATAGGAAACCCAGAGAGCTCAGCGGCAAAATAAAGACATAACACAGCGACAGGAGATAAATATCAATTAAGGAATGCATTAAAATCCACCTTAGACCCAGTAACTGCTGTCACTAAAACAATACATCATTAAGCTTTACATCAGAGAACTCAGCATGAAGCCAGTGGAGCGGTATAGTGTGTCAGATCTGGAGCCGATTTTCATGGAAATGTAATTATAGCCAGACATTATAATTAGATTGTGCAGCACTCAGGCTGATATTACACCACCTGAAGTCAAGGTCTGTGTGAAGTCTGACATTCTACAAAATTTACCAGCAAAGTGAGTGAAGCTGAGCACAGACTGAGCACTGTGGTGATTTAAACACAGCCCTCTGATGAACTCATGGATTACACAGTTTAACCCCAAATCAGAGCCACAAGCTGTAAACGGCTTAATAAGCAGGTTTTCTTTGTTCTTTTGCACTTTTACCCTCTTCTGTTGCATCACTTTATTTGCTGCCTTTGGATCATTAACAAAGGTTTGTACCATCATTACACTCCAAGTGCTTCTTTACTGAAACTCTGCTCCCAATTCAACAAGTCAATTCAAGACTTTTTTGAACACTGCAAAAACATAAA
>NW_006799994.1:658549-673774 GCF_000485575.1 Poecilia formosa
CGCATTTGTTTTTAGTCATTTTAATATGACTAAATGTTGAGTTGGGGGCATGAACAGCAGCAGCTTAATGGTATTTAAAGTGACAAAGGCCCTAAAACGGCTCATTCTGCAAGGAGCTCACAATACGTAGAACGAAAATCTCATTATGTAAGAATCATTTTGTGCAAAAAAACAATGAATAGACATGTTTCGTATTGCTACACCTCCAAAGCAGTAGCTGCCTAAAGAAACCTCATATTAGCTTTTTAACCCTTTAATTTGATTGACAGCACTAGTTTTTTTTTTTTTTGTACCAGGATTTCATAGGCTGCCTTTTGAGACATTGTATCTACTTCATGTTCTCAGGTGATTTCATGATTTATCAGACCTGACAGTAAATGTGGCTCATGAAAGTTAAGTCATGATGTAACAAGGAAGCAATAATATTTTCACAAACGGTCAGGTTGATTGGATAGATTCGCCTTTTAATACATAAGTCATCATTTAGAAACTCCATTTTACATTTACTCCGGTTATTTTGCCTAAAATAATAAAAACAATCTGTAGGGGTATATCTGTTTTCAGGGCCAAGTATGTGACATTTCTTTACATAATTGTTTAAAAGAAGGTCACCACAGCCGAATGAATTCATGGCTGTTGCTTAGTAACCAGTGTTGGGATGGTTAGATACCACCCTCTGCTGTGATTTACTGACACAGTTTTACTTGTGACTTCTTCAGAAGCAGGGCTGACAGAAAGTAACATAAAAAAACCACAGAGCAGCATGAAGAAGAAAAGGTTTCTGCCGTCACTGAGCAGAGGAAGCAGGATAAGGAGAGCAAAGCTATTTCCCATAATGAGGGATATAATGATGGTTTTTCTAAAAAAAACAAAACCAAAAAGAATTTTAAAGTTTCTTACACCAATTTACAGCTGCAGCATAATCAGAGGCACTGCTGCATTTAAAGTGGATCTTCTGAACAAAAAGTCTAATTCAAAATCTGTTGCAAAACAACTCAAAGTGCATGTTTTCTTGCCTCGGCATGGACTGTTAAATATTGCCAACTCAGAGAATTTAGCTACCAAAATGTGGCATTTTGACATCATTCTCAGTGTGCGTACATGCATGTTGTGTGATCGCCTTTCTAAATTATGGCCGTGTCACAAAGGCAGGAATGTAAATCGCAGATGGAGTGTACAGTATGTGCATTGTGGTAAATAGGTCAGAAAACACTCAGGGCCTTTGCACACAAACACACAGAGGTGGCTTCAGGCGGGACCTACTCCTTTCACACAGCAGCGCTCTGCTTTCTATGGAATAAAAACACGCATTACGTGCATGTGTGATTACAAAACCTGCACCATGCACAGAGATGCTGCTTTTGTCTCCAAAAGAGCAGAAAGCTTTGACCACAGCTGAAACATCATCAGATTTCTGGGGTTTCTCAGGAATGATGCACAAACGCACACTTAACAACAGTTTGTGTGGTCTGGTCATGTGATGTCTGTCCTGTCGTTTCATTGGCTGGGCACTCTGCTTGGCTGCACAGGCCACAATATAATAGGAAGTGTGCATCAATTTTTAATGTGACATTTAACACACATACAAAGCGATAAATAAGCTGCAACTAAAAGGTTCATGTCTGAGTTCACTATCAGTTTGGACATCAGTTTTCACCACTTTTTATTGGCTTTTACCCCAAAATGATGCTGAAACTCTTCCGTGATAATATCTCCACTTAAAAAAAAGAGGACACCAATTTCAAAAATGCATTTATGTTCTTCATTTCTTCTCTGCTCACTTTTTTTGTTCGATAAGTACTCTACCTTCTCCTTTATTGTACTGTAAAGCTTTGATTTGATTCCTGTTACGAATAAAATGATCTGGGCTTCAGGACATGTGATCAACTCAATGGTCTGAGATTTGCAGAAAACCAGGAATTAAATAAAACAGGCGTAGAAAGAAGAAAAGATGTGAACAAAGACAGATGTGCTTTGTTGTAGTTATTGTTGTTGTTCCATTTGAACCTTTAATTTTTTTTATGGAAATCTGATATGTGATTTAAAAATATGCTACTGTACGACAAAACAGTTAATGATGACTTCAACAGTCAGATCTTTAAATGGTTCTGCTACAAACAGCAAAGTTATGTTTAATGTGTACAAGCTCTTCTGTGTCCAACTAGCAGTTATTAAATCTGAGCAGACTAAAAAACTTAGACAACGAACCACAACCGAGATGAATAACTTATGACATTTGGTTACATTGTTCATATACTTTACTACAGGCAGGTTGAAATATTCTTTCTTATTTTATTTGAACTATTCTTTCTTATTTTATTTGAACTATTCTTTCTTATTTTATTTGAACTATTCTTTCTTATTTTATTTTTAGTCCTTTCAAAGGACTTTTCTAGATTTCCTGATTCTTCCTCATTATTGGTGCCGATTCTCTTCAGCGAGCTCACAGTAACTTGATCATTTACATCAGCCCTGTTTAATCCGCTTCTATCAAACTGTAGATAGTTTGTCTAGAAAATCTGGTTTGTTTGACCACACAAGCAAATTCTGGTCTGCCTCAGAACCTCGGAGTGAAGTCTGATGCGATTTGAATGCATGTGAACGTCAAGCACACCAGAGACTGCTCCAAAAGCAGAAAAAGGACTAAAGCACAAGGCATTCTGGGTAATGCCTTGTGCTTTACCCAGAATGCACAAAATGCAATCATGACCTTTTACCAAAGACAAAAGAGATTTCATAGACCTCTAAAATCTGAAACCACTCTATTTTTGTTTACACTTCATGAACAAGAAAGTTGTGCTCAATCCTCTGACTTCCTCAGAGGTTTTAGTGCCGTTTTCTTCAGAGGCTGTTGATACAGCGCCACCACAGGTGAGGAGGGGTTCCAGCTTGCTCAAAGTTCTTACAGGAGAATAACCAATCAAAATCACTGTTTCAGAAGAAGGCAACCACAGGAAGTAAAACATCACCCAAAAAGCGCTCACAAGTAAAGAAGAAACTCGTATCAACAAACCTTAAACCAAACCTCAGTGAGTCTCTAACGTCTGATTTGTAGAACTCTACATGAACAGATTTAGAAACATGGACGTACTACTGCGCTGAGTCGTTGAGCTGGTACTCCCGGGCGCGGCTGAAGCACTCCTGGATGCCCGAGTCGGCCCACAGGCGCATCATGGCGCCCAGCAGCTCAGCAGAGTACGGCTCTGTGTCTTCCATACGACTGACGACGTCACACACCATCTTAGCGTCCGCCTGCAACACAAACACAAAAAAGAAAACAACCGGTTAGCATGCTGCTAGCTATTTCTGAGGGACTGATGAAAACACCTCAACACAGCAGGACGTCTACTCGTTCACTTCGACAAATAATAACTGATGAAGTGTTAAATATAGCAGAGAACAAGGGCAAAGTTCAAACAGGGAGAAGAAATGGCATAAGTCCTTAAAACAGTGGAACATGTGCTATTACTGAGCAAAACCACCCAACAGAGCTGCTCTTACAGAGGCGTCACTCCTCATCTATTTTCATCACTCTTCATTATGAGCAAACCTTAAAAAAAAAAAAAAAATACTAATATAACAACACTGGACATTCAGACTGAAGTGGCTGTTTGAAAGCTGCACATACAGAAGATCCAGAGGGCTGGAAATAGACGGAGCGCTCTGGCATCTCGCTCAGCCTGGCGGAGGTTTGTTTTTAGGCTGTTGTCATGCAGCTGTGATCTGGCCGCGCTTCCCTTCAGGGCCAGAGGCTGCTGATCAGCTCCGGGCTCCTTCCACACAAAGACGCCCCAATGCAGCACTTCTCACAGAGTCACAGCATCATAAACCGCTCATATGATCGCAAACACCCGACAACAGAGTGTTAATCTGCTACACTTAAAACATACAGATGTCTATGTCTTCATATTCGTGGTTTAGGTTAGAAGAAGCAAAACATCACAAAAAAAAGACAATATTGATAGATTTTCTTTTTAAAATCAGCATTTCTCAAACAATTTTGTTTTGTACTTGAAATGACTAGCCAAAAAACTTGATTAATAGATGCATTCAGTACTGGGTTAAAGGTTAAAACCACCCATAATTCATCCGTTTTCCTTCTAAGCATCACCTGAAGCGTTTTCCTTCGTTGAATCATCTGAAGCGGTCCTGATTAAAAACTTCTCCAGGTCTTCTGGACATTTTCAAAAACTTTTTATTCAAGTTTGGATACATTTTTATTCACTTTCTGTCCAGATTTCAAACTTAACCATGAAACAATTTGATGGTCCAGTTCCACTCATGCTTGAAGTGAGTTATTCAGTAGAAACATGTACTAAAACCATGTTTTGTATCGCCTGTGGAGGCTCTCCTAACCTGTTCCAGGACTAATTATAAGTCACCATTAAATCACAGATTTTCTAAAAAATATTTGGAAAATCAATTTTGCGTTTACTTGTTATTTTGCCTAAAATAATTTAAAAATCTCTAACGGTAAACCTGTAATACTTTTTAGGGTACTGTACACAATGTTTTTTTTTAACATAATTGTTTAAAAGAAGTTCACCATAGCCAAATTAATTGTTTTAAATTAAAAAAATTCTGCTAATTTGATTAAAAAAAAAAATCAGATTTTAAATGTAATGCATTTGCTAACAAGAGCTTAAACACTGGGATTTCTGTCAGCAGAATTTTTTTTAACTAAAAAAATAAGAAATTTTACATCGTTCCGTAATCGTCCAGTCCTCCCTCTGCTTCCTTGACAATAAAACATTCCTGGATTAATCCGTTTTCCCCACACAAATGTAAACGTCAGCAGTAAAGGCGATCAGATTTACACAGCTTCTGTTATCTGAGTCAGTGATGCTTTAGATTTACAGACCACAGTGAAAAACAAACAGAACGTACAGCAGGATTTACTGTGTTACTATAAATGTGAAATAGGAAACCCAGAGAGCTCAGCGGCAAAATAAAGACATAACACAGCGACAGGAGATAAATATCAATTAAGGAATGCATTAAAATCCACCTTAGACCCAGTAACTGCTGTCACTAAAACAATACATCATTAAGCTTTACATCAGAGAACTCAGCATGAAGCCAGTGGAGCGGTATAGTGTGTCAGATTTGGAGCCGATTTTCATCGAAATGTAATTATAGCCAGACATTATAATTAGATTGTGCAGCACTCAGGCTGATATTACACCACCTGAAGTCAAGGTCTGTGTGAAGTCTGACATTCTACAAAATTTACCAGCAAAGTGAGTGAAGCTGAGCACAGACTGAGCACTGTGGTGATTTAAACACAGCCCTCTGATGAACTCATGGATTACACAGTTTAACCCCAAATCAGAGCCACAAGCTGTAAACGGCTTAATAAGCAGGTTTTCTTTGTTCTTTTGCACTTTTACCCTCTTCTGTTGCATCACTTTATTTGCTGCCTTTGGATCATTAACAAAGGTTTGTACCATCATTACACTCCAAGTGCTTCTTTACTGAAACTCTGCTCCCAATTCAACAAGTCAATTCAAGACTTTTTTGAACACTGCAAAAACATAAACAAGTATTTTTGTCTAGTTTCTAATGTAAATATGTTAGTACACTGAAAATAAAATAAAACTAACTTATGAGTTTCATTTTATTGTTTATTTCATTCAGTCAGTCAGCAATAACTATAAATGTAACAACTAAAAGACGAATGAAAGCAGAAATAAGTATAAACATATAATATCTGCCTCCTATTCACATAAAACAAAATTAAGTATTCAACTCAAAAGACTATTGCAAACATATTTCAAATATACACAAAAGATAAACAAAAAACTGTCAAGATTATTCCATAAACTGATAGCTTTTATTGAAAAGCATCTTTCTATCGTCATTAAGTCACTTTTTCTCAAGATATACAGTATTAGCTTGTTTTAAATAAATAATTCCTTAAAATTGATTAAATAGTTTTAGCTCCACTGGCAAAGTATTTCACTATTAACATAACATTTTTCTCTTGATATAAGTAGAATTAGAATTTTTTTAATCAATATTAAGGAATTATTTACTTATAATAAGATCTTACATCTGGTGAAACATTACCTACAAGTTAGATTTGCCTTATTTCAGATGTACTAAGATATTTGCACTAGAAACTAAACCAAAAATATTTAAGATTTTGTGTTTTTGCAGTGAAGCTGCTGCAGAGAAAGTTTTCTGAAGTGTATTTATATTGCATATTTCAGCGAGAAGACGGTTTCATGCCACTGAATCTGTATGTGTGTGTTGTTTAACAGATGATAAAACTCTACATGAAGGTTGCACACATGAACATGGAGCTGATCCACCTTCAGCTTCGATTACAACACATGTGCATGACTGTGATGAGTCTGCAGTATGCAGCGCTGCATCATTCATCTGCTGCCAGCATGCGGCTGAGTGACGGCTGAGATCCTCAGTTATGTTCTGGAGCGCCTGGTAGCCACGCTGCTTCTAATATTAACTCTGAACCAGAGTCTCAGCTCTTTGACAAACCAGCAGATCGTGACTTGGTCGACAATGAGCGAGGAATTAATATAATGAATAATAATAATAATTAAAATCTAAAGTCGCTGACATCACCTCCTGGTAAATCCAGAGACCGGGATTCCACAAAATCAGAGGAAATTCTCACATCATTTATTCATTTTAACTTGAAAAACCTTCTGCATGATCTCACAAAGTTCAATAACGACCAGCTGAAACCTCAAAACCAAGGAGCAATTTTTACAAAACAAAACCTCTACTTATGGTGGACAGCATAGCTTTTCAGATTTAAATTAGAACTGGATGATTTAATCAAGATGAAGCTTTAATCTGAACAGAAGGAACGAAAGGATGAACGGGCAAAGGAGAACGAGAAAAAAGAGTGGGACTGAAGGAAGGAAAGGAGAAAAGAAGGAAGATAGGAAGGAAAGAGGTAAGGAGAAGAATAAAAGGAGGCATTAGAGGATGAGTGACGGAAGGGACGAAGGAAGGAAAAAAGAAAGGAAGGACAAGAAAAGGAAAAAAAGTGAAGGAATGAAACAGAAAGGAAGAAATAAAGGAGGTAAGTAGGTAAGGAAAGATGAACGAACACAGGAGGAAAGTTAAAACTGAAGAAAAGAAAGAAGGAAACCAGGAAAGTTGTGGCAGAAATGACAGGATGAGTCCCAGTTGAACCAGTTGACCAAGCTGAGCCAGTAGACTGGTTCATCAGAATCCACCCACAGCTGCCGCTCCTCTTCCTCCCTCCGTTCCCGTCTTTCCCTCTTCATCTCCATGTGCAAACATGTCACCTCTCCGCCCTGCAGCCAGCGGGCCTCTGGTCCCTCATCAGTAGTCCCTCCGTCCCTCCATCCCTCCGTCCTGACCTCCATCTGCACTCGTCCCTCTGTAACATTGTTCTGTCCTTCATCCGTCTTTCCGTCCCAGCTCACCGACATGTTTGTTTTGTTCTCTAATGTTCCTCCCTCTGCATCATATTTCCCCCCCTCTGATTCTCCTCAGAACTTCTGTCGTTTCTTCGCCTGTTTTCCGTCTCTTCTCGCCTGTTTCACCCTGCTGTGTTCGGTTTCCCCTCTGCATCTATTTTTGAACACCAGCCACATTCACCATGACTTCCTCCTCTTCTTTCAATCAAATCTGTCTCTTCCCTGCTCGTCCTTCCCATCTCCCCTGTCAGTTCCTCTGCTCTACCCATCATGGCAGAGACGAACTCAGCTGTGTTCTGTTGTGTCGAGCCATTTTTCAAACCTGACACCAAACGCTGCATGTCAGTTGTTTTTGTTGGTATTTTAAACTGAATGTCTAAAAAGTTGCCATTTCAGACATTTAACATATTCACTGAAACTAGATTTAATAGCTTACAGAGTTTCTGATCATGTTATGTATCATGTTTATCATATGAACAATAAGGTTCTGTATTTGCAGATTAACCTAATTGTGGATTTTTCAGGGGAATGTAACTCCAAAATCTGCTGATTCAAAATGTTTCGTAAACCATTTGAGGGAAAAAGAAACTTATGAAACTTTGGTGCAAAGCAGCCAATCTAGAAGCACCTTTTCTGTTCCTTGGTGCTGATTGGCTGGATCCTTAAGAGCAGAAATAAGGAGGTCTGTAGATATTATCTTCTGGTGTAGTACAAAGATGGTGTCCACTGTGCAAATCAATGCGTTTAAGGTACATTTGGTGTTTAAAACATTAAAATAAACATCTTCTGTGCCTCAAAGTAGTTTGTTTTGGTGTAGAGAAATTTATTTCCACCCTTTATAAATGTTGCTTTTCTAAGCTTTTAAAACAGCAGTTTGGGGCATTGCTTTAAAGTCATTTAGCTGATTATGACTGGTTTATTGAGCTTCTGCGATGTGGCAACTGCAGAAAGTTATTGCAGCAATCATCCTGAGTATTGATTTATTTTACTGTTGTTTAGGACTTTAGGTGATTATCAGCCAAAGTGATAAAAACACCTTTGCCAGTGAGTCATATTGTGCCAGAATTCACAAAGCAACATCACCTGGCTGCTGATACGCATGTGGGAGGCATATTTCCACTTAGTATTTGTGAAATATTAAAGCTAAAGCTTGTTGTCAGGCAACCGTTCTGGCCAGAAACCCAAGAAGGTAATGGAAAAAAATGATTAAAAAGTAAAATTCAAGCATTAAAGTACAAATTGTGGCAAAATAAAGAAAAAGCACGAAAACCCTACAGTACCATTTCATCTCTTATAAACCAGGATCAGCCAGATGGATCTGTCGTCAGCACGTTTCAGATAATTTACTCTCCAGCTTTAGTCTCATCATTCCATCATAATCAGCTTCATAAACGTAAAAAACTCAGACAGGATCATTCACCACTTATCAATACAGATTGGAAAAACTAAAAACAAATAAAAATCTGACCATCAAAACGCTTCCTGTTTTTTATGGTCCCATCCACTAACAGGTATGATGAGAAAACATGGCTGTTTCCTTCACCTGTCTGTCAGATGGACCACAAGGCACTGCTTATTTTACATAATGCTTTCATTGTACCGTATTTGGGTTTTTGTGTGCAAGTTCGGCTTAATATGTACAAATCCTAAGTGTACAATACAGAAGAAATCAGTCAGAAAACCCATAAAGTTTGGGAAATGTACTGAAATTCCTGTAAAAATGAAAATTGTACCATTTACAGCAAGAAAACATCAACTTCCACTCAACATGCAAAAACTGTTTTGTGACAGAGAGGGGAGTTATAATTCAAGGGAACAACCAAAAACAGTTTTTGTATATAAATGTGTGGAGATGATTTATGGAATGAGTAAAACGATAAACAGATAAAAACCATCTTAAAAAATGAACTGATCTGAAAATATGTTGGCTGGAATGGTTCTTCAGAGGTCGAAAATATTCTCAATTCTCTCTATTATGATAACGATAAAAACTGTGTCACAGCAATGACAGCCCCACAAACACAAATACTGTTCTTAAAAAACATTCCCACGTATGATACGCTTCTTTAGGACACCAGTAACATAAAGAAGTGCCATTTGTATAATTAAACTACAAAGCATACCTGTACTTAACCGTATTTTCAAATTTTTTGATGCTTTCATTGAAAGGGGTTTTTAAATATAATTAACTGAAATTTATCATGACAATAAATCTGAATTATCATTATAATAAGAAATTTATCATGATAAATCCCACCACTACTTCTAAATGCCATTTTTGTAGCAAATTGTGTAAAATTACAAGTCAATTGGCACAACTGTTTATATTATTATATTTTTTCAGTCTTTCCTTTGTATTGTTTGTTCAAAATAATTAGATAAATACACATAGTGCATATGGTTTTGTTTAACAGCTTCGAAACAAAAATGAACTCCTGTTCAGGTCAATTTTACTGACTTCTGTACAATCAGATCCAGTTTTGTTCACAGAATAACAAACACAGAAAGTGACTCCGCCTCTTTCAGTCAAGACATTTCTTTCCCAGAGGGACAGAAGGGGGTGAAGTGCCAGAGTCCGTGGTGTGACCTTTGACCGGGATGTGCCAACAAGTTCCTCCTAAAAGCCGAAGCTGCTTCTCAGAGTCGTCCTCTGCTGGACACTGATCCCACTCAGACTGAGCGGATTTCAGCAAGCCGGAGGAAACGGAGCTCCACGTTTTCCTGCGACTGTCCTGTGTGAGCAGAGCCACACAATGCCTGAAATGGACTGAAAGTTGTGGGCTTCAGGGGGTTTGAATGGAGGAGGACACCAGATGAAACAGAGCATGAGTTTCCTGTGTGTGTGTATGTGTGTGTGTGTGTGTGTGTGTGTGTGTGTGTGTGTGTGTGTGTGTGTGCGCGTGTGTGTGTGTGTGTGCGCGTCCAGCTTTGGTTTAAAGAACTGGGCACTGCGCCACAAACTCACTGAATATCCAGAGCCAAAGCCCAGGAAACTCTTCAAACATATTAAAAAGGCACGGCTGTTTATTTTCCAATGAAGCCATGAACTGAAATTCTGCAAATATCTTTCAACACTTGATTTTGTCACACATTCAGTTGTAAATTCAAGGCACAAGATCTAATTTTCTGATCACACAGATACGTAGTTTCAGTGAGATGAGCTTGTTTTGCTGTTTTGACCTGATAAAAGTTTTTCTTTTTCAAGAGAGAGAAATCTTTGTCACACTATTTTGGAAGTAAAATATTTTAAATTATAATTCCTTTTAAACAACTGTAGAAATTCAGTTCAATTAATTTTATTTATATTGCACCAATGCACAAACTCACCTCAAGATGAGTTGTTTATTTCAATTTTACAGACATTTCAGACTTGTTCTTGTTTTACAGTGCTAGGAAGAAAACAAACCTGGAAGTCCTGCTTGCTGCGTTTCTGTTGTGTAAAAACTGCAATGTGATATTTCAAATTTTGGAATGTTGCCTAAAAATGCAAATAATTAGGTATGATTCCAGTAGCAGCATTAAAATGAATGATATAGTTTCCTGTAGTTGCTTCGAATCGTGGCTGATCTGTATTCTCACTAGAACCGCACCAGAGTTCGTTTGGAAGCAGACCACCTAAAAAAGTCGGATCAGGTCGGGTCGTTTGGCTCGAGACCAGAACTGAGTCCAGATCAACGAGCAAAACTAACTCTGGTCCGATTAAAGCAAACCAAATGCATCAGGTGTAAATATCTGAAACCCTCCCTAGAAACACTAAAGTTAAAAGACCAAATCTATCTTAATATACATTACGTTTCATTTATGGGGAAGTGTTTATTTCTCCTCAGTTTATTTCAAGGAAAATCCTGATAACTTGAGAAGCTTTGGGTCGTTTAGTTTTCCTCCCATACTCGTGTCTTCGTACTTCCTGTCATGACCCGATCCACAAGATGCACAACGTGACTTTCTGTACCAGTTGTGGTCTGGAGTCGATTCCTGGCGTCTCCAGGGAGAACAAGCGCAGCTCAGCTGTCAGAAACCCGACCCAATCGACTTCTTTAAGCCTCTGTAAGCAACTTGGTTTCTCTAAACTATTATTTTGTTTTTCAGGCTTCATGCTTTTAGTCATTAAGTTTGTGAAAAGCCACTGAGGAATGAATAAACTGATACTCAAAAAGCAACAGAAAACACCAGAGTCCAGATTCTAAATGGACTCGAGATCAAAGACCCGTATTTTGGTACTTTGGTCGGACACTTAAAATGGTTGATCACTGTTTAAAAGGTACATTTATGACATATATGAAATAAACTGATTTATAACTCCTACTCATTTTAACAATTAACAGATCTGTTTAGGAGACTTTGTTGAAAAGAAATAAGTGAAATGAATCAACAGACAGTGCAGCAAAAAAGTAAATAAAGAATATATTTGGATTTCCAAAAACAATCGGGTCATATTTAGAAACAGAAAAACACAAAATTCCCCCAAAAAGATTTGAAATAAAATATAGAACGAATCTAGATCTGTTTAATAACCGCCTGCCTTCATCAGCAGGTCCTGTCATCAGACATTCATCTCATTTTTGTTTGGAACTTTATTTTCGTGTTTCTAACTTGTCAGCCATTTCTTCCTCTGGTGTGTTTTACTGAGTAACTGGAACATTTGAAGAACAGAACCAGATCATTCACATCCAGTAAAAACGACGCGTATAAATGAGTTTAACTGGCTTTTTAACAGCGCCAGGGGACTCCTCAGCCAATCGGATTACTGTAAAAAAATAAACCCAGCCTTTGGAGCAACTTGTTCTGTGACTCAAACCTCCTTTGTGATCTGTTTGTTGACTCTTTGGGTCTTCTGCTGGTTCTGGAAACCATTTATTTTGTTCACACCCGTCCCCTCCCTCCCGCTCTCTTCCTCTTTCTCCTCCTCTGCTGTCTGCCGACGGAACGAGATGCCCCACCCTTCTGCTCCGTCTCTCCCTCCCTCCTCTGCATCACGTGGCACTCGGCTGCAGTTGCCATGGTAACCCTCCTCTTTTCCCGGGATGGTGAGATAGTCCGACTTTCCTCCTCCTTTCTCTCTCTCTCATCCTTCCCATCCATTGTGTTGCACCCCCTCTTCTATCTACCCATCCCTCTGTTTTTCCTCCTCTTCCTTTGTTTTCCAATCCTAGGATGAATCTGTCCGACTCACATCAGAGACAGAGATGTTAGAGAAGCATCCGGAGTTGGGCGCACGACCTCCCTCACCCCCCGCCTCCCCCTCGTTCTCTCAGGCAGTTACTGAATAATAAAAGCGATTAAATATTTCATCGGCATTCAGCCCTCCTGCAGTCCGCCTCAGCAGCTCTTACTCTCAGACTCGTGCGCGCCCGTCAGCATGTGTGCCATCCCTTACTGTTGCCACCCTGGGTGAGCTCCCTGCAGCCACACCCATCCCCGACCACGGAGGCGGCGGATGTAGGGAATGTACAGTATGTGCTGTTAGGGAGTTAAAATCCACTCAGGGCGGGGAAGACAGCGAGAAAAAAGAACTGCTGTTCAGCCTCACACTCAGCAGCACAGAGGAGAGACTCACTGTATGTAGTTGTGGTTGTGCACACAAAGCGTGGAGGAAAGGAAGGATGCATTCATGGGATGCAGATCCGTGTTGCAGTGCAGCTTTGTGCTGATTGAGTCTCCATTACAGTTATTGATCAGGATTATTAGGGCACGATAAACCGGTTGAAGTCACTGCCGTTTCAATCAGCTCCAAAACTATCTTAATTATGTTTTCTTACATCTAGTTTTTCAGCTACTGATATACAACTGTACACCAGCAGGTAGTTCAGGTCTTAGTTAAAAAAATTATGATAAACACAAAACAAACTAACTAAGCTGTTAAACTATTTCTGTCAGCTGTTTTGTTGACAGTTTAAGACATGAAAACATGATGTTCATCGGACATCTTTTAGACTTTGACGTCATTTTTATAAAAATGATTTCCCAGTTTAAAAGCTTTGATTTTTATGTTTATCCAACTCTACGGTGGTCATAGCGCTAAAGAAGAAACAAATCTCTCATTGTTTGTTTTTGTAGATCTTGATAATCTCTTCAGTCAATGTAGAATTATCCATTTCAACCTTGACTGGAAACAATCAGAAATGTGTAAAAACAAAACCGTGGAATAACGTTTCAGTTTGGAGATAGCTAACAGAAAACTGCAACTGCATCCCAGAAAGTATTGAAAAATCCCAATTAACTGGTACAAACATGCAAAGAGTCCAAAATGTAAAAGCTGAACTTTGGAGAAAGGATGAATAAATGAAATTTTCCAATGACAACACTCATTCATTCAGAAGCAGAGGACAGCGTGTCATCAAACGGAGAGTATTTTTTGTTTTTTAGATTTTGGTAAAAGGTTGGCATTGCATCAGGGAGGGCAAACATTTATGGATTCATAACTTATTTAAGGCTGCAGAGAATTCTAAAAATATACTTCAGAAAAGCAAATCCAGATGAGATTCAGAAAAGGAAAACCTGACAACAAGAACAGACGATAAAAGTAAAACAGGAGGAGCACGGATGCTTATTGGAGGTGTCAAGAAAAACAGAGATGAAGGATCTGAAACGGAGTCGGTGGTGACCTCTGAAGGGAGCAGTCAGAGGAAAACAAGAAAGAAAATCCTAATCTGGGCGAAAATCATCTTAATCCACATTCTTGGATATAATTTGCAAAACTGGCTGGAAAATGTTCTCAGGATAAAATGGAAGTTTGTGCAGATCTGCAAAACTGCTACCAAGATGTCGTAAAAGAGGAGAGTATTCACTCTGATCATAGTTCTAAAGTTTTTCTTGCCATTTATTGCCATTAGAAAAGGTGTTGCATGTAAAACCTTAATGTGACCCTCACAGCCCACCATAGATCCAGCGATTCAAAAAAAATAAAAAAATTATGCTGTTTTCGGTTTTTATAAGGTAAAAAAAAATCATTCCAATCTGTAAAATGTTGTTCTTCACTTTTATTTAATGATGCATCATAAATGTAGATTTCTGGTAAATTTTCAAGCTAAATGTAAATTTTAAATTATGAATTAAATGTTACAGAATAAGACAAGAGAAACAGTGAATAAAAAACAATTACGTAATAATTTACAAGGTGTCATCCTTTCTTTTTCTGAATCAGAATTTTATCATCTGAGGTTTAAATTTATGAACTTGTCTTTCTGACAACTTATGTATTTAGACATCAGATTGAGCCTGAATAAACTGCTGCTGGTTATAAACTGAAAGGTTTCAAGTCATCTTTAGATGAAGCAAACTCATCAGAGAGAGTGTGTATGTGTGTGTGTGTTCCCCTACAAGCTGAGATCAAACCCACTCCCACCAAACCAGACGAGCGCCGTCACATCCCAGAATGATGAACAAGCCGTTCACCTTCAGCCGTCATGACGACGCCCTCCGCCCCCCCACCACCCTGAGTGACAGTGAAAAATGTTTTGCATAGAAAGTGTTTTGGCTCAGGACAGCTGTCTGGAATACATCCACTCCTTAAACACACACACATTAATACACACAGAGCAGCACCTTCATGTGTCGTTGTCAACAACGGTTCCTGAAAAAAAGTCCAACAGGAGCCGTTCCTCTCTTTCTCTCTAACCACCGTCTGCTCCATCTCATGCTGGCCTGATAGTTTCCTATTAAAGATCTCCAGCTATGCGGTATTATATCACTTCCAGGCGCTTCATCTTTGGCCCGTTATTCTGCAGCTGAGCAAACCACTCAGGAGAGACAGAGAGAGAGAGAGAGAGACAGAGAGAGAGAGACAGAGAGAGAGAGACAGAGAGAG
>NW_006799994.1:674273-698713 GCF_000485575.1 Poecilia formosa
ACAGATAGATAGATAGATAGATAGATAGATAGATAGATAGATAGATAGATAGATAGATAGATAGATAGATAGATAGATAGATAGATAGATAGATAGATAAAAAGAGAGAGACAGTGAGCTCCGTGAACTATTACATGTAAAAAGCTGATCTCAGTGATCGGCCTGCATATTTCTGGAGGTGGTTTGTTTTCAGTGGTTTTGGGTCTTTCGGTTGGAAATGTGGTAATTTTTTTCTTTGCAATATGATGCAAACAAAATGCAACAAAGAAACATCCACACAATACACGAAATGAGCTCCAATTATCAGTGGGAGTTTCCTTTGCTTTTATTTTTAATTTAAATCAACGTTAGTAAGCGTTTAGGCGACGCAGCTATTGTCAAAAGTTTCAGCAAATTTAAGTGCTAATGCAGTAGGACAGATATTTACATCCTTTTCTTTGTCAAGTTCAAAAACATTCAAATGTAATCTGAGGTGAACAAAAAAAGATCTATTCAATAAAGTTGAGGACAAACTTGAACAGTCTGGGGAAAAAGATTGTTGAACATAGTGGGCTGCTGGGATTCACAGGGATTAGGGACCTCAGTCACACAAGAATAGTGAAAACCTCCAACTGCACCTTAATATGCATCAACACACACAGTTACCACCAACACACAAGCTGACATCCACAGTCTCCCTTTTTCTGTTCTTGGCGGTTCAGCCAATCAGCACCAAGTCCAGCAGCATTGCTTCTGGCTGTTTCAGCTTCCAAAGTCACATTCTTACTTTTTAACGTGGTAGATATGCTCTATGAAAAGCTCCCTAATAGGGAAAGATTTACCAAATAATTAGGAGTTATGTTCCATAGAGAAATCTGCAACTAATTTCAACTTAAAACATAGTAAAAGGCTGTACAGTCAGGTTCATTTACTGCACTATACTGACTGTTATACAGCAAACAATGAACAAAATCACATCAAAGAAAGAAGAAAACATTCAATCTGGTAATAACCAAAACGAGGACAGCTTCTCCTTCAGGCTCAGTTCATATTTCCACCATGATGGACAGAATCAGAATCTCCAGAGATGCTGATTCTGTCCCAAACTGACAAAGAATCTCCATTCTGTTTGCTTTAACTCAGGTAAGACATATAAACTCCTCCACCTGTTTCAGTGACTCCTGACCCACTGTGAGAACACAAGGAGTCGTTCTTGGTACTGATCTGTAGCAGAACCTGCAGACCCGGAGCCACCAGCGGCTCCTAATAACTGGCTAAATATTAGACACACATCTAATGGTTTTGAAAATTGCCACAATAACACACAAAGGTTTTAGCAGTTTTTCAGTCAGATTCCATTTTTTCATTAGATGTCCACAACAGACACTAAACATACCAGTAATATACCTTTAAAACGTGCTCTTTGTTTTATCCTTGAAACATTTCTGACAAATAACTGCATCCTATAGATGAAAATGTGTAAATATACTTTTTGGAAAAGCTATGTTTTTCTTTATTCTAAAACCCAAAACTCAAATTAAATGGTGGTTCTTTAAAAATGTAAAATAGTAGATATTCAACAAAAACTAAGTTGTTATTTTTCAAAGCATCTTAAAATTTGCAGTTCTAAACTGTTTTTAGTAATCTGGACTGAGGGAGAAATGGATTGCAAAGGATGCAACAATCAACCTTCATCTTTTAAAAATGTATTAAACTGAGGAATATTTTCTTCTTCTCAGTTTTCCTTTCTCTTTTTTATTACTATACCCCAACATCTCCTTCAACTCTTTCTCCCGGTTTCTTCTTGACGGCGTATCAGCCTCTCATCCAATCTGCTCCTCTGTCACTCACTGTCAGTTTCCTCTCCAACTTCCTCTATACTTAGCTCCAGCTGTCACCTCCTTCTGAAAATCACATCCGCAGGTCCGCAGGAGCTGGCTTAACATGAACTCAACACGTCTCTGAGCTTTACAGACTGAGCCGTTCACATCTTCACATGAACAGTCGATGGTCGCCGTTACACATGGTGAGCAGCTGTTTTCACCCTGTTGCAAGATCAACACACCAGCTGTGTATTTGCAGATGCCTGAGATTCATATGGTCAAATGTTTGATTTGCTTTAACATTTCAATTACGTGAAATGCATCAACTTATATTTAAAATAACATGTTTGCATTCAGCGGGCATTAAAGGTGACCTATTATGCTTCCTTGATCAGGTTAGGGATAAGACTTATGGACGATACAAAACATGTTTATTACATGTTTGACACAAAATCATTCTTAGACAATGAGGTCTTAGTATAATCATGCATTTTTGAAATGTAAAAGTGGAGCCTCAAGCACAACCAACATGAATGCAGCAAGTGGTTTCTGGAGGGTAAGTCAATAACAAAACATTTTGTTTTTTTTCCAGCAGTCATTGTGCAGTGGAAAAACCAGCTGACCAAATGTGCTGGACTGGAACACAACTTTGGTTGTTAGGTGATGGGCTGGGTTTCGCTGGTTTATGACGTTACGTTCCAGAAGTTTTTGAAATGGCTCGTTTTCCATGCACCGTAAAACATTAACTTATTGTCAAAAAATGGCTGGGTGTTTTTTTTTTAAACACTTGGACTGTTTTTAGAAGCAGCAGAAACCCAAATGGAAGTATAAAAATGTGCAAAAAGTGAATTTTGCATCATAAACAGCAGCCACTGGGAAGGTCCTGCTGGTTGTATTAAAGGACAGGATGTCATCGAAAAGAGAGGTTTTCCCAGGGGAGCAGTCTGCTGACATTAACCAGACGTCTCTGCTGTTTGATAATGTCCTTCTGGCTCTTCTCATCAGACAGTGATCTCCACTGTCTGTCTGTACAATTGAAACTCAGTTGAGAAGTAGAAATTGAGAGTTTGAGAGCCGAGTGAGCGTCTGCAACCAGATGTGAACAGAGTGTCAAGTACTGCAGGTGTAGCAGCAGGTGCACGAGTTCGGCAGAGGAAGGATAAAAAACAGGACAAAGAGGACAAGGAAATGAGTTGAACAATCACAGGAGCAACAGAGAAGGCCTTCACACCCAAAAATTGCACAGGATGTGCTCCTTCTGCTATTGTCAACGTTTCGTTTTGCTTCACAGCCACTTTCACAGCTGCGTTCTGCGCCTGCCAGACTAGGACTCAGGCAATGCAACCTGTTCAGATTTCCAGGACTGTTCCTAAAGCCCGAGCGTGTTAGTAAGATACCTGAAGTACCACAGCCAAGGTGGTGCTTTTAGCAAAAAACACAGAAAAAGGCTTACAGGATTCCACTAATGATTTATTTATTGCCCCAAAGTGATGCTTCAAACCAACAACTCGTCATCAGACACAGTCACTGAGCCGAGCTCCATCTTACATCAGCAGGTACTTAGAACATCAAGTCTCATAAGAAACATGTTAATTGGGAAGCAAACATCTACAGCAGGGGTCACCAACTCCAGTCCTCCAGTCCTACCATCCTGTAACTTTTAGATGCGTCTCTGCTCAAACACACCTGGATCAAATAAACTGCTCGTTTCCAGCCTATTGCAGAGAGGAATGAATGCTGGTGAGGGAATTCAGACATTTTGGAGCAGAGGGGAATCTAAAAATTTCTGGATGGTAGCGCTTGAGGACTGGAGTTGGTGACCCCTGATCTACAGTATATGGAATAACAATGATCATCTGTAAACAGGGAAACGGGTTTGCTGTTGGTTTGGCAGCTTACTGTTAGATAGAGCAAGTTTTATTTACAATAAATATACAAGTAAAAACAAAATTTAGAAGGTTCTGGGTTCGATTCCTGGCCCGAGGTCGGTAGAAACCAGATTGGTCTGATTGAGTTGAGGTTGGCTTTCACCAGCCCAAACAAAGCAGACCATCTGAGTGAATGGGCAAAAGTCAGTTAAAGGCAAACCTAACAGCTCTGGTTTGACAGGTCCTGAAAGAAGGTTTTCTGCTGTGTCTCACAGTTGGGCATCACCTACCCAGAACCACCACTGACTACCAACCTAAAATGTGGCATCAACAGAGACTGACAGACTGCATGTCTTAGCAAAACGACTGCAGCAAAAACAATGAAAGGGGAAGAAGGACAAAATAACTGTTTAACTCATCATAGATAACCAGTACCAACTGGTTATCTAACTGGGTCCACTACACCTTAGTATGCCACATGAGATCAGACAACTTTCTCTACTTCTGTAGCTGTGTTTCAATTACAAATGAATGCAAAACTTTGTCAATATTCAACTAATGTAAAAGAAAAAAAAAACAATTCACATGCAGTGTTTCCAATAAATAAGAAGCAGAATTAGAATCACATATGAATACCTTTTTTATGCGATACGTTAACGATGCCCATCGTGGAATAACATGATGGGCATCGTGTTATTCCATCTACTTCCTGTCGTCTTTTCTGTGATTTATGCCAACAGTAACCTGGGTGTTGATCATGTGACCTGTGTGATGTGAATAAAGTGTTTCCATTTCAATTTTGCAAAAATAAAACTAATTTTTGATATGGCCAAAAGAAAACAAACACATTATCCTAAAGCAAAAAAACAGTTTGCAGTGTCCATTATGCAAATTTATTTTTGAAAAGTCGAATTGTCCAAATGTATAGTCAATGGAAACGCAGCTCATGTTTTTGCAGTTCTGACTGAATTAAAGAGTCTCAAAACCTTTCTAGTTCTTTACAAAGTTCTTGGATCAGATCTGTCATCTATCACAGAGTTCATCATTTCCAGCTAATAAACCCAAAAACAGCAAACTATTCCTGGACTGAAAAATATATTTTAACATACCACAAACATAAGTAGCCAAACTATGCCTTGTACCTGCAGAAAAACCCATTGGCTCATTTCACTTCCTAATCCAGAAGCAACTCACAGCATCCAGATATAAATGTAAGAAACAAGCTTATATTACAGAATAAATGCTCTCCATTAGGTGATATTATTTATGTGAATCCTGTTTCTCTGCAGACTGTTCTTTATATGTTAAATCTTTATGCTTTAAAGCATCTCTGGATACTTTAAAAACTGGCTTCACATTAACAGCACTGGCATATTTTTATGTACACAGCTCTACCAGATAAGCCACCGTTTTTATTTCAGAACAGTGGGTTATGTTTGAAACAATATGCTAATAAGTCATACCACTTATTTATCACTTTATCACATTTATACAATCTAGGTATTTGGTCAGAGTCTGAGTGTAGCTCTTGAGTGAATCTTCACTCTGCTGCCAACTGATATCCTGACAGAAATCTTTTCACTCATCAGAGCTGCAGCTGAGGTGGGAGGTTAAAAAAGTCCTGGAAGCTATTCCACTCAGGAGATATTTCTGATTACCCAGCAGCCTCAGGAAGCATTGGATCCTGCTGATCCTAACCAGCAGGAAATGACAAATGACATAGATTTGTCATTTCGTCACACAGAAATGACAAATCTATGTTTAGTTTCCACTTTTATTGTACGGTTGGAACTATGAGCATTATAATGAAAATACATTTTAAGTGAACCCATTTTCCAAGAAAAATTATGGAGCCTCAGTGAAATTTCAGCTTCTAAAATTTGGACTTTGAGTGATTCTTGCTGGTAATTTTGACATCAATCAAGTGGAGTCCCACAGTCCAGAAACATGAATGTCGGGGAACACATTTTGTGAAATGTCAAATTCTGTGACGCATCCCTTAATTTTACAGAATTTTTATTATTGTAAAATCTTACAGTCCTAATGCTGTCCCTGAATTAGGATAGGAGAATTGCTGCAGAATAGAATCTGTCTTGTTCCTTTACTACTGGGGTGATGTTGCAACATATCAGTGGCATTTCATGCACATGTAAATTTGAGGTTCACTTTCATGAGATTAACTCCAGACAAATCATCAAAACTTAAGTAAGACTTGTGCAATGAACAGACAACATGCCAGAAGCAAAAAGTGCCCATCCATCAGCCAACTGCGTAAACAGACGGCAATTTGGAGCAAATTCTCATCAGTGCAGATGGAGCGTTTGCATGCCGTGGCATGTATTTCTCCAAAATTACATTGGGCTGTAAAAGTGATTAATGTAGTAGGTCAGTTTGGTGGGAAAGCAGATTCTCAAAGTATGACCTGTTGTGGGAAAGTGCATCTGTATGTGAATGTACAAACTTGAGCCAATTTGCATGTGGTGCAGGTGCAAGAGTGAGTAAATGTGCATCAGTGTGCTGACCTACTTTACTGGCAATATGTACTGTTGGGGTGTAATGATACACAAAACTCACAAGAAGAGATGAGACACAATATTAAGCTCACGAGACGGAACAACAGTTTAATATTGCTGCCAAAATTCATTATTGCTATATGATTTTGCCACAAACAACAAACAAATACAAAGTCTTCTTTTCTGACTTCTTGAATCTCTTTAGACATTTGGACAGTTCTTTAACCACTCATGATCTGCAGTACATTTCGCATTTCCCAGTTGCTACTGGTAGGTTGCGCTGTGATAGCAATGTGACTCAACGTATCGCTAGATCTTGTTCTACCCCTAATACACTGCTGAAGCAGTTTTTGTCATCTTAATGCAACATTATTGGAAACACACGCTCTAATGAAGTAATGGCTGGAATGAAATAAACCTGATAAACAGAAAAATGGCGAGTCAGCATGTTCTGTATCTGTCAGCCTACACAAAAGTGAGCTGCATGAATGTCAGTTATTCCCTTTAAATATTATAATGTTTGAGTTGTAACATCATACATAGAATATGGAATTTTTGAATGTGTAATAAATCCATTGTGGGATAACAGTGACGGTTTCTTTACAAATCAGATATAGACATGCTTCTTAGAAACGCAACACAAATACGCAAAGGTGAAAAAAGACAGGGCCTCCTGACTAATAATTCATGATTTATTAGCTGCTTTTCTCAGAACTAATAAAGGGAACAATGACATATAACAAAGGTACTATTTTATGCTTCTTATAAATTTCTATAATTATTTTTAAGGATCAACTAAAATTGGTTAAAAGCTTTAAAACTGTTTTTATGTTGCCTATCTTCTAGACTTGTAGTCTAAAATGTTCAATGACATGTCTGATTATTCATCTGAATATAAACGTTCTTTAAATACATTTTAAGCTCAATTGAGTAAATATATAGAAAACTGAGTGAACTTTTAAAAGGCAGTTTAAGTCTGTTGAGTTTCATCTTAAAGCACCTGAAGAAGTTTTCTTGCTTACTGAAAGTTAAGGGGAAAACCCAGAAGTATGACCAGACATGGTTAAATGTTTGATTGTAAATATCCAGAAAACTGATAATTATTCCAGCTTTTAGTTGCAGTCTCACACAAGCAAGCAATTGTGCAAAAATCAAAGCTGCAGTGATCTGCAGCTTTTTTATATAAAGAAACCCAGTTAATTTCAACCTGCAAGTCAAACACCAGGGAGTCATGAGACTGTTGTGAAGGGGGGCTAAGATTAGCCGTGCTCTTTTTGATAGAGCACAAAGTAGCTCAGTTTATCTGAAACACTGATTAAGGCTGATCAGGCTCTGGAACATGTAAAATACGACTCAGAGTGAATACAGTAAACACCACTTAATTTAATCTCCTTGCAGTAACAGATTAGTTGCCTCAGATACTTTCAATCAAATCCTAAGTGTCAGATGCACACATGGATGTTGCCATTGCAGCTTTTTACTAATGTAATTCAGTTCCTGGGCCTGCTAACAGGCAGGTGGGTGGGGGTTGAGGAGTGCAGAGGAGCAGCAGAGATGGAGAAATGGGACCAAAGAAAGAAAATCCACTTAAAGGTATGAAAATGACGGGAGAGAAAAATGATCGGGGGGCCTCTGTTCCGGCCAACTGCATGCAAAACGGCGAAGCCAAAATACAGCGTCCAATCGCAAAGGAGATGGCTGGTCAGGTGACCGACAGGCTGAGAGCTCTATAGAGGCGGCTGCGAGCCTGGTTGCCATGGCAACTGGTTGGTATCCTAGAGACTGGCAGAGAGGGGCTTTTAGGAAAGTGAATGGTAAGACACCCAGAGGAGGGAAAGAGATGGAGCAGAAGCCTCGTCCCGCATCTCACAGCCAAGAAAATGCACAAGCACTTCAAGTCTTATGGCGGCATGTGAGGGCGGGCGTGTGTGTGTATGTGTGTGTGTATGTGTGTGTGTGTGCGTGCAACGTTTAGGCCGCTGCGGCCATTACAAAGAAGTCCTGTTAAATTAGATTATCTTATTTTCACAGCCAAACACACATAGAGCAGTGGAAGCACAGACCGTCCCACTACATTCAGGTCTGATGCTTCATTGAACTATAAATAATAGCAACCCACACACACGCACACGCACACACACACACACACACACACACACACACACGCACACACACATGAAGGCTCAATCACAAGGGACACAAGGACGCTTGACAAGCCCTGCCTGGATATGCCTGGGTGTGCGCCAACTCATCCCGAGAACATGTTGTACTGAGTCTCATATCTGCTGATTCTGCCTTTGTAAAACAAAACGATCATCTTTAGTTTATGTGTATTTATTTATGTATGTGGTAATTTGGTTGAACTAAGTGATATCTTACCAGCTGAAGTCGTAGCTGGTGACATTTCAGCCAGAAGAGCAGCTATTTGCTGTGATTATGTAACTGTTTGCATCTGATGGGGTCAGATTGTAAATGCAGGTCCCTGAAAACAGTTACAACCTGAGCATGAGAGAGAGCAGGCTTTCACATGTGAGATGGTGGAAGAAAATGAAACATATTAATGCTTTTGATAATTAAACGGCAGGCAGAATGAAATGCATGTTGTGAGTCTTGTTCATATGAAAACAGGTCAGTGTCTCTATGATGCTAAGCTAAAATTTGAGAGATTAATTACATTTTTAAGGCAATAATAAGTTAGTGACAACAAGGGTATTTATTTCTTTTGAAACCAAATGTTTATACGTTTTGTTCATCAATTTTCTAAAGCCTTGTATTTCTAAACATCTGATATTGTAGCACATAATCTAATCTCAAGCTAGCGCCCCACCATTTAAGACTTTATAAGTTGCCATGGCATGAGAGTTTTAACTCAGACTATGCAGATGTTCTGTCTGCACTGAGGAAGATTCACTTACATGTTCAGTTCTTAAAGTAGATGAAATGACATTGGAGATGGGCCTGGAAACCTGATCCAGTTACAGCGGTTCTGTCAGGAGGACCAGGCCAAACTATTACGGCAACAATGTCCAAAAGTTTGTCCTGTTCTGTACAGTTTAAAGAAATTCTTGCAAATTCTAAATTCAAAGTAAGTAAAAGAATAAAAAAATATATCCTATTAGCCAATTATCTTTCTCTTGATTTTGAAAGAAATTGTTTTGGTAACCAAATTAAAACAGGAAAATTTTATTGTCAAGTTTAAATTGTATGTTGCATGTGGAGTAACACTGTGGCTACTGTTTAAATGTTACCTTGGTAGCTTGAAAGCTGCTCGTACATTTATTTTTTAATTTTACATCCAAAGAACCAATATAGTCAATATCTCATGGCAAGACACGGTAATCATTTCCTAAAAAAACAATATCACTACT
Organism: Poecilia formosa; assembly: GCF_000485575.1. NCBI lineage: Eukaryota > Metazoa > Chordata > Actinopteri > Cyprinodontiformes > Poeciliidae > Poecilia > Poecilia formosa. The sequence continues at coordinate 683,825 of NW_006799994.1, forward strand.
TCACTTCCTTTTGCTACCTGAACACCCAGACAGTCAGCGCCCAGCACAAATTGTTGGTCATTGAAACAAGTTAAAATGTCTTGTTCCACTGATCAAAAATATTTGGAAATATTTTGCACCTTTGCAGAATTTATTGTAGAGCAGTATGAGGTTTTTCTAACTCCACAAATCAAAATCTTAGCATGGCTCAGCAGCTGCAGTCCATCAATATGTTTTTGGTTTCGCCATAATCCTTGCAGATGTCACCAACAAATCACAGGAACAACAAACAACTATTCACACAACGAATAGGCCTGTCACCATAATTAAGAAAAAATAAGATATTTTCCCAGTAATTATTGCGATAAATAATAATACTGTTGTTTTGAGACTATTTACAAGTAATATATTGATAATGGTGTAATAATACAAGTTTGCCCTCTCAAAGATCAATAAACTCTAATTTTCTGAAGAACACTTAACACTGGAACTGCAAGATATGCTAAATATCCAAAACAAAACAAAAACAACCAAAAACAATAAATAAAACAGAAATAAACACAACTTAAAACTGAAACCATAAAAAAAATGGATTGTAATCTTGTAAACAAAATTTGGAAATTATCAAGCTCATTTTAATTTATCATGAAATTAATTGTTTATTGCGGCAGGCTTAACAGCAGATATGAAGGAGAATAAAACATGCATGGCTAAGGACTGTGGGAGAAAAGGAGTATCTGGAGAAAACCTACATACTGTAGGAGAACAGCTGGAATCTGAACCCAGGAAATGCTGCTCTTAACACCCACTGAACCATCATAAAGCGTGTGTGTGCGTAGTGTGTGTGTGTGTGTGTGTGTGTGTGCGCACAGTGTGTGTGTGCTCCTGTCAGCGCCCTGTAGGCTGAACTTTCTGCAGTACGAAACCAGAAAGCTGTGGTGATGGACTTGCTGCTCGACTGAGTAGCCGCTTTAACAGCACATCTTCCATCTTTTTTTTCCCTTTCCATTTTCCTCCATTTCTTTCTCACCACTCTGCCTATTACTCAAGCTGCTCCCTCTCTCTCTCTCTGAGGTGTAAGGATGAAGAATAGTGAAGCGAAGCAGCTACGGGCCGAGCGCCGCGGTCAGAGGGAACATCAGTGCTGAGGCATATTACTGTATGCATGACAGCATGCATACAGGATGCACTATAGCTGTGAAACCCAAAGACAAAACATGCAGGCACAAGGTCCTGCTCTCTTCTTCTACCTAGCAGCACTTCCTGTATGCGTCACCCTCAGCGTCACAGCAACACCGTCTCAGGCTGTACAGTCGGATCTTCTGCTGGTTTGTTTTAGTGGATTCTCATTCATACTCTGCAAATAAAACATAGCCAGTAAAAAAGAACAATCTGGAAGGATTTTAAATATACATTCAAGACCAATGTTGCACTGTTTGAAAAGCTCTGTAAAAAATGCTCCACTCTGGTTTGAATTGCAAATAAGTGCCACTTTAGACAGGCGTGATTCATGTCTCTCTGAAAGAAATGAATAATGATTCCTCATCACTTGGTGTAAATGATGGTGTTCCTCAGGGCTCTGCCCTTGGTTCGGTTTGTTTTACTTATTATGACATTACCTTTATATTTATACAACTTCCAAGACAATTTATCATCCAACAAAATCTGTTATCATGACAGGCCTGGATTTTCCTACATTCCAACACAGATTTCCTGTTTTCTTTCAGGTCTGATCTGACTATTGCAGTTTTTTATTTTATTTTTTTTTAAGGAGTCCCACACATAAAGAAAAAATGTGCTGTACCTCCTTTCACCGATGCAGTGGATTTAAATCAAATAAAAAACTAAAAAAAAAGGATTATCCCAATTTATGTATAAGTGTAAATATATCTGACTTTTAACTGAAATGTATTAAACTGAAAATGAATTTGGATCACCCCATAAATTCACTTTTCTGTAAATATGCTTGTTTTTCTTGTATTTCCTAAACAAAGTCGTCGTTAAGCTTTTCTTTTCTGTGATCTGTGTTGCACCTGAACAAATCTGCAGTTTTTCTAATGAGCTGGTAAAATTTATCTAGACATCATCATAAGAGTATTTTTTTATTTATCTTCCTTTGAACAGTAATGTTGCAGCACTCACATAATTTACAGAAAAATCAGTTTGATTATTCAGATGAAAACAGATTCCAGCATATTTCCCTTCTGAAAACAAGAACCTGTTCACTCAGACATAACATGCAGTATGTTTGAGTGTGCAGACACTCTCCAAGGATAAATTTTATTCTCTTTTCAATCCCTGGTTTAAAGAAGAGAGGGATGATTCAAAGACAGATAAAAGGAGGGCCAGAGAGAAGACAGTGAAAGGGAGACGTGAGAAACAGGGAAATGAAGGATACCTGCTTGATAAGAGGAGAGGGAGCCTCCAACAAGCCTTTCATTAAAAGTCCAAACACATTGGGGCCCATGTTATGTCACCACACACACACACACACGTACACACACACACACGAACACGCACGCACACAAGCACGCACTCATTGGAGTCTTTCTCCAAGAGCTTATCAAGAGAAGAAGCACTTGAGAGGAAACACAGACAGAAGTGGAGCGGTAGAGCGAGGAGGTTTGTGTGGAAAAATCAGGACGGATCAAACGCCTCCTTGTTGGGTTTAAACCCTGAAGCCAAACCCAACGGCCACGGCGGCCATGACAGCCGTGTGTGACGCCGGTGTTCCGATGGGCTGCACTCCAGTACTGAAGCAATGGGTTTACGTTGAGAACAACTAACTTTGTGAAAACGGGTTTAAACTAAAGTTAGACTGTATAAGCTCCATGTTTTATGTAGAGGTTTTATAAAGCACAAAAACATCTGTAATCACTGTGGAATATTTCAGTCCAGCTTTGATAAATAAAGTGTTTCTTAGGGCAAGTAAGAATCAGAAGCCCAGATTTTTTTATGTTGTCACAAATAGAAAAGAGGGAAAATGAACCTGAGTGTGCAGTTTGGAAAGGCTGCGTTCAGGGCATAATTATCCAGTTAGTCTGACTAATCTAAATACACAAGATTTTGATGAGATGCAGTCAAGTAGAGCTATAAACACAGAAATAGCCCTTTAATTTAGTACCAAATTACAAGCTGTGAATCAGAAACTTCATCAACCACCTGTAATAGCTGCAAACTTAAATACGTCACAGCTGTTGATCCAAACTGTTTAATAAATCTTTACACCTCCACTACAGACAGTTACCAACATTTAAGTTTGCTATTTGTAACAAAGCAACAAATGTTTGAGCTGCTAGACTGATTAGTCATTTCTCTGGTCAATTAATGTGCAACAATCTGAATTCATTTCAGTCTGAAAGGTGTTATTGTTAGTTCAGTTGCAGAACCAGTTGAAGCCGTTGACAGGATTTGTTAAATGTGTGGATAAAAAGATGGACAGGAAATGAAACTGGTTAAAGCAGGAAGGCTTTGAGAAAAATGGCACACAAAGTGTAAAATATGAAGGACAACATCGATGTTTCTCATGTGAACGCAAAGTTTTCCAGCCCAAACTCCACCTTAAATGCGAACGCAGGGGACACCCCATTTAGAGATGAATTATTAATGTTCGGCCAGATGCAGCTTTTTATGGAGTTAATAATTCAAGAGAGATGAATTAGTGGAAGGAGGTGGACCAGCAGTGGGGACAGGGTGTCTATGTTTTTCACTAACAAGCTCAAAATGGAGGACTGTGCTTCCTGCCCTCCTTTCTGTCAGCTGCCTCATCCATCCATCCATCCATCCATCCATCCATCCATCCATCCATCCATCCATCCATCCGTCCGTCTCTCTCACTTCCCTCCCTCATCTTTATTTTTCCACATCAGCACTGATCATTCTCGACTCTCCCACTCCTTCACTCTCCTCTCTCAGGTGTCCTTGTTACCATAGCAACAACAGACCTAAGAATTAATCGGCTACCATCCGAGTGCGCTGTTTTCATGCAGATATGATACACACACTCACACACACACACAATGTTGGGTTGACATGACACCATTTTTGCAACAGAGAGTTTTTCTCTGCTGCAACTTTTATTTGGCTTTACATTCCAAACACACACACACACAACTCACATGCACACACACGAAAACCTAAACAGTCAGGGTTGAACTGGAACAGCAACAAAATAATAAAAGAAATAAAAACAACTTGCAAGCTTTTGTTTTCCTGAATTTCCAGTTAATGTATGAATGTAAATAATTTACATAAAGCAGCTGGTTGGTATGAAATGTAGGACACCCAGAACAAACTAATCATGGTGAGCTGCTGGAATAAAGTGACCTTTCACCTCATCGTTGTTGGGTTCTAGTTTTAATTTAGACAGAAATGATCAAGTCATTTACAGTTTCTAAAACAAACTGTGTATTTCAGAAATCCCAAAATATCAAGCCTGCTTAAGGACCCACGGGATTGATTAAAAGGTGATTTAGTAGCTAAAATATAAACAAATATGTTTTCTCAGACAACTATAATTAACCGATAAACTGAAGTGTGAAAGGTTTTAAAGTGAGGAATCCTCCAGTTGCATCACTCTTATTCTCATGCAACAGGAGCTGCAGGTGTGATGATATCCCACACAAACCAGGACAAAACATTCACTTTCTAAATATTAAAACACAAGAAGTTACAGTGGACAAAAATACGGCTTTATCGACCGACGACAGGAAGAAAGAAGGGCAAAGAGAGGAGGAGAACGACAGAAAGAAAGAGAAGAGACACATGCTGATGCTATCTGCTAACCTTCAATTAGCAGCGGTAGTCAGCAGGACATTGATTTCCCTCCAAATGCCAAAGCAGTGTGCAAACACTCCCATCCACCTCCACACACACACAGGTAGGTAATAATGCCACAAGTTATTTCATAGTGATTGGTAATGAGTAAAATGCTGGTAATGAGTAAATGTTGATGAAGCGTCGGTAATATCTGAAGCCCCACAGCTGCATTAGACACACAGTCAGGTTTTTCCTCCGACTCCAACTTTACACACACGACAGAAATACAGGAGAGGAAGTCGTTTCTGACCCTCATTCAGATTTGGACTGAACTAATCAGGCAGACTGGTTCTAAGGCTACCGATGTATTCAGAGAGGTTTAAACATTTAATTAGGGAGAAACTGGTCAGGTGTTAAGATCTATATCGGTTCTAATATTGATAAAAACTCTAGATCAGGTATCAGTGACAAAGCTCCCGATCCACCAGGGCAGATCTATTCAGTCTAGTTCTATGCTTTCTGCTCTGAGGATGTCATGCTTTATTTATTTATTTTACATTATATTTAGAAAAACTAATTGACCTTTATGAATCATTTGAAAGAAAGTTTGCTGCAGTTTATTTTTACATTTTTACACCAAAGTAGTGAACTTATTATTTTTGTCAGCTTCAGTTTTTTATTATTTATTTTTCATTGGCTTTTATACTCTTAATTACGCTGACTGAACAAATTAAAGCTGTTTTTACATGTTTGATTGAGCTTGTGAAGCTGTGAGCTGTCACTTTGATGCTGATGTTACAGGATTGTTTGCTTTCTCCTGCTGTATAATTTAATAACAATAATTTAGATTGTTAAAGACAAAGATTTCTGAGCTGAACTGCAACAGACGCCAGTAAATCAAGAGCCAAGTCGTAAGGAATTAGGTAAATATTCTCATGTATCAACATTTCTAATTTCCTCTGAAAGGATTGAAAGCTAACCTTTATAAGTTGCTGTTTAGTTAGGAATTGCAGGAAGTCGCAGTGTTTTCGGTCCCAACATTAATGAAGTGATGTTCGCGCTCTCTTCAGACGTCTAGCAGCTCCAGAGGTCGCTGAACGGCAATCTCTCCAATTTCTGGAGAGATTGCCGTGTAATCTCTCCAATTACACGGCAAACAGCCAGGAGAACCACTGACAGGGACTAAAACAAACTATTTCTTTTTCAAATGCCCAATTAACACCCAAAATCTCTTCACTCAAGACACAAATGATTCACATGTCGCTATAAAACCGTATTAAAGTCATGTGGCTGGTCAGATTCCAGCAGTTTGTTGGTTTTCATAGAGATAATTTCGGACCTCGACTCTCTGCTTTCAGAGCTGATAAAAGTCAGCTGAAGTATAAAAAAAAGAAAGAAGCGTTTGTTTATTCTTTCAGAAACTTAAAGAAAACAGCTGAGAAATATTTTTATTTACATTTACTGAACCAGACCTGGTGGTAAACTTAATGTTTGTAACATCAACATATCTGTTGATGCCGACTTTAAATTTGGTAAATTGTTTAGGTCTGCTCTCGTATGATGACAAAATGTCACGATTAGTTTCATAGACAACATTTCATTTCCCTTTGGGATAAACAAAGTATTTTTAAATGAATTAACTAATTATCTGATTTTTTTAAGTCACACTGGATTTTATTTAGTGGTACAGGAGTAAAAGGGGCTGAACTTAAAAGCTATGTAACATTATGAGCTGCAGCGTGTCGGTCCATCCTGACCCAACATGGAGGTGTGAAAACTTTATCACATCAGCTCACAGGTTAGCTCAACCCTCCAAGCTGCTGCTGTAATTTTCATGCTGCTATAGTTTTATGTGGATGTTCAATTCAATCTGACTATTATTGTGTAAACAAGCTGTAAATGTTTTATGATGATAAAGACATATTTATGCCGTCTGGCACTCTGATGGTCTCTGGACTTTCTAAACTCCTTGCCAGCCTAGTTATCTTTAATATTATTACATTCTAGACAACCTTATTTATAAAGACGAGGAAACTAAAAGCTGCAGAGCGACAGACTCTGAATAAAGTCTCCTTGCAGTCGTTCAGAAACAACCAGTCAAAGCTCTTTTTGACCACTGGGCTTTGGGTTCAATAGAATCTGAACCCAAAAAGTCTCTTCATTTTAAGCAGGAATGTTACTGTTAGTCAGCTGATTCTGTGTTTAATCTAAATGATGTACATGTGATGCAGACGTCCGGTATGCAGTAAAAGGACAAGACAAACAAAAATAACAGAGCAATAAGAGAAAGTACAACTCCCCTTTAATTTCATTAACTCCTTTCCCTCCCAGGAAAGAAACACAAAGAGCTTCTCTGTTGGATGAAATAGAGTTTATGCATCTATTAAATGCAGCTCATGCTGGTATTTGTTACTCTGTTTCTTCATCATCGCTTCGTTTTTTTCCTCTTTTTCTCGGACCGATATTCTTTGCTGCTCTCCATCTGTGCAGCAGAAATAGCAGCGCTGACCGTGTTGCTGCTTGTGTGCATGAGTGCGACGTAAACTGTGTGCAGCTGGACTCGCACGTCGTCTGCAGATGTTATAGTTTTTACGTGAAGTCTGACGTTTAATACAGAACTCTGCAGAACAAAAGCGCCGGAGTCGTTCTCATGGAAACAACTCGATGGTTTTTAACGGTTCTGACATCACCGCCCATCATCTCGTCCACCGTTAATCTGAGACGATCGGGCTGCTCTGACCTGACCGGACAGGCCGCCCTGAACCGCTCAACCTTCAGGGAGGATCGGTGAAGCACATCAGCATAATCAAAATAATAAGTCAGATGATGTGACGGACTCATCCACAGACGATGTTTTTGTTGTGAAAAGGTATTGTTGTTTACATCGGGAGGAGCTGCAGAGATGATTGGATAATTCTGCCTGAGGTGACTCATTCTAAGTGCAGGACTGTTAGTATTCCCAGTTTAGGTAGTGAGTCAGCACTGATGGACAAAAATAAAAAGACAATTTGTGGTACTAGAAAGAAAAAAACCATCCAGTGTACTAGTAATATGAATAAAAAAACTTATTTTTCAGTTTGTTTTTTCTGGTTTCCTGCAAAGTGTTGAAATGCAGCCATGGATATGATCTACTCCATAAATTACTATTATTTTAGGGCTGATACTTTAACGTGGTCATGTTGATTAATTAAAACAGAAAAAGTGTTTGATCGCTCTGAGGGCGTGGCCATCCTGATCCAGATGCGTCACCGCGCCAGAATCCATTCAATCAACCAATTTTTACTTTTTTCAGGTCAGTAGAAATATGAGAAGGAAATAAATTCAAAGATCTTAAACTGTTGCGGATTCCTTCCTCGATATTGGGATTAAAATAAGCAGGCAGGGGTCAGCAGAGCCGCAGTATCACGGGCCAGAAAGAGTTCTGCAGCGGAAAGAAGGTGGAGCGGTTCTGAATATAGAACTACACGGCACAAACCCTCTTCTGCAAGCTTTAGTCATTTGGAGGTTTTTTTTGACCCAACGTAGTTAAATCATTCTGGAGAATATGACGAATCGAGCTGCAGTTTGAATGTGACTGAATCTGGATGAACCACAGCATGAAGCAAAGACACAGCAAACAGACAATACTTAAATATTATCTATCTTTATAGATTTAGTTGTCAAACTCATTTATTTGAATTAAAAATAATTATTTTGTGTGAAAAACTGCTATTTGATAAAAATGTGATTAATTAAGTCAAATTAATCACAAGCCAAAGACTCCCCAGTTTCTAATCACGTCCCATCAATAAATGATCTACATAATTTCCTTTTTCTGCTTAGCTTCAGTTGTATGAAGAGCAGTACATTTCAAATAAAAACAATAAAAATATTTTTAAATTTTTTATGGAGATATTATTTTGTCAGTCACAGGTTTATTTGTTTTTTAGTTCAGTATTTTACAGCCAGTAATGTCTTTACCACTCCAGCCTTCTGCTGTGATGGACTGTCAACATGTCGGGGTGCAACCCGCCTCTCCGCCCAGTGACAGCTGGAGACTGGCACCAATACAGATTCAAACATCTGAGTTTCTCTCTACGAGGCCCACAGATACATAAAACAATCCCAGGGATCTGCCCGAGTGTGTGTGTGTGTGTGTGTGTGTGTGTGTATGTGTATGTGTGTGTGTGTGTGACACACAGAGAGAGTTCAAGGAAATGTTTATATAGCCCAGCAACAAAATTACAGCAAGAGAAGAAATAGAAATGGGAGCTCAGGAAATTAAAGGGTTTTTCTCTCTGCAATCATGCTGCACACACAGGATGAGGGCCAAACGTAACCCCTGACAACACTCATCCAAACATATTTTAAACAGACATTTCCCAGAATGCCACAGTCCAGACTGGAAAAGCAGAATGGACCTTTAAGAGGCCCAGTTCTAGATACAGCAGACCGAGACACTTTAATTATCTCTGTTTCTATTTTGAGGTTGATATAATTGAGTCTGAACAGCATGAAGGATTTACATGACAGAGGTTCAATACACACAGGACTTCCACTGAAAGGGTCTGAAACTGTAAAGACAACATAGATGTGACAGTAAATGTTCAAATACTCAATAGTTTCACTCGCTGCGCTGGCAGCTGGAGGAATTCCTATCCTCAGTTATGGGGAATGCGCAGCCTGGCATGGCTGCAGATTGGCGTTGGGGGGCTTGTTATGAAAACTCCCTGTCAGTAGTTTGTCTTGAAAGCATGCCCAGAGGAACACTAGAGTTACCATTCAGCATTTATCAGGGCTCATCTGACATCCCGCTGGCAGGAGCCGCCGGAAAACTGATGTGGTTTGTTTGAAGGTTCCTCCAGGGGTCACATCCGGGTTGGAAGAGGAGGATAAATAACCGACACCTCTAGACTTACAGAGAGGCCACGTCACTAAATCACACTTCAAAAAATGATTCGGTGGACGCAAGTTATCAGTTAATGATTTGATCTAAAGTTGATTAATCTTATCGATTAATTGATAAGCAGACATTTTCTTAAAAACCAAAGTTTTCTCTGGTATCAAGAGGGACTACCGTCTTTACATAACGTGGTACAGAAAGAAAAAACAATAACATTTCAACATTATTTTGTGTCAGCTGTATTAAATATTAACTGAACAAACCATTTCTAACCACTTCTCTTTTCTGTACTGGAATGGGCCCGTCATCTTTATTTCTGTATCAACTGGCTCCACTTAAGGATGACCAGAGTTGGCCACGCTACAACATTATAGGGACTGAGTGGACGTTATTAGTTGATCAACTGCAACAAATTTTAATCTAATAAACAATTAATCAACTTACATTGTTTACATCCCTACTTTAAAAGTATTTTTTCAGTTGGCTGTACTGTTTAATTGTAGAAATGTTTTTTTGACAATCATAAAACTAATACTTCTGACATGATGAAAATGCAAGTTGTTACACAACACAGCTGAGAAATGTTGGCTATATTACTATGCAGGTGAACAGTCCGAGTGAGTTGAGCATCAAAGTCATTTTTACACACAAAGAACCAAGTAGAACTGGTTAAATGGCTGAATTTTAGAATCAGTACATCAGTTACTCCTGTGGGCTGTTTCACATCTGCAGCTGTTAGATCACCAACATGTAAACAAGGGGATGATTATCAGAGCGTTGCATGTGGAAACCAAAGGACGATCTACAACGTTTGAGGAAGACAAGACCTTTCATTAAACTGCAACAATAAAACGCTTTAAAGTCCATTTGGAAGATATCTAAGGTATGGAACTAGATAGCACATCTGCACTCACTATAAGCCACATCTGTTCAACTGCTTGCTAAGACATATAGGCAGCCAACCAATCAAGGGACAATGGGCTGGTTTCTACCAGGTTAGGGACCGACAGGTCCTCAGATTAAAAAGCCATTGAGAATTTGTCAGATGCAATGGAAATGTCCCTCATAAAAGGTTTTTGTAATCTTTGAGATTCAAGCCATCTTGGCACAGACATTCAGACGTGTAGCAGTGGTGAAAGTTGTTCTGGTGGAACCACCAGTCCGGTCATTTTACCACCATGGCTACATGAAACACCAGTGAATCCCGTGAAAGCTTTACTCACTGTAGGCTTCACATGATGAAAATTCTGCATGCATCTTAAAGGTAGGTGACTATTTTTAGCCCGGCCTAATTAGCTCCACCAGCGGCTGGTTGACAGCAACAACAATGCAGGAATATCAGTCCACAATGAACGCTACAAATAGTTTCCATTTGTATTCCAGCAGCGTTAGGAAGACCTTGTGAACAGAATTGACTAATTATTAGCAAGCAGCTCCAAGGCAGCAACAGATAAACTTAATCCTGCTGCTTTGGTCATGTTCTATTTTTTTTCTACATGGATGTCTGCAGGGAATGAAGCTTAACTTAATGCAAACGGTTTAAGGCTGGGATTTTGTGTCGCTGCACCTTAAGTGTGCACACATTGGGAAACAGCATCATGCTTTATTTGCCATTTAAAGCAAAGCAGAAAGTGATGATATTCTGCAGTTTAGCAGAGGGAAGGAAACAGGAATTCAGGCTCTCTTAGCCTGATCCTCTCTTTCCAAACGCTCACAGGGACGTAGCGGTGAAGCATTGTGTGTCAGCGCACTAACCCCAGAAGACCAGCTCCTTGGTCTTTTCTTCTCTCCATCCCTTCTTTCATCATTTTTCCACCTCAGGGAGAATAATTCATGTCTCTGTTGCTCCCTCTTCCTTCTCTCGTGAGACTGAAGTTGTGTTGTCTTCCTGCCTCTGAGCACCTGAGAACCAAATCCCTGATGTCTGCATGCACCTTTCAAAAAACCTCCTCTGTTAGACTCATAAATGGAAGCAGCTTCATGACTGATCACAGGCATGTTTGTGACTTTCATCACACCAGCTTTCTCACCACTCTCCATGAACTTAAGCATTTTGGGGGGTTGGCAGTAAAGTTTAAAATGTTGGTTGTGATCATGAAAAATTTACTAAATTTTCTCTGCAAATACCAACAGCTCATTCTGCTATAAACTTTAGCTTAATGTTTATTAGATAGGATGGTTGAACACATTGGAAATATAGCAAATTATGTATTTAGCAAACAAAGGCCTCATAAATGCATGGGAGAAAAGTACAAAACCACAAAAAATGTCATCTTCTCCTCTGGCTAAAACTCATGGTCACACACTGGTTAAATAGAACCTGAAGATCCATCTGGTTTTTTACATTCACCCTTCTTTCTTAGAGTGGCCATCATAAAACCCAAGGCTCCTATTTTGAAAAGGTCAAAAACTTCTGCTTTCCAAAAGGAACTGGGTCCCACCACCCCCACATGCAGACGTATTACCAAGTGACATGTACAAAAATGTTTTCCATTAAACATAAAAAAACAAAACATAAAAAAGTGACCACAAACAGCCCAAAAGCAGTGACTGTTGAGTCAGTTAGTGTTGTGGCCACGTCTTTTTATCAGCGTTTGTTCCCATCAGTCAGTTGTTGCTGACGTCTCTGCTGCTGGTGTTTTATGGGTCGGAAACTGAGAAGCATGAAAATTGAATGAATTACAAAGTCACAAAAGAATGAATGCCAGGAAATTTACGATTTGTTCTTCAAGTGACCAAAAATCAGCAGGAAAAAAAAACTTTATTAGCATTTTTCTCTGCAGGGCTTCAGATTCTGAGCTGTGAATGGGAGGAGCTGGAAGGAACTAAATGAACTGTCTGACTGGGATTATGACTGAAACTAAACTGGACTCGTTTGATTATTGGGATGCATCATATAAATATACACAATTAATGTGAATTTAAATATATGACTATGATAAGACACGGTGACATGGACAATTCAAAATGAACCAGGGACGTTTCTCGTGCATATCTGATGCTTGTAAGTCAGGTTAAAAAAAAAAACAACATTTTTTTTCTATGCGATCTTATTTTGCAGCTCTATAATTACAGCTACATTTCATTTCCTTCTCTCTCTGCGTGTGATTTTTTTATTTTTTTTGGATTTTAAAAATTTTATTGCACAGACAAAAGTGTTTTGCAAACCAGCATCTGTGATCGACAGCCTTGGTAACCGTGGAGGACAGAAGCAAGGAATCATGGTTCTGTTCTTAGTGCGGTGTTGTGGCTCGGCGTGGTGAGACGGGTCCATGTGCCTGTCATGTGATGCTGGCAGCACCAGTCTGGTTGCTGAGGGAGTCAGGCTGTGACTTACACCTGTGTGTGTCTGTGTGTGTGTGAGATGGAGAGAGCGAGTCAGAAAGATGCTACCAGGCGATTTCTGGACTGGTTGTACGAGGGTGTGAGTGTGTGTTTTCTTCCCTTAAGGCTCCACTCTGAGTCTTCCTGATGTTATGCACTTTGACAGACTTTCCTATTTAAATGCACTGCTGGTTCACCGACACACAAACAGAAGGGAAAGCATTAAAACGGGCGGCTGCAGCTGAGTGAGTGGATCTCAGAGCGACTCTGACCTCTGCTCCAGACGCAGAAACGATCCTGTCAGGTGCATCACTTCAATCATCCCACTGCTTTACTTTCATGCAAATGAGCAACTCAATGAGTAATTCAGCAGTGCTGTCATATATACACACATAATGTCACAATGTGAGTCACCAGGGCTGCAGAAACATAAAATATGCTAAATATTTTAATAAAACCTTTATCCAGTCAAAAAATGTTGTCAGCTTGTAAATTAAGAGAATATTAGAATATTATGAACCATTTATCACCTCAGTTTCCAAATTGCAGGTAGTTTGTTTCAAACAGATTCACATTAACAATTCAAAAACCATAATATAAATTTTTGATAACTATTTGTTTGAAACGGAGGTCAACATTGCCTGGTCCAGCTTCCTTCCCCCTGCCTAAGAACATCAAATGCATGTTTCTGGGTGGATAAAAGTTTACATTTTCATCCATTGAAATTATGTATTTTATTTTTTTGATGTTGTTGTTGTTGTCAAAATCAGCTTCTCAGGTTTCCTAGAATCTAATTTTAGTTTTTCTGAGGACTTAAAGGCGTAAAAGATGCATTATAAAAGAGAACCAAATGATTGCTTTAATTTACTTCTTTCATCTATTTCCTGAGCTGCTTACCAGCAGAGTTGGTAGGATGCTCGATTTCATCCCAGTTTGTACTGGTTGGCAGGCTATCACAGTGACTGGGACACACACACACTCACACACACTCACACCAGCAGGCAGTCCAGATCATAAAACCTACAAGTCTTTGGACTGAGGGAGCAGAGAGAGCATGGCAGCAGGACTGAGAGAGGGGGCGGAGCCAACCAGTCAGAGGAGAAGAGGGAACAGAAACTGGGAACAGTGGAACTGGGAACAGTGGAACTGAGCAGGGAAAGCTTCATCAGAGAAATGCTGCAGTAAAAATAAAAACCTGGCATTTTTAGACCCTAACCTGCAGCAATAGTGGAACAAAGACAACACTGATACAACCAGCATCCCTGATCTCAGGTGTAGGATCACGGTCCTCCCTGTTGCTAGGATACGCTTCATTTCTGACAATCTCACTCTAACAATGCCGAAAGTGCTCTCTGTTCTTGCTCTGTTGTTCACTATTTTTATCCTCTAAAATCCACAACGTGTGTATCTTTGAGTAAATCACTCCTCATCACTCCAGGGCTTCAAACTGAGGCAGTTCATTCCAGCCCGTCACCTCCCATCTGCAGAGCTGTGAGAATAGAAAGTCCAAAAGATGAATGTCGGAAATCTGAGGAAATAACTCTCAGCAGCACCAACCTGCCAAAAGACAAGACATTAAATGACAATGGCTGAAAAAAGACAGAACAGGAAGTCAAAGCAGGAGGAAAAAAAGATGAGAAACATGATGAAGGAGGAAAGAAAAGAAGAAAAAACAGGAATGACAGACCGACGATGGGGTGATGCTGAAAATAAAGGTGGAAAGTAGGGGGCGGCATCAAAGAGAGCACAGGACTTCAAACAGCAACACACACTCCAAAAAACACACAAACAAGCTTCAAACATCCAATTGGGAGTGTGTGTGAGCGCATAAAAAGCTCAGTCCACATGGTGACCTTCTTAACCTGGTTGGAAAGGATCTGTCACACACACACACACACACACACACACACACACACACACACACACACACACACACACACACACAC
>NW_006799994.1:698723-736042 GCF_000485575.1 Poecilia formosa
CACACACACACACACACACACACACACACACACACACACACACACACACACACACACACACACACCAGGTGTAATGATCTATAACCTAAAAGGTTATAAATAAACTCCCAGTTGATTTCTACTCTGATTAACATCAGGAACCGTTTTTATTTGTTGTGGAAAATGTATCAAACATTTTTCAGCTCACCTTGAACAAAACAGCTAAAATATGAAAGTTTGTCATTCCCTGAAATTTACATTTCTAATCCTTTGATTATTGATCAATAATTGATTATTAATAGGCATAAAATAAATAAAAAAAATGGTTACTTATCCAAGAACTGGGAACAACTTCATGATTTTTGGTCTAACAGAACTCCAAGGACAAATTTAACATCAGACGATCCTCCACAATGGCTGAGCTTTCTTAAACAAATGGTTTTTATCAATTATTGTATCTACAGTAGTGGATTAGATTGTCAGATCTCTGGATATGAACTGGATTTGTCTTAAAGTGTGCGGTAAGATTTTTTCTCTTCTGTCTTTTGATCTACAGATTTTGTGGCGCTCATCACTTGCCTTCAGTGAAAACTGTTTGAACCACCATCAATGACCAGGTTTATCTTTCTGATTTCACCAGCATCCAGCATTCCCAGTTTGGTCAAATCCTTTTGCTCGTCAGCCATTCCTGCTCGTCACATATCATCTGGACAGTTTCATTGGCCAATTTTTTTAGTTTCTTTATGAACAAAGAAAGGTTCAGAGTTGGTGACCCAAAGGGAAGCTTAGAGATTCATCAGGGTTTCTTTAAAGAAGAAAGCCTAAGAAAGTCTGTTTGCCACCTCAAAAAAAACCCCACTGCTTTCTGTCAGTTTTCTGTCCCGTCACTTCATCCCGTCCGTCTGTTCATCCCATTTCCCCTTATGGTGCAGCGTTTCTGTCTTCAAGAGTCCGTAGAGATGCCGAGTGTTTCTCCAAAGTATTTGTGCTTTAGTTCAGAAGACGTTGCATCCTTTATTTCCTTTATCAGATCTTACACTTTGTTCTTAGATGGAGTACGAACTGCAGTCATGTTGGGGAACTAAACAAACTCTGTTGGAGTTGTTTTTTCTCCGCAGCAACATGTGAAACTTAGTGCTATTTATTCTGTTTCTGAGCGATAGAAGAACCGGATCTTTACTGCAACTGCCAAGCAGACACACACATACTGCCATCTCTCCAGCTTTGTCTGAATCCACTGAAGCAATTCCTATATGGAAAGTGGATTTAAAGGTTAACCCATCAGTAATGCAGAGACTCACTAAACAGCTGACACAGGATGGCTTCAGGCTAACTCTTAAGAGGTCTTGGTGCTTTCAGAAAAGTCAGAGCAAAAGAATAAAGTGAAGCTCTGCAGAGGTGGAAGAAAGGTCAGCCATGATTTAATAAAAAATCCAATTTACAAAAAGCACATTTATTTAATACAAGTAAAGATTGCACAATTTATATTTTTCATATATTGGAAATAGTTTATTGCTTTTCGACGTATATGCAATTTTTTTAAAGTTCCACATTCCTTGGATTGGAGGTCGACATTTCTAATATTTTAACATTATAATTTTGTCCTTACTGTATGGTGCATCATTATTCCTCATTTATTTTGTTTGTTTTCATGACTTTTTATCTTTTGTGGTAATCTACATGCCTAAAATCTGATGCTATACCTGAATTTCCCCACTGTATGACATAAGAATATTTCTATTCTATTCTATAATGAGTAAATAAAATGTCCACTGTACAACTACATGAGTCTCACATCCGATTCCAAATATTCTCTACGGTTCAACTTCTCTCCTCTTACTAAGCATCTTTGGGTTGTAAACAAAACCAAATAATGTCTCAGTTATCCATAAACAACAAAGTTGAGCCACATCTGGTCTAACTGTGAAATTTTAGCAGGTATGAAAATCAAGCTGTAGACACCTTTTAGCTGGAAATAGCAGGAATAAATAATTGATGAGGAGGATAAACTCCCTGAGGTAGTTTGTTGTCAACGCAGCATCATCACCGTGTTGGAAAAGCTGATCTGATCTCAGTCGGTTCAATGCTTTAACGCTGTTGTTGTTGTTGGAAGGTTTCATGGAGCCATTTTTAAAAATTGATCTGCAAATCCATCATGGTGTCAAAACCGCAGGGACAGTTTAGGGGCTTCTACACATTTAAACAATCTGACAGAACAGTATCTAAAGCATTCATTTCATTTTTCTCATCATCTCCATGTGACAGATACACCAACCAACCAGCTTAAGGTTGAAATTTATTAGACCACCTTTCCCATTATCTGCTTGATCTGGTGATCAGCAGCTCAAAACTATACAATTTTAAGTTTTTCCTGCTTTTTAAAAGCATATGACCTGAAAACTCATCAACAAACATCATGTTTATGTTTTTATCAGTAATCCGATAAAAAGTTACCAACATACTTTATGCTTTGCTCTCTCTATCAACAAGCAGCAGACTTTATAATTTTAAGGTTAATATTTCTTAATAAAAAACAACAAACATTAGTAGCATCACAATGCATCCATGAGATGTGGGTCCACCAAACAGCCATGCATACAGACGCCTGAAATCTAAAGTCATGTTTTAGATTTTAGACAGTTCAAGCATCGACGGGCAGAACATGAAACTTCATCCAGAAAGATGTCAAGCTGGGATTTGAACCCAGAACCTACCAGCTAATAAAACATGTAGCTTCCCTCTAATGGAAACATTCATTCCTCTCGCTGTGAACCAGACATGTGAGCGAAGGCCGTTTGGTGAACGTGGAGGCCACTAAAAACATTTGGCTCAAAAGACCTTGCAAAAACATTGCATGTCTTACCAAGTAGCTTGATTTAATTTGTAGCACAAGTATCTTACTAAACTTGAAATAAGACAAAACCTAACTTACAAGTAACTTTTCAGCAAGATATAGGACTTCAAGTTAAGTAGAGTTCCTCTGGAAGATTATATCATTAAGACATTTTCTCCATGCCAAAGAAACTAGATTTAGATTTTTTTCATCAATGTTAAGGAATTACTGACTTTAATCAAGCTCCTATCCATTGCTGAAGAGTTACTTGTAACTTTGTTTTGTTTTCTTTTAAATATTCTAAGATATTTGCTCTAGAAGTGAGACAAACAGTATTTGGTAAGATTTTGCATTTTTGCAGTGTGTGACTAAATCTTGTTGCATCAGTGGAAAAGAAGCAATGAAAACCCAAAGCTGAACTGAACAGGTCACTGCAGGAGCATCCAGACAGATAGAGATGCTCCCACATGCTGTGAAGTGGCTCATATCTTCAGGCCTGAGTGAAAAGTGCTCAAAGCTTCATACGGCAGTGGCAGCACAGTCTATTTCAGGCCTGCTGTCACTGCGCGAGCCTGCACCGTGTGTGTGCGTGTGTGTGTGTGTGTGTGTCACACCGCCCTTGGACACAAGCTTGTGGAATGTGTTGAGAGCAAGGCAAAACACCAGGTTGCCACAGCAACCAGCGAAGGCCACGGGAACAGATGGGGTGGGTGGGTGTGGCGCTAACAGAAGATGAGGTGAGAGCGACTGCCAAAGGTAGCAATCAGTGCCATCCTGAGAAACTACTAAAGAAAGACTATTTAATATAAGGAAAAGTGTGTTTATGCACACACACACGCGCGCGCGCGCGCACGCGCACACACACACACACACACAAACACACTCCTGATGCTTTATGGGAATCAGTGTGTCTGGCCCCTTGGTGGGGAAGTGAGGTGCAGACTGTTGTTTACACAAAGCTCACTGTGTCCTTCTGTCTGTCTAATGTCCACTGTCTCCTAAAACGCTTCTACTTTTAGATCATCTGCCTTCATCCTCTCATGTGTTTCACCACATCATGGATCTCTGCATTTCTCTAGACGTGTTTCCACTGACCATGACTTAATGGAAACACGTCAATTAAAAAAAAAACAAGTTTTTCAGTAAAAAGTTAGGATGAAATGTTTTTTTGCTTTTTTTTGTGTGTGTTTTTATTTTTCAAAATTGCAACAAAAACACTTTTTCGCATCATGCGAGTCATATGATCAGCAGCCGAACGTTACTTTTGGCAGAAAGGATGAAGAGGAAGACAGGAAGTGGGTAGAGGATGATGATGTTTTAATGACGTATTGCATGAACAAACTTGTTTACATGTTCCATTAAATAAGAGTTGTGTCTCTTATTTAATGGAAACAGCACGATTGCATTTGATTTTCAGACTGTGGAGTATTGACAAAGTTTTTTCTTTCTGCATGAAAAAGGCCTCCGACCAGTTGTCTCAAGCTACATTCAGATGAACCAAATAATTTATTTTTTAGTCCGCATCAGAGTTCGATTAGCATTCACACCTCCTCAAATGAACCGGACTTTCTGGATGAACGACTGGAGTTCGACTGAAGCGGACTAAGCAGAGCTGGTCTGAATGCATCCTTCAAGGTTTCAGGAGCAAGGCCCTCAGGCGGTGGGAATAACGAAATGAAGCCCCATGGAGAAAACTTAATATTCTTCACCTTCAGATACTCGACATCGGGGACTGACTTATTTCACCAAATGAAATGACGCAACAAAAATCAAAGTAACCGTCTTCCTTAGTCAGAGGTCGATTCTTATAACTGTTTAGAGTATTTCTCTGCAGTTTACAATCCAATATTTTCAAATGTCAGGATTTAACAACATAATGCGGCGCCACACACACACACACGCGCACACACACACCTACCCACACACAGCAGCAGCAGCAGCATCAGTCCATTAGGTTTGAAGCTGATGCCGTCACCTCTAACAGGAAATGCAATGCCGATGTGTACTAAACACTCCAACACACACACGGATATATTATCTTAATCAATAGGCCTATTGTTATTTCATCTCAGCAGAGAACATCAATAGTTTGGCTGTGAGTAAAAATATTCTGTGCCTTTGAAAGAGGTTAAAGCCATCAGCACAGTGTTCATTGTGTGAAACGTAGCTGCAGAAGGAGAACCCAAATGCAGAACCTACCATGACAGCAACGTGCAATCAGCAGATTAATGATTTATTGTGCAAAAATGAAAAAAAAAAAAAAACTATTCAGAGAGTTGTGGCAGACAGCAGAACAGGAACTCAGGACAATGATCTGGCAGTGACTGTAAATGAACTGAGGAACAAACATTCAGTTGTTTGTTTTGAAATGTTTTTGACTCATTTCAGTTCAGTGTCAGTAGCTCACTGCAGGTTTTATGGAGCTGTTCAAAATGATTCACACCTCTGGCTGGTATAAGATTCAAACTCATCTTTAGATTTGACCAACTCCACTCTTCAGAGTCCTGACTTGGGGCTAATAGCAAATCTGTGAAGGGAACTACAGATTATGGTAATGGCATGGAGACCTTACAGCCTCGAAGATGGAGCTTTCAGTTAAGAAGCGTGTATTTTTCAACATGCCATTTTTAATAAAATGTGGATAAAAACTGTTTTTTTCTTGTTGATGCTCCTTTTAGATAGCTTCATATTTGATTTGTGTCTCTTCTGCAATCAAACACAAACTTCTTAGATGAACAAAATCATATGAATCATTTTGGGATTAAATTTAGATAAATTTACAAATAATAAAAAAATGAGAACTGAATACATGATGCAAATCTGTCTCTGAATCCAGATTGCTCCCAAATAAAAGAATGATTTTCCTTTATTCGTTTGCCTTATGCTGGTGCTTCAAATACTGTTTTGTGTGTTTGAAGTCAAAATCAAAACTGAAAGATAAATTTGCTTAACAGGCTGTTCAACAGACGTTTTCTGTTAAACAGCCTGTGTGAAAACTTTCCCACAAAGTTGAGCCCTGGCCATTTAAATGGAGCAAACTCAAACTTTATTTTCTATAACCTTAGATTTTACAGATTGTTGATGAATGTTTTAGCACCAAAGTCGCAGCAAAACACAGATTAGATGTTGGATATAACTAAGCGCTATGTCACGGTTTGTCCCTGCGTTGTTAATTAACCTTTACCCCATTGCTCCAAATTCAGACAGAACTGGTGTTATTCTTTGGATTAGATGCATAATCCCCAATTAGCGTATTACATATTGAACTTGCCTGCTGTGGGGATTTAGCAAAGGCAGAAGCAGGACTAACGTAGCCTGACAAGATGGAATTCTGCATGACAGAGTTGGCTGGCAGCCTTTTTAATTAGCCTTTAAATCTGGGAGATATACGTCAAATATCACAAGAAATGGCTCCAATAACCAATAATTTGCTGCTATACAGACAAAGAGCAGGAAAGAAAGCATGGTCCACCTCACAAAGGGATTAATACTCTATAAACTGCATGTGTAAGATGTGGAGTAAGCATTTACCTGACCCTGCTGAGCAGCTTGAGTCATGTGATCTCTGTCCCGTTTTCTGATTGATCATTAATGTTGCCGCTCCATCCCTGCAGTTTTATGGAGGTTTAACATTAACAAACCCCTCCAGCACCAGTTGATGACCAAGTCGTTACATTCAAGGATGAGTTAATACGTGCATTAGTTGTAGTGTTCTCCAACACCGACCATGACAGAGATAATTACAAAGCAACCATTAAAATCTGCAGAGACGTAATAAGAGGTCGAAGAGAAGCGAGCGTAGAGGAGTGTGGTGCTCTGATACGCGAGTCCGTTACAAGAGCTGGAATCAAGGTGGATGAAAGACAGGAAGTGTGTTTCTGTGTCAGGAACCGGAGGCAAAGCTTAGTGGGTCAAATTCATCCTAAATCCAAAACTTTATCCAGCCGAACAGAAACAAAACTGAAGTTTTTAATCTTTAGACCCAAAGAGGAAAAATCTAGAGTCAGCACAGCTCCAGTTATTACAGAAACTAGAGATCAAACTGAAATAGTGGTGGTGTAGTGATGAACTCTGACCTCGACCTTCAGAGCCACATAAAGACAATTACAAAGTCGGCCTTCTATCACCTGAAGAACATTTTTAGGATTAGAGAAATAATGTGCCAGCAAGATCTACAGAAACTCATCCAATGCAT
Organism: Poecilia formosa; assembly: GCF_000485575.1. Taxonomy (NCBI): domain Eukaryota; kingdom Metazoa; phylum Chordata; class Actinopteri; order Cyprinodontiformes; family Poeciliidae; genus Poecilia; species Poecilia formosa. The sequence continues at coordinate 705,731 of NW_006799994.1, forward strand.
TTATCTTTAGATGCATTTATTACTGCAACAGCATCTTCACAGGTCTGCCTGAAACATCAGCCCTCCAGCTGCAGCTGATCCAGAACGCTGCTGCTGGCGTTCTGACTAAAACTAGGAGGATGGAGCGCATCACCCGGTTCTGCAGTCCTTCACTGAGAGAATAGACTTTAAAATACTGATGTTAGTTTATAAACGGCTTAGCAGTAAAAAAAAAAAACATTAAAGATCTGCTGTTGCTATATCAACCTTTCAGACCTCTCAGGTCTTCTGGTTTAGGTTCTGTATCCCCAGAACCAGAACCAAACACGGAGAAGCAGCATTCAGCTTCTATGGACCACACGTCTGGAACAAACTTCCGGAAAACTGCAAAAACAGCTGAAACACTGAACTCCTTTTCAATAAAAGCTAAAAACCCACCTGTTTGCCTTTGATTTGTGAAACATGGATCAACATATTTCACCTGTAGATGAGTTTGATGATGATATTTGACAAAATGTAAAGCTTATTGCTTGTTTCACAGTTGATGACTGTGTGATATTTTTATGATATAAAGCATGTTGACTGTCTTGTTGCTGAAATGAATATAAATAAACTGGATTGGTTGTGACTGTGAAGCATTTGAGTTTGCAGTTCAACTCATTTCATTTGGGAAGTGGTGTATATATTTTGCAAAGCATTTTTCTGACCTTGCGCTCTTTGTCTCCGTACTCCAGGCCCAGCGTATCCATGGCGCGGACGATGGCAGCCAGAGATTGGATGGTGTTGCTGTAAACGACAGGCTTGTACTGCTTTACATCATCACCAGAAAAACCGTCCTCATGGATGATCCTGGACAGAAACACACGAGAAAGTCAGTTTTTATTTTGGGATAAGGTTTTTTTTTCCTTTTAGAAGAGAGATAAATTGGTGGAAGACTATAACAAAAAGACAAAGAAAAACACAGACACTGGGACATAAGGGAGGGTTTATTACCAGTGGGCTTAGCTGACATTTAGACACACAGTGCGTCCTGCTGTTTCAAATGCCATGATGTCTTTCACTGCAGTGAGCACACGGACAGAACAGCGGCCCGGTTAGCCAGGCAGACAGACGATCAAACAAAGTCAAACACAGCGAGCGATGATGGAGAGATGGGCAGCAGAGAACAAAACACAGGTCACCAGGAAGCTCCCCCCCAGATGCAAAGAGACAGAAGCAGGTTGGATGAACGCTATGAGGCAATTAAGAGGGACAGCGTCCCCACACATGAGGACGTAAGGAAGAGACAACCAGATGCATTTCTCCATCTCTATCAAACTGACTGGGTTGGTCTCCATTTGGACCACTATGAATTGTCCCAATCTTGAATTGACATTTTATTCCTGCAGAAATCAGCAGGTAGCTAACCTAGCCAATGGAAGCTAACCAGTGTACGACTGGTGATTGTTACTTTGAATTCAGCAGTGGACGTCACGCTGCATCAGCACCCATTAAACTGAGCATGTCACCTGCAGAAAGCAAGCCAGAATTGATCAAACAGTGATCACCTCAGTTCACCCGGCGCAGGTTTGTGTTGTCTGCAGATGTCAGAGGTTTTATTTTGGTTCAGCATCTCTGTACATCACACAGCCTCCGTTCAGCTTGATACACTTTTAGTTTCAGATAGCTACCTGCTTCATCTTAATTTTTCCTTTAAAAAAAAGTTATTACTACTCATTTGTCCTTTGCACACTAAACATGTTTTATTTTACTGAAGATTTACAGTTTTAGACAACACATACCTCATTGAAAGCTGTCTGTATAGTAAGTAAAACTGCTTTAATATTCCTTGTAAGTAATGTACAGCGACTGAAGTTTGGGACATTTATCATAACTCATCTGAATGCAACACCTCTGGGTCAGTAATGGGTCACTAATGCCAATTTGGTAGCATAACGTATTTCATCAGGCTGTGATAAACAGCTGTAGTATGCTGACAACATACTGGCTAATCCTAAAACAACATGATCACTGCAGGTAACCATGGCAACCGTTAAAAGTTTAAAGGCTGGAAGGCTCTTTCTGCAATCAAGCTGTGAGCACAACCACCACGTTTACAAAAGAATAGTCCCTTCAGATTGTTCACGTTTTGCTATAATAGATGCCACAAAATTAGATTTTATTGGAATTTTATGGGCAGTCCAACAGAAAGTAGAGCATAAAATGACACAAATAAAAATCTAAAAAACAGAATTTGTTCATTTGAATTAAAAATACATTTCATATCCTAAAGGGAAATGAAGTGTCATAACTCATATTATCCATGCATCTGTAGTCGTTGTGGATGGCAACACTGTGGGCTGGAATAATATCCAAAAGCAGTCTGTTCTGCAGTGAATCTGAAGAGGCCTCTGACTGAAGACAGTCTGATGCCAGTAGCTCTTTATCCAGGCAGCAGAGATGATATTACACAGTAACAGATGAATCTTTAGTTTCCTTCTCAGGGTATGAAAGGGTTTCCTCTGCAGAAGCATCATGCATGCAGTGAGCAGTAACGGGGTTAGCATTGTCCCAGAGCTGTCCTCTGGCAGCATAGTGTTTCAGATCAATCAGACATCCCTCCCTCACAATTACATCACAGCTTCAGACCACCAGCTCTGTTCCTCTGTAGTTTTCTCCTACATGTTCACAGCTGCCTCCACTAGCAGAATTACACGTAAAACCTCAGAGTGCATGCATGATTAAAAGGCGCCATGATAACAGCGTCTCTCCGTCTCCCTAGGTGCTCCTACTCAATTTTTAGTCTTCCCACTCATGTCTCCCCATGTCTTAATGACTTGCCAACCAGCCACTTAATCTGAAACTTCGCCTCCCATCTTCCCTTGCAGCTGGGAGGTGAAACAAGGACAAACTCCTAATTGGATGCTGCAGTCTCAGAGGTAATGGTATGTTAAGCTGAAAATGCCAAGAGAGACTCTGGTGTCAGATGAAGCCAACAAAACTTTAAAATAAAAACATTGTGCAGTTGATAAAATGTACGATCGAGTCATCTTAACGTTCAAGGACGACAAATACTCAACTGCAAAGCTTGGTGGTGGCAGGCTGGTGATGTGTTCTCATTTTGCGTTTTCCAGACAAACGTAAAGCGAATTGTCTGCCAGCTGAGGTTCGACCCAAACTGGGTCACGAACAGAACGATGAACCCAAACAGGGCAAATAATCTCCATACCCGCTGGAGATCATTTGGGATGCAGAAATGAATATCTGTAAGTAGCATTGCAACCAGTGATTATTTTATTTTAATTGGCACAGTCTTCAGATTTTTCATTTAAGCCTTTTTAATATGTGTTAGAAATGCATTAAAAGATGCAACAAATGTTTCATTTCCCTTTTTAAATAAAAAAAATATATAATTTATTACCTGAAATGCAGTAACAGCATTAATTAGTGAACGCTTGACCATTTGTAGAAAAGGATGCATCTGCAGCTATAAAATACTTCTCACAATGCGTCTATGCTCAAACCTTTCTGCAGAGCAGAGCTGAGTTTTTGGATTACTAATTAATTTTCTTAAAGATGAAGCTAAAACTGAAATCTGAGGAGTTCTGGCTAGAAAATATTTACAAACAAATATTGTTTTGTCATCTTAAATGCATAATGTATGTATTTTTCGTACAATTTTGGCTTAATTACAGCTCTTATATTCTCTCAGCAATTTTTTGGAGTCTGTACACTAAATTAGTTGACGATTACTTCAATAATTGCTTTATCATGAAGAATCTGATTAAGATTCATCAGACACCAAACAATGAAAGGTATCTTTCACAGTGTCGGTACAATCAAGGGGTCTTCAAGACTCGAAGTCAAAAAACTGTAAATTATGCAACTCTGATTATCTCAGAAAACAGCCACGTCACAACAGGTGAAAAAGAGCTGAACAATGATTTAATATTAATATTAATGAAGGTGTTACTGACCTGCTTAATGTCAGAGTGTGTGTGTGTGTGTGTGTGTGTGTGTTTCAAGCTGGCATGCTGACGTGAGCTTTCATGCACAAGGACCTTTTTCTCATTACCCACTCTCAGCGCCCTTCTGTCAGCAAAGGGACTGGCCTGTGTGTGTGTGTGTGTGTGTGTGTGTGTGGGTGTGTGTGTAATTGTTTGTAATTTGGCACAATCTGGACGGTGACCTGAAACATAGTTTAGCTTCACACTGAGTCCGGCAGATGGATGGAGAGACAGACATATGGGTAATTTACTCACTACATTATTCCATGATATTATTACTCGGCTGCCGTTTTGGAGGCTGAATCGCAGGTGTTTGGCTGAATGGAAACTGTCAGTCAGTGATCCATAATCACTTTTAATAACTACTATTTGTGGTGCTCAACTCTTCCAAATCTACTTTTAGTCTACTTTAAAATGACAAACTCGTCACATTTCAAATAATCAGATTGGAAGTACGCTGCTGTTATCTGTGACCATTAACATAAATTTCTATTGTCAACTCCAGAATTGACCAAATAATGTAAATTATCCAACAGTTTAACACAGCAAAATTAGGAGGAAAGTAAAGCAAAATTATTAATAAAGCATGTCAGGTTTTTGATGCCAATCTGGCTCGATTGTTTTGGTCCTGTTGGAAAATAAGTTCCTAAAACTGCCTATTGAAAGCCATATTGTTTTTCTTTGCTTGCGCAGATTAGTCAGTCTGACTGAAGTGAACTTCTTTAAAATGATCTTTAAACTTCGGAGAAACAAACGCCCTGCTGGATTGGCTGCTTTGCCAATAGCCTGTCAGGTAGCATTTTAACTAAGCATTCCAGTTTCCAAAGATTTATCTTATTTTGAATATTTCAGATATCCTCTACAAAAACATCCACAAATAGGTGAATATTTTTAGTTACACTCAGCAGAAAAATAAATGAACACTGAACCACGGATAGGCAGGGGTCCACTGCAAATATGAGGAGCTAGAAAGTAAGTTTTTGACATGTGTTGCCCCTAATTGGACTTCAATGAGACAGAAGGGTTGAAATGACCAGTATGGCTGTTTCTGAAATCTCTGCTTTACTGTGGAAACTGTGGTCCAAAGATGAGGCCCATCTTACAAACACACAGACTAAATATTTCAATATTTACACTGGGTTTCCCCCAGACAACCTGCTGCCCTTTGACCCTGCTAAGCCCAGGGTCAGGGGAGCCAGGGCAGTCCACCAGCGGCCCCCGTGTTTATTGTGTTAAGAAATGTTAAAAGTCACAAACGTTGAACAAGCAGGCATCATAATTTGGAAATAATAAGTGTGTCAGGTCAATGGGCAATTGGTGCACAGCCCTCACATCCAGCTTGATGCATCGGCTGTAAATCTGGCTTAATCCGCTCATTGGTACTGGAGAAAAAGAAACACCAAACAACACTTGTCCTGGTGGGGAGGGCAAGTAAAGCCTGGCGGCCTGTCAGGCTCATGATACACTGAGGGAAATCCTGTTTGTAGGAGGACTTGACAGGTGTTTTTACTTTCAGTATATTATCTGGTCATTCTGAGTGAAACTGTACAAATGTATGTAAATATGGAGTAATAGACCCAAAGAGACATGAAAAGACAAAGTGCATGAAGCTCTCCGCTCTCCGCCTCTCATTATCCTCCACACTCATATTTTTATCTTCACACCTACTCAAGTGAACACACACAAACACAGAGCTCACACACCACCCTGTGCAATTAGGTCTTTATCTCAGACCCTGCTAGCTTGGCACTGTTTGTCCTGACAAACATGCATGCACACACACACACACACACACACACACACACACAGACACGCACACTTGCACAAAAACCCGTGATTGGTTCCTTTATCTCCAAGCTGTACGTCGACAGCGCCCTTGGTCATGACAAAGTGCACGCTGACCGATGGCTGTCAACGCTGCAAGGTCCGATTTACTTGCGCAACAACCAGGTGTGTGTGTTTGCTGAGGGGAATGTTAGTGCAGGTGCAAAGAGTGAAATAAAGAGTTGGTGTAAGATGTGATGTGTGATAAGGAGCTTAAAAAAAAGCATGAAATAAGATGCCGCTAATCAGAAGGAAGAGGTCTGTTTATAGCCCAGGGCATCAGCGGTGCGGCCCCCACCTCCACACTGACTAACCCACTCAAACAGCAGCACAAGCATCAGCTGCTGTCATTTGGCTCCATTCTCGTTTTCTCACCTTCAGGTCAAGCAGCAACATCCTGCACACACACACACACACACACACATGCACACGTGCGTTTGTGTCCCCATCTATGGTTGTTTAGCTCCAGAAACATCTAACCGTCTGCCTTCCTGAGACATGTATCAGCAGGTCTACAACTGGTTTTAGAAATTACTTAGTAGATGTTAGTGTTCTGCATATCTGTCATCTGAAGGGTGTATGCAGACAGGAAAACCACAGTGTCTTCCTGTTCAAGCCTTTCCTACACCAGCTTGCTGTCCAGTTCAAGTTCCTGGTTCAAAGTACACCTTCAAAGAGCTTTAATGAAGTTATCCATGGAAATCTGATCATAATAAAACAGAAAGTAGTAAATTATATGAGTTGCATTCGATTGTGAAGTGGGAGCAAAATGGAACGAATAGTTTTGAAAATGTATATTTATGCAATGCATTCATTGCAAATCCCTTCACTGCTCATCTTTTCCTGTTAAAGAAAAGGTCCTGTTGATGCCAGCAGCATGCATCACCGAAGGCAGGGTGTGTTCAGGTTGATGTGAAAACTTCAGTTGTTGCCTCATCTAACCAAAGCAACTTCCTTCCTGTTTTCCATTATTGCCTACGTTTCTCGTGTCAAACTACAAGAAAAATGTAAGTAGTTCCTTCAACAATGTCTTTCTTTTTTCTACTAACAGTCCCGTCGACAGATGCTGCACTTCCTCCTGAGTCTGACACCTCCGACGGAAGACTGATATTGAAACCTGTCAGCTATGCCTTCATATCCAAAAAATGTGCCTAATAAAAGAAACTAAAGACGACTTCCTCTTGAATTGCTGCAGACCTTTGGCCTGCTTTCTTACCCAGCCTGTCAGTGCAGGTGGACCTTCATGTCTCGGTAGGTCTGCAGTTTGTCCATTCTCTCTACATGTTCAGATTGTGGATTGAACAGAGTTTTGGTGTTGAATGCTTCAGATATTGTTTTATGGTTTGCGCACAAACTGCAGTTCAGACACGAGTTAGAAAATGCCACTTAGGCTGTGAGAGTCTTCAACAATCTCAGACAGGAAATGAGATCATTCACATAAAGTTCACAAGTTCTCAGAAGGAAATTTGAGGAGGTGGACTTCTATCAAGTTTTAGTTTATGAGGAAGTTTAAGGTTGTTCTCTCTCTTCACACTGTGACGAACCATCTTTCTGTCTTTCAGGAAATGGGTGGGAGTGGCTAGGAGCAAGCTGTCGACTGGGACCATCTGAGCCGAATGTTCTCAGTCCATTTGGACCCGGTTGCTCTCTCTTGTCCCACACAGCAGGGAGTTTGGTTTTGCTACCCAATCATTTCTTTCCTGGTGTCCTTTTCTGGTTAATGAATTATCTTTAACAATTCACAAGTCCATCCCAGGAAAACAGAAAAAACTTGCAGACACACACAGACCAAAGGGAAATTCACACAGACCTTGCATCACACAACACTTGCACTTTCGCTCTTTCATAATACAATCGTCCTACACCACTGCTTCACTCATGATCACAAACTTTATTGTTTCGGTTGATCTGTTTCACAGTGAAACTTGAGTTAACCTTTAACTCCAGGCTGCAACCAGCCTGGTGACTCATCAAGGTGACCGTCTGGTCTGGAAAGAGAACTTTACATAGGAATAATAAAACTGGCTTCAGATGGTGGGGCAGGCATACGTGAGCCTGCTCAGCTGCAGAGGTAAGCGGGGGACTTCAAAGGTCGGGAACACCTGCTGTGGAGCGAAAATATCCGTTTGATAAAGCACTTCATTACTAATATATCTGATTACTCCAGATCTAGATTTAACAGTGGGATGAAGAGTCAGAGTAGTTGAGCTTGAGGACACTTCAGACAAAAAACACTTTAATCTAAAATAAACTGGGTTGGAGGTTAAGAGCTGAGACCGACTGAAAAAACAGCAACGGGAGGAATTATTTCTAAAATTACACTTTTAATTTGTTACAAAAAACTAAGAACATTTAATAAAGCCTTTATTAATTTGCCTTATTGCTGATTTAATCAGAGAAATAAAAACATGGATCTGGTTGCACTATAATGAATTGTTGACTAGTTTATACCAAGTGTGAACTTGCATTTTTTTTATGTGAATGTAATATTCAGCCAGTTGGACAGAGTCTTACCTCGGACACTAATGATGTTGTCCAAAATGGTAAAAGAAAAGAGTGATGGCAAAAAAGGAGAAATGATGAAAATGAGCATATATGGCAACTGATATTTTCATTCAATATTTACCAATATTGTCGACAGTCCCAAACAATCTGAATAACACTCAAATACAGCAAAAACAATACTTGCAACATTCAAGGCAAGAGGTAAGATCAGTGATGGTAAATTGTCAACAAGATGGCAGACATCAGGTCAACTATTATACATTCCTGCATTTTCTCCATTTGCAAAATATATTGCAGGGTTAGAAAAAATATCACAAAAGGAGTTTTTTCCAATATCAAGCAGCTCCAGAAAATGAGGGAAAATATCACCTTTTGTTGATTCAGCTCTTTGGTTTGAACCTACAGATGTTTAATTTGTTGTCTTAATTCTCGTTAAGACCGATGAAGAGTTCAATTTTACACCAAGTAAGCTCCTTCAGTGCTCGACAGTAAATCAATAACAACATGTATGATCGATATCAATAGATAACCCTACAACGTTAAATAATCTCACTGAAGTCAGATCCAGAACCGCACAGCATTCTGGGGGATTTAGACAGATTAAAGTCTTTGGCTGCTCAACCTCTAAGCAAAGTTAGTGGGATCAATTAACTCACTCGCTCTTTGGTTACCTAGCAACTCACTCGCTCTTTGGTTACCTAGCAACAACCTAGTGAGTAACATGCGCAGCAGTAATTTAAAGTTTTGCCGCAGTGTCTCATAACTGCCTAAAAATGAAAAAACAGACATGGAGTCAAACAGGAAAGGTTCCTCCTGCCAGTTTGGGAGTTTTTCAGATAATAAAAACAAAAAACTAATCATTAATTATCAATATCAACCCTTATGTTGCGATACGTTTTTCAGCAATATTGTCCAGCCCTTTTAACACTTTTAACTGTGTTAACTGTGTTAAAAGTGATCCATCTGCAGCTGAACCAGTCGAGTTCAAACTGTTTATCGTTCTCCAGAGACAATAACTGACTAATAGTAAAATCTGTGACAGAAAGCTCAGATTTTTATGCAGCAACAGATAAAAAGCATATCTGTAAAACTGCACAAATGTAAAGAATAAGTCGGTGTGTAGGCACCTCTCACAACCTAAATATGGCCGCCGCGTGTCGTATGCAGCGAGGCTAGCATTCCCCATGCGGCAACGCACACAGGAGTCTCATAACTTGCGGCTCTGACAGGGAGGAGTCCTCTGGCTCCAGCTTTGGTCATCTGCTGATGAAGAGCCCCTCTGCCATGGGAGCCAATCTGCTGCGGCTGCTTCAGCAGGGCTGTTATAGAAGCTGCACATGCTTGCATGTAAAGCAAGGCAGACAGCAGAGCAGAATAATTACAGCTCAGGATTACATCTAGGGAGACCTCATTAAATCTGTCTGCCATCATCTCTCTGTTCCTCTGTCACCTGGTATCTCTATCTGCCTCTCTCCGCTGCCAACTTGCCTTTCATCCCTCCATCATGCATCCTCCTCTTCCTCTCTGTGAAGGCTTCAACACTGCACTCTGTTTTCCTCTGTGTCAGTTCCCTTTGCTCGCGGTACTATTGTCTTTCAACCTTTCCAACTCCTCAGTCCTAATTATTTCCGCTTTTTTAACTCCTCTCCTCCTGCTCCACTTCATTTTTCATCCTTGAAGAAGTAGGGAGGATATGACGATCTGAGCTGGTGGAGGATTGGAAAATGTTGACATGATCTTAATGTTTACCATTCTAGTATTACAGAATTAATATAGTTAGCTAAAGCTAAAGCTACTGTTAAAACTGTAATTAGTCATGCTGCTTATTTAAAAAAATAATAATAATTATCGTCCATTAAAGGCAAAGTCTTGACAGAAAAGCAAAAAAATCTTATCAAGTAATTTTTGTCAGGGATATTTATACCACTGAAGAAGACCAAGTATAATGTGTGGCTGGACTTTCAAAACAGTTTCTGTCCTCACTATGTGCAGAGGGAAACTACACTGACTTATCAAACTGCTGATGTATCTATAGTTTGTATTTCGATATATATAATTCATATGGTCTCGTGTATCTTTGTGTGAACCTACTTGCTTTGGCTTCCTGTCACTTTGTTGCAGTTACACCAGAATTTCCCCAGTGTGGGACAACAAATGAATTTCTATTCTTTTCTTTTTTCAACAATAGGGTCTGTAGAGAGCATTGTACTGAATAAAACAATGACCTTTAATTCTAAGCATTTTTTAGAAGATAATAGTCGAGTTCTCTCCTCCCAACAGGCATCAAGAATCTCAGACTCTTTCTCCAACGCTCCATTCAGGCTAATCAGAAAAGGTGAGTCAATCGATTGTAAACATTTATAAAACTGTCTTCTTTCAAAAGTTTTTCTTCTACAGAAAGTATCCGCTTGATGGAACTGAAAAGGAATCAGAGAAAACATAGGTTGCAACTTGCTGAAAGTGGTGCAAAAAGTGGGTATGGACTGAACTCTGAACACCGCACAGCATTCTGGGGGATGTAGGCAGAGGAAAGACTTTAACTACTCAAACATTCACAGTGGACTAAGCAAGGCTGGTGGTGGTATCAATTAACTCAATGGCTCTTTGGTTACCTAGCAACTCACTTACTCGTTGGTTACCAAGCAACAACCTGTTGACCAACTTGCAGTTAAGGTTTCCCCACCGTGACTCATAAATACCTAAAAGTAAAAAACAACATTGTGGAGTGAAAGGAGCAAACGAGTACAAGAGGTGAAGAAAAGATAAAACAGAAAAGGCCATGTCATGAATTCAGGCAGAAATTCAGATATTTAAAACCAAAATCTAATCAATAATTATTAATACTGACTGATATCTAATCCTAGTTTAATATCAGTCCCAATTTTAGATATGCTGTACGAAAGAATCTGCAAATGGATGAATTTTTAATGAATAATCTGGATTTTTCTTTAACAGTTCAAAGAAAAACCCAGGAATAAGTGAATAATTTCAGAGTAGCCACTAAGGCTAACATGTTAGCATGTGGGCTGTATAGGAGGAAGCTGCAGACCAATGCATGGGCATGGAGAACATGCAAACTACACAGAAATGTCCCAGATGACACTGAAGTCCAGGATGTTCTTTCTGTGAGGTAACAGTGTTAAAAACTGTTCCACCGTTTAGTGTGGCAGTGTTAATATATTTACACTGAAAAAACTTAAAGTAAGCATTATTAGTATGTGCTGACCAAATCTGACCTCATTTTGGCAGCTTTTGTTCTGCTTTCTGCAGCCTTTAGAAAAAATTCCTCCTGAACTCTTTCTGTACCCTAAACATCCAAGATACCAACAAATCTGACTTTATCTGCGTCTTTTTTCTGTTTCTCTTCCAAGGCAGCAGAGATGAGACTTAAATAAGACTCTGTACGATTATGTGTTCACTCAAATCCCCTATCAAAGGAGGTGAGGGGAATTTGCTTTGCTCAAATCAAATCCCGACTTTATTCACACAGCGTGATCTGATAAAATCAGGCAAAAACAAAGGCTGGGTCTGTGCAGAAATTCAGAATATTGTTACATGTATATTAAAAATGAATTAGAAGCAGGAGCCTTCCTAATAAATCATAAAAACCAAGCTATGCTGGAGTCTGCATACTGAATGCAAAGAAAGCAAAGGGAAGTGTCTCTGCAGCAAATTCAGTTTATCTGCCAGCTGCACACTGCAGAGTTGGCTTTATCTCAAATATCCAATTCTAACTGTGCTCTTTAATATCCCTCTAACAGTTTTTGCATCATATGCTCCACACAGATCCTATTATTTCTGAAGTCCTGCAAACAAACAAATGTCCTGCAGTTTCTGCTGGCAGAACGCTACAAAGAAACACGCTGCGTAAATATGTCAGCCAAGAAAAATCCGATCGAACTGAAAGGAGAAAGCCCTCTGGGGGTTTTTACTGAGTGATTACCAAACAGTGAGGGTGACATAAAGGAACACTTCTGCATTTCCAATAGTCAGTAGAGTTACAGGAAGTGGTTGCTCCAGGAAATGTTGATATGATCAGCATTACAGCCGGCATCATGTGCTTTGTTGGAGGTGCTTTGAATGATTCGAAGATCAGCTATCCAGATGGGGAGTGACTGGGGTAATGAGACGGAGGGAGGGGGAAAACAGGGACACAGCTTTAATCAGATCACCTCAGATATAATGTCAAAATGGAATTATTCACATTTCCTGTCCTCTCATGATTCAATATTAATAAATTACTTGGAAGGAAATGAGCAGAAACCAGTTTTTAGGCACAACGACATTCCAGTGATCGCTTTAGAATCACTATAAAACAGGACATTTATTGAAATTATTCCTCGTCTTTTGTTTTGAATCTTAGGAAATCTCTAACCAGGATGAAGCTGATCTTTTTAATAAAGGCACACCTTGGTCTTCTAAAGCTGCTGTGTGTTAACCTGCAGTAAACCTTGCAGTGGTTCCTGCCCAGGCTTTTATTTTCCGAAACCAGAGGAAAAATACTCAAGAGAAAAGTTTTAATTGCTTTAACCAACCTAGGCTCATAAAAACTCACTGCATCACCCATTTACAGCACAAAACAAAGTCTCACCAAGTATTCATTTCTAGTTTCTGGTGCAAATATTTAAGACAAAACTAACTTACAAATAACTGTTCAACAAGATATATGAGTGAATTTTAAGTCAATGATTCCTTCCAATCACAATAAAGGAGAAAATGTCCATCAATCAGGGATTTACCAACACAAAGTATGACACAACTGTAAAAAAGGGGGGAAATGTGGTTTTCAGTTTGTTTTAACATAAAAGTCACAAAAGTGTGGCATGCAATTGTTTTTAGCAGTGAAAAACCATTTTTATTGCAATTACAGCTGCAAGTCTCTTCAGATATCTCTACCAGCTTTGCAGATACATTTCTGTCCGTCCACAGGTGGAGTCAATTTTTGGAATTTATTATACTGAAAAGCTGAACAAACTCCAAACATAACAAACTTCCAATAAAACTGAAAAACAGGCAATTCAGTAAATTAGATTACGGAAAAGTCCATTTATGTTAGGAACTCCATCACTAACACATTTAATTGGACAAAGACTGGTGTTTATTTTTCTTATTCGTTATCATTTTCCACTTACAGCTAATGAAAATATGACATTTAAAATTGGCTTTTTTTTGAAGGGAGACCAAGAGATCTTAGCTAATCGTGTTCGGCTGTGGTTCCTAACCTCTGCAAATACCAGGCCATACATAAAAAAATAAACAAAAACATCAAATAATTCAGTCTCCGTCATGCATCTGAACATAAACTGCCTTTAAGACTGAAAATGCACAGTACAGCTTAAATGTACTTCTGTTCTGACCGAGGTGTGATCCAAACCTCCTTTCCTGCAGCTACAAACCGAGCCACAGTCACCGTCAGCTGACTTCAGATCAGCTGAGTTGGGTCACAGTAAAAGGATTCCTTTGTCTTTCAGCTCTCTCAACCAACAGCAAATCTGCCAAATAGGTCTAACACAAAAATAAACACTCACAGTCACACAACACATGAACAGAGAGAATACAGAACACACACACACATTCCTAAAAGTGTGTAAAGGCGTACATACACACAAACCTACCACACGTTGGTGCAACAAAGGAGCTTTGTTTTTCATAAGAAGCTCTGATTAGAGCACAGACCACACACACAGGCATCGTGCTGAGCAGATGCAAACAGAGCCAGAGATGGTTCGCAGTCACTAAAAACTGAAACAAAGTGGACAGAGGAACAGTAGATATAATATTCATGCAGCTCAGGTCCCAGTAAAAACCTTTCAGGAGTCTCTGTCTCCTCCGTCAAGCTCACCACAGTAAACTACTAAGGGTATTTTTCCAGGTTGAGGAATTAATTTGCAAATTTTGCAATGGAATCAATTAGTTTTAAAATAACAAGCTTTGGTGTCAATGTACATTGTACTTCATTAGTTCAAAGTATTTTGGTTGACAAGAACTACTCTGTGTTATTTGGCTGCATATAAACCTGATTGAAGAAAAATCACATGTGGGGCTCCTCAGGGCTCCGCTCTCTGGTCACTTTTTATTCATTACAAACCACACCGCTCATAGCAGATTACTAGTCTCTTCTAGAATACTTATATTGACGACACGCAACTTTAGATTTCTGTATCACCACAAAAACAAAAAAACAAAAAAAGAAAGAAATCACATGTGGGGCTCCTCAGGGCTCCAGTCTCGGGTCACTCTTTATTCCTTACAGAGCCCCCACCTATCTAGTTTCATCAGGGCATATTATTGGTCTGTTTTTGAATATTTATACTGATGACAGACAGCTTTATATTTCCATTTCACCACATGCCAACAGCCATTACAGTCACTGAGGAAGTGTGTTTATCATATCAACAAGTGGATGAATCAGAATTTTCTCCAGTCACACTTGGAAAAAAATTGTCCCAAAATCAAAAAGTAAAAAAAAAAGTTTTTTTTTTTTTTTTTCAATACTTTTCTTTACAATAGATAAATAAGTTTTTTTTTTTTATTTGTTTAATCATAACAGGGCAGCCAATCGTATCACTACAATACTAAGCAGATCATTAGATACCTTTAGCCAACGATTTACAAGGATAAGGTTGATGGAGAGATTCAGATGAACAGATTGAATCAGTGCCCAACTCAAGCACTCCCTCTGTTTTCTGATTCATCTCTGGAAAAGGAGGCTAATAATTATCGCTGAATCCAGAGTCTGGAGTCCAGGAGCAGAGCGCCCTTTGCTCCGGTCCTATCAACCCTCTTTGGCACCTTCTCCAGCTTGCTTAATAAGTGAGAACATGTTCTTTCACCCGCTGGCCTCTCTTAGCTCAGAACATCTGTAGTTCCTCCTTTTTTTCCCCTCACCAGCCTCTTTCACACTTCCACATCACTTCACCAGAATCTGAAAGTAAAAAAATCAATTTCCCTGCCCTACTCTCCTCCTTTTTACGATCATGTCACTCCTCTGTCTTCATCGCTATTTCAAACTTAGAGGAGAGAATAATACAGCAGAACTTTGCTTATTTTAATCCACCTCTGTGCTCTAAACATTCATTTTCTTTCATTAAATTCTCCCTTTCTCTCCCTCCAGCTATATCCGCCCCCTTTGCCACTCAGCATGAAAACCACCACCTTTTTCTCCTCCATGTTCCCCCTCCTTCCCCCGTTTTATTCTCCTGTTCTGAGGCTTAAACCTAATTATCTCCTGCTGTAGGGAGAAAAGCCGCGCACACACGGTGGGAACAGCCTGTGGGAAGCGGCGCAGCCGCAAGGGACGGACAGCGTTTGTTCTCCCTTCGGCCGGTCGCCTCCAATCATGTCAGCGAGGCCCAAACACACGGAGCGAGAAAGACACAGAAAGAACAAAAATGGAAGACAGAGGCTCAATTTGACATCTTTACTTAGATCATAATGCAAGACGGGGAAAAGGTTTGTGGTGTTCACTGCTGAGAAAGTCTAATCAAAATAATTAGACGACTGTACATCAATGCTGGTTAACTTTATTATTAAGTGAGTTCACTAAGCAGCTGTCTTTAATCAGGCTGGAGAAGACTCAGGCTTCCTCTGAAATGATTCATACCCTGCAAGTAACAAATTCCTTCAAACTCTGTTCAAACTGAACTACAGCCTGCAACAGCGATGTCAAAGTCTCCATGACTCTTCATACGCTGAGAAAGTTTTAGCACAACATTAGTTTCTTTGAGCAGAAAAGACAACAATTTCCTTCAAAAAGCAAAAGTTTGGTGCGTGTAAAGGTCTGATATTTTTCAGATGAAAACTCTTACTGACTGAAACATATTTTACTGCTTCAGGCTCCTGGTGTCTGTGTAATGATATGGGAGATCAATTATTATTATTATTATTATTATTATTATTTTTATTACACTTATTATGCATCAAGACAACCAAAGAAGTCGACGATGTCCACCCTATTAGGTGTGGATCTGTCTACCTCCAGCAGGACAATGCACCGTGCCACAGAGCAGACATCTGAAAACTTTGATCCTAAACATAAGATCCTCCAGTATCCAGTGTCAGACCTCAGACCAACTTTGTAATGTAGAGAAACAGGAAATCCACATATGTGCAGCTGACAAAACTGCAACAAACTTTGTCCAAATGGACCAAAACCTTTAGAGGAATGTTCTGCACTGCTTCTTGAATCTTTTTATGGCAAATGAAAGCAGTTCTGAAGGCTAACATACATTAAAAAGCCAAAACACGTTAGGGATACTCCACATTTTGGGGCTTTTCATGCACTTTTACTGGATTCCCAACCTCAATAAAACTAATGAAAAATAATAATCCTAGTCATTACCTACCATCAGCTACAGGGATGTAAATGATTGACAGATTTCTCCTGGGACAACTTCCGATTTTTTTTTTTTTCAGTAAACAAATCCTGGTGCATATTTAGTGGAAATGTTCCCAACAATCCAAGCATTTAGAAGTCATTAGCTGGAGAGGACACATCCCCTACTGCAGCCATTCCAGGACTATAAACTGTGTTTATGGTATGACATCCTCTGTTTATATTGCTTTATGTGGGTTGAAGACAGTTAATGATTGAAAGAGGAGCTGCCTTTGGGTTTTAATAAACAGTAAAAAGAGGTCATGGATGACTCTTGTGACGACCAAAAGGCCTGAAGAAACCAAAGCGGGAAAAAAACTAGAAGAAGTACTAAATGAGTTGATGCTTTTTCATGAACAACTCATGAACTCTGCTGGTGAAATCATTTCATGTTTTCACCAGCCAACATCCAAGGAATTAAGTAAATTCAGTTAAATGTATGGGTGGTGCTCTTTATAAGGGCTTAGTAACGACATTAGCTCCACTAATTCACTTATGTTTTTCCATGCATCTCTCTTTTGCAGCTACATGTTTGTTTTTATAAATTCAGGACCAAACAGCTGCTTTGTGACATTTACCAAAATGGCCTCTTGAAACATCTGGTGACATTTGATGGTCGTCCATTCAGCTTCAAATGTTCAGTGTGAGTTCCCTCCAGCAGCCGAAATAAGCAGTTTATCTGTGATGTCACTGATCAAAACAGCTAAAAAACAGCTTCCATATAAACATAACCTTGTTATGAACTCTTCTTCATATTCCTGAGTTTTAGCCATTGTATTTGTTGAATTGTTTTTTCGATCTTAACTATAATTGCTGGCAGCATATTGGAGATTTTTAGACTTCTCTTCTTTGGTTGAAGCTCTGTGTGTTAGGATAATGACTTCCTCTGGTTTTGGAGGCTGTGCAGCTAAAGGGTTTCACTTTTTTTTACTTTTGGACAGTCACTATGATTCGTAACCGTGCCAACAAGGTACTGTTTCCAACTGGGAGCAGCTGATAAACATCTTAAAAGCTAAAATCATTCCAGAACTACTACTCCAAATCAAAAAAGGAGTTGGAAAGGAGGTTTCACGGAAGCTTTCAAACCACAGAAAGTCTTTGGTCAGAGGATGCTTCTGATTCGTTGCAGGACTGTCTGCTACTGGACATTGTTTTTGTTCTCTTCTAACAACTTAGAACTTACATTTTTTTTTTGAAAGATCTCCGTTATTTTCTCCAAGGTCTGATCCCCAACACCAGAAAACATTTGAAACTAGTTAGACCAGTTTAACTAGACTAGGTCCACTTACTAATATCAAGACATACCAAACTTAAAAAAATGTTCTGGTATCAAAATCACTAAAACATACAGTCCTGAAGTTTAACAAAGTCTAACAAAGTAGTGGGGGTAAAGTTTCTGTGTCTGAGTGAAACAGAAACACAGAGCTGCCCAGTTTGCTGCTGTGCTCTGCTGGCTGGAAGACGCCTCTTTTCATGTGGTTACAAAAAAAACGAGTTTGGCCGTTTCGAAATCTAGTCTGCCGCCAAAATCAAGAGGGTCGTGGTGTGGAAACTAAACGGACTGACATCACTGAAGCACTTAGCAAAAGCCAATGTGTTGCAGCGCTTTTCACTGATTTGTTGAAAACACTTGATGCTGCACACGATGCTGAAACAGAAACTCAACAGCACTGGGTTTTCTGGTTGGCTGGTGTGATGATCTTTCTTGTGAGAACGACGCGTGCAGGCAGATGGTTTCACTTCCAAGTCACTTGCTGTCAGAATCAAACTCTGGTTCATCGTCAACTATAAATACATAAACTTCAAAAGTAACACAATAAATGTTAAAGGAAACAGCATGTGTATGTATGCACAACCAGTTTTGTTTTTTAAGTATTTTCATTTAAAGAAAACAGAAACTCATTACTAATGGTGTCCCTCAGGACTCAGTATTAGAACCACTTCTATTTGCAGTGTTACGGTTCAGTCTGGCTCTGGCTTTAATTTAGAAGGATAATTTGGCTGACCTGTATTCAAATCTTCACAAACTCACTCATCAAAACAGTTACCATGGTAATGGTGTTCAATTACAAGATCTTGTTGTCTGAACCAAACGTCAATATAGAGCTGGGAACAATTTTTGGGGAAAAAAATCCTAAAAATTAACAAAATGATGCCCTTGATCATTCTTATACATTTTAACAATTTAATTTTTTAATTTATGAATTAATTAACTGTATTATTAAAACTATTGCAGTTATTTTCTTTATTTAGTGCATTCCAACTATATGATGCTTTTCGGAAGAATTAAATATCTTTTAAGACCAAATTGAGTTTTAAATTGTGAGCTAATGAGGCAGACTTTAAAAGAAATCCTTACATCTTCGGGGCATGTGAAGCAGGAATAATTCAACTCTGGATTTATGATGCTCTTCCTCCGTTCTCTGGAGTTTCATCAAACAGAGCCAGGCCCTGCAGCTCAGGATTTAAAGTTAAAATATAAACATTTCAGACCAGAATTAGAAAGAACTGCGAAAACTAACATTTCTTCTAATCATCGTGGCTGCACCTGAAAATGGCTTCCTCACTTCTGCTCATTTATGGGAGAAACTTCCTCTTATTAGTCTAGTTTCCTCAGCACACACACACTCACACACACACTGATCGCTGCTGGAGAGGTCAGTTTGGCAGCTTGGCAGCGAGAAAGCCATTGAACACGTCTGAACACACACAGGCTCCAAACACAGATGGTGTTTCCTGCATGCAGCTTGGCTGTTCACACACGACCCGGTCCCTTTGGTCACTCGCCCAATTATCACGTCTCTGACAGATCATGTGTCCAAACACAGACGCAGACCGTCATCCACATGCACCTGCAGAAAACCTCCACATCTCTGAAGTTCAGCTATAGAGTTGGTCACTGTCTGATGAGATGATGGCAGCTCTTCCTATTGAGTTATTGTTACCTTGACTGAATTGTCTTATTAAGCAAGAATCTGTACATCATTTAAAGAATCTATTACAGAAAGACACATGTTTTTCAGGCACATAGTGCCATTTTATAGCCCACTAAAGTAACTATGTTGACTTCAGATGTAATAAAAAGCTATGCATTTCACATATGATTTAAAAGAAATTTCACTTTGTAATGTAGCACCTTGAAATCGGGCCTCTATCGCTTTAAAAATTCCTGCTCTTTCTGAAGCTCCACCTTCTGAAAGTCATCGCAACATGGCTCCTCTATTAACCCTTTCACAATGTTTTACTAGCACTGCAACGAGAAGAAGCTCCTATAATGAGCTCAGCAGTTCCACCAGGTGTTTGCTAATTGCTGCTGGCTAGTCTGAAGGAGCAGAGTGGGGCAGTCGTAGGAGAAGGCTGCTCTGTGAAGCAGAAGCTCGGAAGCTTACAAACTACAGCTCTGGTGAGTAGCTGCGTCTCAGAGGGGGAGCTAGGTCCAACCAGGTATTTTGGACAGCTGAATGGTTGCCATGGAGATTAAAGGATTTCTCAAACATGCACGAAAGAATCAAAACAATACTCTAGGTATGTGTTGGATGATTGAATAACTTTATAACATGATGTAAAGCTCAAAATAGTTGATTTCACATAATACCGCCCCTTTAATGAGCTGCTATGATCCTGACAGTATCGTCTCATTAAACTCTAATCTGTACAGAGACAACATCAGCTCAGAGCTAAAAACATTTAAGAATCTATTACCTAAAACATAATCAACTCCGTTAAAACCAACTTGATGGACACGGTTTTTGTAGGGTGGTAATGGACTACTGATCCACTCACTGGGATCAGACACACAGCTGTGACACACCGTTAAATTTAAATCTAATCCACTGATGTGGGTGGCTTCTTCACACACTCACACACACACACACACACACACACACACACACACACACACACTGCCAAGGCGCTGAGAATAATGGCATAATTCCCCATCAAAAATGGTGATGTCTTCCCTCTCAAACACCTATGTTTAAATATTGTTGAGAAATAAATAATTTAAATGTAAATGAAAAAAAAATCAAACAATTAATCGATTTTCTTCACCGACTTCCTTTTATCTCAATTTCCAGCTGTTATGAATTGATGCTTTGAAACTTAATAATATAATCAGCCTGTTAGATGGAGTTTCACTGCAGTAGCTGCCCACAGTTTACACACAGGACAACGTCCAAGAGGTTAAAGGTCAAAAAACCATTAGAAACAAACACAAATAAACATTAGTTCCTCTAACACTTAAGTACTACACCAACACACCAACTAGCAGAAGCTAATACTGAAGAGCTAACTTCTTTTTAAATTATATGAGCTAAATGTGCGTCTAACTCCAGTAAAACCAGCTGGTTTATTATGGGATTACTGGACTGACGCCTATGAAAACACTGGGAAACAGAAAACATGTCACAGATGTAGGAAGATCTGTGCTAAGTAGCACAGGTGAGTCCCAACAGAAACATCATTAAGTACATCATGAAACCATAGGAGACATAATTACCAGGCAGCTTTAATGAAGCCACTCAAGCAGATGAAGGTTCAGCGTCTGCAGGAGGAAACCAGCAGCACTGGGGTTGGATTTTAAATCAGAACTGACCCCAGATCAGTGAGGAAAAATCCACTTATTACAGATTCAATCACAGAAAACCTGAGCAGCCGGGAAAAGAAACAGGTTTTTATTTCCAAGCAAGTAGTTCCCAAAAGTCCAAACCTGTTCTGACTCAGATTGGATCTGGATTTCTTTTTTATCACTTTAATAACATTAAATGAAAAGAATTCCCCGGATTTACCCTCAGCCTAGTTTGGTTTTATTATCTGTATTCCCCACAAACCAACAAACTGGAGGTGGACTCTGATTTGGCAGTGGCTGTTTTCAGCTTTTTGCACCTTTTTTTGGCAGAAGCTCCATTTCTGAGCTGTTAGCTTGTCATGATACAATATCAGTTTTCAGTCAGAGGCGTCTTCAGCCTTCAGCTTGGTTGTAAGCCTGGCTGATACAGGAAATCCTTCCCACAGCATCACTACTCAAAACGACTATTTGAAGATACTTGGATGATTTCAGTTACAACAATATTTTGTTTCGCTTTGGATCAGCAAAGTTTTTTTGTTTAAATCCTAAAATTTAGAGAAAGTAGTGGAGGCACCATGATGATGGAAATTAAAAAAAGAAGGGAGGGAAATATTTGTTTTAGTTAACATATTTATTGCAATATTCAGCAATATATTGTCAAATATTAATAATATTGTATCACCCTCGCTGACAAAAACTAAATTATTCCTTTCTGTGAAATGTGATTTATCTAAAGGTTTTCCATCAGTGTAAAAAAATCTAAATACAGATGGACAGAATGTTAAACTCAAGTTGTTATGTGGCTAAAAAGGATAAAATGTGTCAATTAAATGGAAATCAGACTAAAAAGCACATCGTTTATCCTGGACAATATAGTAAAGCACAATGTCTGGAAAAAAAAAACATCTGAAAAAGACAAATTTAACAGAAATTCACGATCCTAACAAACAACTAATAAAGAAAGTTATATTCAAACCACAAGCAGACCAAGAGGAACAATAAGATCATCAGTTCTGAAGAAATAAAGAGCAGAGAGGTTTGAGCTTATGGATTCTTCTTCTGTCCTTTGATTAGACAGCTGACAGACCAGCACATGATCGCCACCTATGAGGCTCCAGTAAAAACTGCAATTATAATAATGCATTACATCAGACACTAATAATCTAAATCAACCTGGATCTCATTTCCTTTAGAAAACAACATGCCAGCCTCATCTGGACCATTTTCCTCTGCTAACTTACACCATGTCAGCAAATGTGTTTAAGTTTATTCTGCAGAACCGGTCCGGATAATCAGTTTGCTAAACACGGAGGGAAGCTCGGGCTTCCTTCTTCTTCAAAGCTGCAGAGCATGAAAACTGCAGCTCTGTCAAAATTCGCAACATTTTTAAAGTGCAACCAAACTGCAGGAAGGTTAGCAACTGTTCTTCCGCGCCTGCGGACCAATGAGGAGGCAGCATTCAGAGGAGGAGGTGGAGGAACGTCACAGGACCTCAGAGCAGGAGACCTGGATGTTCTTCAGGGCAGCTTTCTCCCTGGACTCCATTCTTCTCCTTAGCTCACTGAAATCTTTCAGTTATTTATCAGAGATCTGCTTCAAACACAAAGCAAAAGCCTCTGTTTCTTTTTAAATTTAACAACACCACCAAGCCCTGTAAACCAGCAGCATGTGACACTGGAATGAAGATCTGAAAACCTTCAGAGGCTGAACACACCATGCATGTTGGGAAACAAACAACTACTGTAGTGATGGGTAAATATGTTCACACACAGTAAACCTGTTCACATTGTGCCACAACACAGAAACAGACTTCGATGTATTTGATAGGTTTGGACCGATAAATCGGCCCCGATTTCCTTAATTTCAGGAGAGAATAAAAAGTAATCAGGTCTATGTTGAAAAATTCACCAGTGTTGAAAGTCCCACTTGCAATTAGGGCTTAACCTAACAAGTGCTGCAGTAAATGATTATTCTGTCGATTCATCAGGTAAAAACAAATTGGCACATTCTGCACATGTTTTATTTAACTATTTAGCCTTTCTATGCAATATTTAAATTATATTAAAAGATGCAAATAAACAATTAATGATTTTTTTTAAGAATTTGAACCAGATGAAGCTAAAACTTTCCCACCTTTGGAGTTCAGGATGGAACATAACAGATGAAAGGTTTCTTTTTCATCTTAATGCAAATATATCCATTTTTGACACAGTTTACTGCTTGAATTGTGTTACTCTTTCAGAAAATAGCATTTTTTGAGTCTATATAAGCCAGTTAAGGATTAATCAAATACTAAACACTAAACTGATTAAACATTTCAGCTCTACTTGCATTTGGCTGCAAGAAACACACTAGACCTAACACTTGAATACAAATGCACACAACCATTTTCTGCCACTTTACTATTTTGCCCCAATAAGTCCCAATAAACTCTATTAAAGTTTGTGGTTGCAAGTTTATTAAATGTGGAAAAATTCATGCAGCATGAATACTTTTGTGAGCCACTGGGTTTGATTTACTGAGCATTTCATCCACCGAGACGAGAAAAGAGAAAGCGGAAAAGGAAGAAAGCTCTGCAGAAAGACAAAACAGCCGTTGAAATTGCAAAACCAAACAGTTTGCAGTAGTAAAAAACTGGAGGTTTAGCACAGCAGTGACAACACCCTGCTGCCTCCAGCAGCTGATCCCCCCACTGAGCTTTTATCGATCAAACCAACTGCATTTCTGCATATCCACACCCGAGCGTGTGCCGCTCACAGCTCCGTGGATCTGGGTCGGTTTGAGCAGGTGGACCTGCAGACTCACTGAAGACTTCTACTGTACATTTTACATTCACCGATTAAAAAAAACAAAAAAAAAAAAACAGAAGGAAGCAAAGTGGGAGAGGAAGGATGAGGGGAACCTTTACAGAGTTACTGGACCGTGATTATGGAGGACTTACTTCATTTGTTTGACGATGGTGCTTTTCCCTGACTCTCCAGCCCCTGAGGGAGAAAGACAGAAGAAATCAGTGTAAACAGTGTGTGTGTGTGTGTATGTGTGCGTGTGTGTATGCGTGTGATAGACAGAAGGAAGGTAGAGGAGGGAGTGGGAGGAACAGAGGAAGAAATGGGAGCTTGAGCTGAGCAGCAGGGGGTGCGGATAAAAAATGATGGAGAAAGTGGCTGCACCTTTTCTCCTCATTTTCTTCCTCCACCCTCCATCTTGTGACTTAGTTTGACAAACAGATTAAATCCTTAAAGGTTGCGCTCCCTAAAAAGAATCAATAATGAGCAAACACTGCTGCTGGGCCTGCTGCTGCTGCTGCAACCTGCCATTTTTTCCATCTGCAGCTCTCACCTCTCTGTTGCTTTTTGGAACATTTTACCACCTGCCACACCTTTTTCATCACTTAAACTCCCTCATTTATTAAATGTGACTAAAAAAAATTTAGGTTGTATTTTAGAAAAAAATGACAATTCATGACGCCCATGAATTCAATTCTCATTTTTCTTCTTATCTCTGAGGCGTCGTGTTTCTGCTGTAATTTTACTCCCCCGGTTCCCTCCATCACCGCCACACCTTCCGCCGCCCAGGCTGGCCCGCTCCCCGCTCCCCGTCCCTCGGCCTTACCGAGCAGCAGCAGTTTGACATCTTTGGCCGCAGTCAGCCCGTCCTCCTTCAGGTTCTTCTCGATGGCTTTGCTCCGGTCCAGAGCCGCCCTCTCCTCTGCGCTCAGCGTACATCCCATGGTTAGAGAACACAGCTTGATGGCGTTACCGGTACCAGGATCCACGCAACGAAAACGCACCAGACCAGCGGGTTTATATCAGAGAGGAGGGGAAAATATCAAATCTGACTGCAGATCCTTTGAATTGTGAATATTTCCACCTTTTCTGAGCTCTGCCTTCGATCCCCTGGTTCTCTCTGGGCAGATCCCTCTTTCTCTCTCAAGCCGGACGCAGACGCTCCGTTAGCGCATTAAATCGGCGATCCTGTCGGTGTGATCCAGAAGAAAGGAAGCGAGTACGGTGGAGCCACCGCAGCTGGCTTCGTGTCCGTTTTCGTGGCGTTCTCCTGACGGTGGAAACCTCCGTCCCTTCGGGTCTCCTCGGCGCTGGTTCGGCTGGTTACTGGGCGGCGGTGGGCTGCGCTCGCATCGCTTGGTGCTTCTTCCTGCGGCTGGCGCACAGCGGACCGTTTCCTCCGTTCGGCTCCTCCGGGGCGCGCTGCGGGGACTCGCTCTGTAGCTCTGCTGCCTCCCGGTAGATCCGGTAAGGGCTCGATCTCTCCTCCGTTGGTTCCTTCGTTCACTTGCGGCTTGCTGACGTCACAGCAGTAACAGTTAGTGCGGGAGAGCGTCCAGCCGCTCCCTGTGGCGCGGCCTGGTGGTGCGAAGTGAAACACGTGCAACTAAATAAATTAGAGCAACGCAGAAATGTTCTTGTATTTATGTAAATAAATGTTAATTTGCATTAAAAATTCAGTTGAAAAGTGAAACATTTTGTGGATTTGTCTGTTTTTGTGTTGTACCAAAAACATAAAACTCAGTTTGTCTAACAACATAAACATGACAAGATGAATTAATTTTTTTTTTCCTGAAGAATCTGTGGTTTTAGACTTTCCTAAACTGCTGACTTGACAGTTGGCCAACAAACAGCAAGTTAGCCACAAAAGGTCACTCCCGGAAAGTTTAGTGGAAGGAAAAGGCCTCTAGAAAAAGTGATGACTGCAGTCTTGACCAATTGTGAAATTGAAACAAAACGCATTAGGAGTTTTCTGAAAGATTTGCAAACTACAACTGTTCTCTTTTCATTTCAAACTAAATTTAACTTTTATTAAGGTCACAGGATCCAAGGGAGGGGTGATGAGGCACAGAATGTAAGTGAGTCAGCTCCGGTGGGAGATTTCAACCACCAGTCCAGAGTCATCATTTTGATGATTATGGCTTTCAGCTAAACCCAAAAATCAGAACATAAAATCAGACCAATAGAGGAGCAAATATTGCTGTCAAATACACCAAAGTTATGCTAAGCAGACAGTCTGCGCTTCCATTATAAATGTGTGTAAAACTTTGTGGATGTTCTGTTAATGTTGAAAAAACACAAATTTGCAATTGCGGTGTTTTATTTAAATAACAAATACAATTTGTTTACAATCATGCCCCAGCTTCCTCCTACTACTTCCTGTTGTCTTCTTTGTAGTTTCCACCAGTAGTAACATCCAGTTGTGGATCACGTGACTCAGGTGATGGGAAAAAAAAAAGTGTTTCTATTGCAGTTTTGCGAAATACACTCACTTTGATACAGATGAAAAACTTCCTCATCCTAGCCCAAACATTTTATAGAAAAATGTGAGCTTTTCTAAATTGCAGAATTTTCATTAAGCAAATTTATTCTTGTAATTCCAATTTGCGCAATTTTATGCTTAATGGGAACGGAGCTGGTGACACCGTCCACTGGGAGGTCATCACTACAGAAACTGGCTGTTCACATCTTTCTGTGTCCACGCATTTTAATGTAAAATTGAGTAGAAGGAAAAACTGTAGTAGAATCTCTACAAGCAAGAAGGATAAAGGCTTTAGACTTTCACCCTTTGGTGATGAAAAAAACAATGAATAGATTTATCACTGCTTTATGGGAGCCATTTGCCCTTTGTCATTTTTTAACTCAACCAAAGAAAAAATCTTCTTGACAAGCTTTAAAGACGCCAAAGACCAAGTTTTAAATTGGATTTTTCTATTTTTCCCATTATGTCGACATAACCCTGGTCACTCCTTCACATCCAGGTGTTATTTTATGTCTGAATGATCACAGTCCATTCCTGCACAAGGAAACGATGAACTGCAATGACTGCAGAAACATTCTGCCGACCCTCTTATCAGCTGTCTGTCAATAATCAAGTCATCTACTTAAAACCATTTGCTCCCATTGAATCCAGCTGAATCTTAAAGTGGTCCTCCTGCCGTCGTTCTTCCAGCTTCAATTTTCTAAAGGCAGCCATACAAGTGTTTCACCAGCAGAGACAAAGGATTATAAATAATCTGTTCAACGAAAAGCAAAAATTGATAAACTATTAATGGAGTCAAAAATAGCTCCGGTCCTCAGCTCGCCTGAATAAAAATGCTTTCCGATATCCTTCAGTGGATGATTAACTGTTTCAGTCATCAAGGTCACCGTCAGAAACTGTTTCTCTGATGTAGTTTTTGCCTGCAACGTTTTTATCAAACTCAATTTCTCCAGTTTTCTATCTTTAAAGACACACAACACTGCTTACAAAGGTTTTAGATTTCCACTTTGAACTGATAATAGCATCTCTATACATTTAATTAAAATATTTTTTGTGCCAAGTCACAATATTCAGAAATGTTACAGGTGATAAAAAGTGACACGTTCTAATATTTGACAGCACTGATTAAAAACAATCATCCTCTAAGACAAGATCAGTGAAAAACTGAAGAATTGTTTCACAAGACCACTTTAACACTATTTCAAAATATAAAGGAACAGAAAGTGACTGAAAGGACTCGAACTGTGTTGAGAATAAAAAGACTTATGTCAAAATACTTTTTTTCTCAAAAAGAGGAATGTTCTGTATTTTCCCACCCAACAATAAACAGCTTTCCATGTGTGCCTGTATAACTTCACTGTATAAAATGAATAGCCCATTTTCTTCATGCAGTCATGGAAAAATAGTTTTCACATTAAAACTTAATAAAAATGAAGATCTCAAACAAAATAATGAGGCCAAAATTAAGTTTGTGTGTGAATCCTTCTTCCTTGCAACTCCTGCAGGATTTAAGTATAAAAGTAGCAGCCAGTTAATGCTAATCAAAGGCCTTTTTTAACTAATCACTGTTAATGTCTCTATGAAAGCAGCCATTCTGGTTGTGTAAGAGGAATGTGTTAACACCACGCTACAGTCGAAAGTCCGGGCAGTGCTCCTCATTAATCTGAGAATCAAGCCATTTTCATCATTCAGAAATGCTACTCACAAGTAGAAACATTTAAAGCTGCAGTAGGTAACTTTTACAAATATATTTTTAATCAAGTTTCAAGTTCAAGTTTATTTCTAGCATATTTCAGCAATAAGGCAGTTCAAAGTGTCTGACATCATAAAAAACAAAGTCATAGAACACACAGTCAGCAATAGAAGCATTACATTTTGTCAAGTGCCATCGTTACACATCAGAATGTATGTATGTATATGTTAAAACTGTCACTTTGCCATGACAGAATAAAATGAGACAAAAAGTCAGTGAAAAAAATCCATTTCCTGTCCTACTGCCATCTGCAGAAATACACAGTTTGGTCAGAAACAACCAATCAGAGCCAGGAGGAGGCGGATCTTGGCACTGTCAATCATGCCACGGATGCTCAGGCTAGTTAGCATGGTTATCGATGATGATGGTGGATAAACAGCTTTTATGGAACGCTAATTTGTTTCCATGCAATTTGGACATTGAGTAGCGCATACCGAAGCAGATTGACAGCACTAAGAACTTCCTCCTGGCTCTGATTGGTTATTTTTAACCAGTAGTGTTGTATTTCTGCAGGTGGCAGAAATACACCAACAGGGAGCTTTATTTGTTTTTCACAATGTTTTTCACAGCAAACATTTTGCAAACTTCAACATTTCAAGTTTGTGAAATGTTAAAGTTCATATCAGGACAATTAGAAAAAAGTTTCAGTAAGTGTGGCTGTTTAGAGCAATGGAGAACGTGGTGGCATGTTTTAGGTGTTCAGGTCTACATCTGAATGAAGTTGGTTCATGATGCACTGCACCATGTTAGCAAAAAGCAAGCGCAGCAGATCAGCACAAACTGCTCACACCAACTTTCAGGCGCGGTGGGGGAGGTGCTGTGCAACCACAAGGCCTGGGCACCTCGCAGTCACATGGGGGACCATGAACTCCTAGCATACTGAACTGCTGTAAAGACAAATGTGAAAAAATCTGACTGACAGCTACAAGACAGGCCAAACTGGGTCACCACAGCGAAGAAGCAGCGCTGCAGGTGGCAGAGTGGAGGGAAACTCCAAGTCTGACCAACTTCTAACTACTTTCTACTGAATTATGGGATGTACTTAGTTTTCACATACATACAGTTTACTATCTAGTTTGGTTTCATCTTTGTGTAAATATGGACAGTGTGGAATCTGTGTGTTTTGTAGCCTTGAAATTAGATTGGACCAATCTTATAATCCAGTAAAGAACAGAGTAAATAAAACCTTAATAGTCGAATGAACTTTTCTTTTATGACTTCTAGTTGAAAAGATCAACATCCAATACGATATTATCTATAATAGAATAAACCCACCTTTGGACAACAGTTAGTTGAGCATCAGGAAATGTTAACATCAGGAAATGTTAAGCTTCAAGAAAATATACATTTTAACAGTATAACAGATCATTAAGTTACAAATTTTAATGTATAAAGCGAACCACAGCCACTTTGAAGGACATGTACATAGAAACACCAGGCTAGCATAAAGTTTGTTTTGATTTTCTGTTAGATGTGAACTCTCTCAGCAGACTGTGGTTTCTGTTATAGAAGCAACACAACACACATGCACACACACACACGCACACACATGCACACACACACACGCGCACAGAGCGAGAGAGATACAGACAAGAAATAGTGATGTGATGCAAGACTTTGTGGGAAAGTGTAAGAACTAGAAGATTGCCTCAAACTGCGTGAGGTGGGACCCACTGACTGGCAACGAGGAACTGAGGAAGCTGAAACCCATTTCTGCATCACAATACATGTGAAATATGCGCTGACAGCAGTTTCTTCTTCCACTTCACCCTGTTCAGGCCTGAAGACTGGTCCACAAACAGGCTTCTTTCACTGGGATGTTCAACTGAGAGGTTTAAAAACTCCTTTGTCCCACGGGTCATCAGGCTTCACAATGCTGTGACTTCTGGGAAGGTTAAGGGAGGGAGATGGAGTAATTAGCATTTTTAATGTATTTATTGTATTTAAGTTCTTTTTACTAGATCACTTTTAATGCGTGTGGATGTGAATTAATGTGTGAGCAACAGACAATCTTAATTTCCCTATGGGATTAATAAAGTTTTTTACCTTACCTTAC
>NW_006799994.1:736532-739142 GCF_000485575.1 Poecilia formosa
TATATATATACTATTTGCGCAGTTAAACAGGAAGTTGCCCCTTCCAAATAAAAGCATCAAAACTGGAACAGGAAGTTTGCCATCTTTTAAGACGATAAAGTGCCAAAAGCGTATCAATTGTTAGCTTATTATCTGAAAAGTGAAATAATCTGCTGGTGAAACTATTTTTCATCAGTATTAAGGAATTATTTACATAAAAAGCATGTAAATTAATTTAGTCTTATTTCAAGTACATTCAGATATTTGATAGACCAATCATACTTGGTAATATTTTTTGGTGTATAAATAAATACTTGTCTAAAATTCTTAAATTTAACACATTAACTTTATAGGCAACATGTAGAACCTTAATAACTTTTATGTTATTAAGGTTTTGAAACACAGATGTTGGGAACTAACAGAGAAAGTGCAGATATTAAAGGCAGGTTTCTGTAAGAATCCTGCATTTTCTTTTGTCTGAAATGCAAGACTCATCTGACCGAGATTAAGATTTTAATGAACAACTTGTCATATGACACAGAATATTTCATTTTATAATAATGTCAGACTTTATCAGAATGAAATAAATGAATCCACCCTCACCACACAAAGCGAAAAAGCAGGGGGGGGTTTTCTAAGAAAAATTGCTCAGATATTTATCAACACCTACTTGTTCTTTTCTGAGGAAGAGCTCAGAGGCTTTGTGGCTATGAAAAACACAGAGTGTAGGAAGAGGACTAACTGAAGGTGTCAGGATGTAATTTACACTCTTCAGTTCGTAGCTTTCAAAAACAAACAAGAAGAGAAGGAAAATCACAGGGAGCAGAGGAGGAAGGAAGGGATCGAGACAAATCAAGACAAAAGCAAAAACTTAATTACTTAACCAACAAAACAGAGGAAACTAAACAGAAACAGCCGGTGCCAAACCAAATGTATGTTTTTCAGGAGCATTGAATAGGAATCAGCGTACAACCAATCCATGAGGTCTGCCAGCGCTGACTCACCACAAAGCATTTAAATTTCTGCAATATCAACACAACCTGGAACAGCAGAATACAGCACAAAGCATTTCTTTTTCTTTCTTGGCCAACGTTTCTGTAACATTATCAGCAGAAAAATCTAGAAAAATTGGTTTCATTCAGCTGTTTACAAAACGAGGTTGGAAACCACAAAACTGTTGTTTGTTACAGTTTTTATCCACAGCCCATCTCTGCAAGTTGTTCAAAAATGAGGGTGCCTCAGCGTCATACCAACGCAAACAAACCCATGAAGGAAAGGTGCCTGGTGCCTTTCTCATTGGGTATGGTTCACCCTGGACAGGTCACCAGTCCATTACAACAACCAGGTATGCACACCTGAGGAGAAACCAGTCATTAGTTATGTGTTTAGACTGAGGAGAGAATCTACACCTGCACAAGGAGAACACACAAAGAGCAGAAAACGTTGTTGCTGCAAGGCAACAAGTGCTGCTTTGCAGTTTAACAGATGAACAGATTAACACAATTTGCATGCAATTTTAAAGTCAGGTTGCACAATGCAAAACTATTTTTGTCTACTTTGTGGCAAAAATATCTTAGTATACTTGAAATAAGACAAAACTAATGCATAAGTAACTTTTTAGCAAGATATAGGAGCTTGTTTTAAATCAATAATTCCTTAAATATTTATGAAAAAGTATTAGTTCTACTGGCAGATTATTTCACTTTGTATTGTATTGTTGTAAGTAAAATAATCTGCCAGAGCAGCTAGTACTTTTTCATTAATATTAAGGAATTATCGACTTAAAACAAGTTCCTTTATCTTGCTGAAGAGTTAATGACAAAAGTTTGGTTGATGTAATCTGGGGTTTAATCTTAAATTCTCAGTTCTTATGCTCTACAATAATGCTCAAAGTGTGAAAGATGCTGCAGTGGCTGCTTGTCTCTCTGAATCATCTGACCTGGTTTGCTTGCTGTACTCTGATATCCTCCAGATCTCAAGGCTGCTGCATAGAGCTCTGCATGCAGCTGGAACATCAGGCATTCATTTTGACTTCCAGAGCAAAATGCTAAGGTTTTTTTTTCTCTGTAAACTAGACTGGAACCGAACTGAAACATGTTCCTGGTCAAATTATCAATAAGTCAGGACAGAGAGCGCTAACAATAACTCAGCAAAATGAGAGTTTATTTAAGACAGTAGAAGAATGTTTAGAAAGAAATGGTAAACTGTGCATGTTTTCAGTGGCACGCTGCCAGAATGTTATCGCCGCCTTATCCAAATTATTCAGTGTTGGAAATTTGATCTGTTTCTCATGAGAAAGAAAGTATAAGCGCCAGCAGGCTTTTTATGGATTCTTAGAAAAGATCAGAGGAGCTTAGTTATAATGAATACTTTACATTCCATTTACTCAACTGAACTGAATAGGGTATGAATATTATTAATCCAGGGTTAAGAAGGGCAACCAAATATCAAGGGCAGACTAAAATGGGTCTCCCCAAAGAAAACAGCCATCAATCAAAATATCCTCCACAACAGAAGCAAATTTCTTTTTCTAAGAATCAAGGGACAATTTAGTGAAGATCTGTGGATTTTACAATGTGAAAACACAAAATCTTACCATTTTTGATCCAACTTCAAGTGTAAAAAACTTGG
>NW_006799994.1:739246-767426 GCF_000485575.1 Poecilia formosa
ATATATATATATATATATAAAGGCGCTTGTCTTTATTTTAAGTGCACAAAGATATTTGCACTAGAAACTAGGTAAAAAAATGAACTGAAGGAAACTGAGCAACAGAAATTTCAGAAGATTGAAATTTTGGACTTTTGATTACTGTCCATTTTTGCAGACATTAAAAGCTTACTGAAACTCTGCTCCCTTTCAGGCAAACAGAAGAAGATAAAATCCATTAAATTAAAAGGTTCAGATGTGATTCCAGTCTGCTCAGAAACAGATCCATAAATTTAGTCCTTTTGGAGATTCATTTAGTCTGTTTTTATACTCCCACATCTTAAATAATCATTCTGGTTGATGCTATAACCTTGAGGGGGCTGAATGTTTTTCTTTTTAAAATTATTGTCAGTAAATTTATATTAGTAACTCAATTATCTAACTGGAACAATGCAATTTAGGACATTTCTCTAAACATTGAAAAATTATGCTTAATGGATCAGTCATGCAAAAAAAGAGGTTAAGTTTACAAAACATAAATTGAACTTTAAGATAACAGTTGTCTGCTTAAATATTATTTTATCAGTCAAATCAAATCAGTTTTTGTTCTGATAGGAACAAACTACACAAATGTGAAAAGATGTTCATAAAATGTAGAAGTACTAGTTAAACATAGAGAAAGTTATAATATGATTCAGCTTAACCATAATAATAATAATTATATTGCAATTGTTTATAACTTCTGGGACAATTTATTGCGACAGGCCTATAATGTGTGAAAACAACTGAGTGCCTTTTATTATCTATAAATGACCAACTGGTTGATTTTCACCATTACCTTTTAAAGTTTCTGTTAATCTAAAACATTCAACCTGTGTCAAAATGTTTTCATTTGAGTTGTTTTTCCTTAATAATTCAAATAAATCTTATTTGTATGAATAACTCAGCTGAACGTTCCTATAAATCCACTTGTTGTTTTTGAACCACAGTGTTTTTGAACACTGATCAATATATTTGGTGTGTATTGATTTTAACAATGGCACCTGACAAAATGAAATATCTGTTACTGGTTTTCACAATTGTTGACTGTATGATCTGTTTATGATGTTTTTATGTTTTCATAAAGCACTCTGAACTGCCTTGTTGCTGAAATGTACTCCACATTAAAATCCATTGATTGATTGATTGATTGATTGATTGATTAATGCTAACTGAAGATTAATGCTAACTGTTCTTATTGCCTCAACCACTGAAACCAGAGGCAGAATTGTGTGAAACTCTTCCTCCTCATGGAACATAAAGTGCTTCCATGTCAGAAAAGCTGTTTTCTGCTGGTAAACAATCAAAGCCAGCTCCACAGCTCTGACTAATTTGGGGCCAGCGAACTGTGTGGGCCTCCAAACACAAACACAACACCTACTCCTGCTTCCTGAGTGCTGCCTGGACGTACTGGTGAGCTGCCAGGATATTAGCAACATTTCTTTAAATGTCAGCGCATCAGGTTTTAGCTCTGTTTTTATCTGCCGTGCAAACAGCTGTCGTCCCAGTTACTTTGAGAACAGTATGCAATAGAGAAATAAAGCATCATGCATCTGCATAAGCACTCATCCACCCATCTATCAAAAACACACAAACTTAGACAAATCGATTAAGCTAGCAGTCATGCTCCTGTGGGAGGAAACTGGAGTACCTGGAGATGAACCCGTGCATGCGCATGGAGAAAGACTCCAGGCTGGGATTCAAAATCAGAAACTTCTCGCTGCACTTATTTATGTATTTGTTTATAGTAGTATTCAATTTGTTTGTTTTGCTAATAAAAAGATCCCGAACATTTAGACATTCATAGACAAAGAAGTTTCCATTTCTAGCCTTAGTTTGTTTTTTTATTGATAAAAACACAAATAATACCTAAAAGATGCATGACAGACCTGCTGGTATTTGCAGTGACTAGGGACAACAAATTCTGTGAATACTTAGAACTCCCTCTAAAGATTCTTATAACTGCCTATTTTAATAGTTAAAACAAAAATATATGCCTTAATATGCATTGATACACACAAAAAAAAAAACCTTCCTGGTATTTAATGATGCTGAAAGATTCAGTATTATGTATTTTCCAGGCACATAATTCCACTTTATAGCACAGTAAAGTAACTACGTTAACTTCAATTGTTATAAAAATGTGATATCAAATATGGCTTAAAACAAATTTAACTTCATGATTTAACATCTCTGCTCTTTCTGAAACAACGCCTGCAGGAAATCACCACAACATGACTCCTCCTATAATGAGCTCAGCAGTTCCACCAGGTATTTGCTAATTGCTGCTGGCTAGTCTGAAGGAGCAGAGTGGAGACGGCTGCTCTGTGAGGCGGAAGCTTGGAAACTGCAGCTCCAAGGAGGGACTTCGTCTAGAAGGCGGGGCTAGGCCTAATCAGGCATTTTACACAGCTGAATGGTTGCCATGGAGATTAAAGGATTTCTCAAACATGCATGAAATAATCAAGGCAACGCTACAGACAGTAGTGTTGCCTACTACCTGTAGTAGATAGAGGAATAATATTAAAACATGATGTATTATTGACATAATTCAGCCTCTTTAAACAGTCATCTTAAACATCAGCAGATTATTTGTAGCTTTAACAGTAAATTATCCCAAAGAAATACTTTTTGGCTGTTTGCACAGAAATCATTGAAATGCTTCTCGACACACATGAAGCGTCTTTCCAAGTTCTCCAACTTCCTTGATTCCCAGAATCAAAAAACATGACTGTGACATGAATGGGGTTTATAATTATATTATAATTTAGTTGTAGAATCACCAACCAAATAATCATTTTGCGAACAAGAAGCTGGCTCATAAAGATAAAGATAAAGGTTTTGTAGTGGAAGGAGTATTTTTTTAATAACCATGACTGATTCAGTGACTTGATTTGTGCAGCTCTTCTCTTTAATCTTTACATATCCTGCACGGCTATAAAAAGATATTTTGATGAAATATGCAACAAACCTACAGCGCTCATGCCTCAGTTACCTCCACATCTGCAGTAACAGTGACTAAATCAGCCTCGTTATTCAGAAGAAGTTTATGTTTCAGGCAGCGTTTATGATCCATTCAGTGAAGTACAGAATTATTTTTTCCTCAAGAGGCTCTGCTGCAAACAGAATGTATTAAAGGGGTAAAAAATCTTTTAAAAACTCAGATATTTTTCAAGGCACAATGACTTTTCATGTAGCCGACATCTGTTTCTCCATTTAGTCTTTGCTGTTGGAGTTAAAGCACCAAAGATTTTTAAAAACCTGTCCACCTCTATTCCTGCCACGCTGTCAGATAACGTTCTAGTAGGAGAACCGACTCCTTGTGTCTGTTTGGACATTCAGCTTGTGATCAATTTTGCAGGAATGTTGTTTCTCCATCTCCTTTATTTCTGCAGCTCTGAACCCTGTCTGCGATGCAAGTCTGAGTTTGATGCATTTGAAATGCTTCACCCTGGAGCTCCTGTTAGTCATAAATAAGCCATCTTGATCCGTTGTAGTCTGGTTCTGCTTTGCCTGCAGAGCCTAAGTGACACTGCTTAGGACTGCTTGATGTTTGAGGAAAAAGGACAGACATTACTTGTGAGTGCATATTCTCATAGTTCCTCCAGTTTGTGGAATTATTTCTGAGTAAATGTTTTTGCATTAATGGGGTTTTCAGTGATTCAACCGGATACTAATGTTGCATTTCTGCAGCTCTGCTTCATGTGTGACGGAGTTTAATGTGAAAGTGTCGCTCCAAGCAGGGAGATGAAAACAGAGGAACTCAGGGACAACACAAGCTATTCCAAATAGCACTCATCCTAAATAATGCAGCAACGTGTAGGAGAGGGGCGAGGAGGGCAGGAGAAGAGGAGGAGAGAAAAACAATGGGAAGAGTTTGAATACTGGAAATGACAGAAAAAAAATACATGTTAATGTAAAATATTTGGGCTGCACCTAATGATTATTGTTGTTATAGATTAATTTGATTATTTTAATGATTAATCCATAACTTGAATAAATGGGCAGATTCTACAGATTTTTTTAATCTAAATCTTTTTTATACAAAATTAGAAATGCATTAAAAGATAAGAAGAAACTAAACATTTTACTGATTAAAATGCAATAACAGCGTTCTCTTGGTGAACGCTTGCACGTCTGCAGCTAAAAAATACTCCTAACAATTACTAAATTATTTGATGATTATTTTAATAATCAACTCATCAAGACTAATAATTTCAACCCTAAAAACGTCTAATACAGAAAACTGCTTTGAGAAGCGTATTGGCAGGAAAACCAAGCATCATCACAGTGAAATATGAGCAAAGCAACATTTTCTCTGACATCACTGTAGTAAGAAATTTGGACCAACAACTCTCTCAGGTCGATGGCTGCTGTGAAAGGCAGAAAATCTCATTAGATTGATTCACAAATCGAATATGTGCAACATGATAACTGGAGAGGAGTGCAGCTTAAACACAGCGAAGAAGAGCAGCAGAGAAACCCGAGAGCTCCGATGATGGATCATAAATCTATAAATATGAATTTATACATTTTGGCTTCCATACATCTGCTCTTGGCCACTCAAACTATCCCATGACTATTCTACATTTTCTGCAAAAACAACAACAACAAAAAACAATCTATGTAAAATGCAATGACACAGTTTGGGGTTTACCTCACAGATCAATGTTACAGGAACGAATAAATCAAACGCTGGGTTACATTTTGAATCTTTTGTGTTAAATTGCCAAATTTGTTCTCACAAACAATTCAAGTACTATTAAAAACAAGTGATTAAGCAGATTGCTTTTTATAGCTTTTATTGAAGTTGACCATTGTTCATATGCAGGTGGAATATATGTTCAGTATTTGTAACAATACACTTTAGTCTTTGCAAAAAGAAGAAAAAAAATCCCTTTAAATGTTTCATATTTTAAGCAAGTTGTGGCCCAGTTTCAAAAGCATCTAAGCACTGAGATCATCCTCGTCTTCCACTGACAGTGTGTGTTTGCTTTCTATTATCTTCTGCTAACGCAGCAAGTGCTGTGAATTTGTATGTAGATTTATTCATGGAGCGTTCACAGTGCAGAGGTGCTTTTGGGGTGCCAGGCTTTGTTAACAGCAGATGTCTTTTCAGTCACCGAACAAAAATACGTCCTTATCTGTCTGCAGTCCCGACAAGCAGAAATGCCATTTGAACACACATCCATTCTCTGCCAGTGCAAATGATTCAGATTTAAAACAGAATAAATTAGGAACAACAGCAACTGAATGTACAATTCATCACCCCTTGAAAAATCCATTTACACTCATATGATGAGGAACAAAAACACCTGCTAACTCTAAGGATATCATGTTTTTAGTGCAATTTCACTTATTTTACACCACAGGTCACTTTTTCTTTCATTTACTCCAAAGCATCCACAGAGAAGGAGGCTCAACCACAAGCAAAGTTTCCTTGCAGGTCACATTTAGATTTTTATTAGCGAGTTCAGTAAAATGTTTAGGTAAATTAGCCGAATCCTGGCTCAGTTTTTATCTCTGTAGGCTTCTTCTGAGTTTATTTTACTTTATATTGCCCTCAAGCTGCAGCTGTAATTACAAAAACATGTTGCATTAAGTCAAAGATTCAACAAAGATTTTTTTGCAACAAAAGAAACTTGAGGAAGAACAGCAACACAAAGTTAAAAGCTAAAGCTAAAGCTAATATGTGCCTTATTTGACTCCTTGCTTGCAGCAGGCTGTTCAGTCACACTCAGGGCAAAACCTGCCGATATTATGGTCTGAATGGTTTTGGGTTAGACGGTTATGGATGTGATGTCACTCCACCGAAACGTAACAACTGTTCAAAGCTTCTGTCCAGCTCAGCTTTTAGACTCACAGGCCAACTCTCTCCTTCAGCAGTGCATCTCAGTGTAGTCTGCTCAAGTCTACAACTCGCATCTACATGTTCATGTCCTACATTCCAATGGTCATCTGTGCATTGCAGTATTCTCACTGTTCTGTACAATATTGCACAATTCATCTTATCTGCAGCCACTTTCTCCTAATCACATTATCACACATAATTGTTGCCTGCAACCAATGCTGAGCACAAACTAAAATTACACAAAAAAGGGAAAAAAAAAACCTTTGGAAAATGTTCTCAATCTTATACCATTTTCAAGCAGGTATGCAAAGTTTTGTTACAGATTAAATTCTAAGATACAATCCCATTCAGCAATATAAACTCCAACATTTTTAAATCATGTACTGGATGATCTCTCAGTGGAAAAACATCTGGATTTATCTGGTTATGCTCCATCTGTGTTTTAAAGGGACTGGGTTATGTATTTTTCAGGCGTCTAGTGCCATTTTATAGCATAATCAAGTAATTGTTAATGTCAGCTGTTATTAAAAAAAAACAATAAAAATAACCCTGTATATGCCAAATATGACTTAAGGAGATTTGATTTTGCAATTTAACACCTTGAAATTAGGCCTTTGTCTCTTTAAGAAGCTTCTGCTTTTTCTGAAACTCCACCTTCGGGAAGTCATCACAACATGGCTCCTCCATCAACCCTTCAGCAACATTTTCACCAGCGTTTCACTGAGACGTAGCTCATATACTGAGCTGACCAGGTGTGTGCTAATTGCTGCTGGCTAGTCTGAAGGATCTGAGCGAGGGAGGGCTGGTCTGTGAGGTGGGAGCTTGGAATCTGCAGCCCTGAGGAGGAGCTTCGTCCTTGAAGGCGGAGCTACGTCCACCACGTGTTTTGCACAGCTGAATGGTTGCCATGGAGATTCAAGGATTTCTTAAACATTCATGAAAGACTTAAGGCAACACTCCAGGTATGTTTTTGAAGAGGGAATAACATCAGGAATATGATGTAAAGTTAAAAAAAGTCAATTTTACATAATACTGCCCCATTGATGAACATTGCAACTCAAATAGTTTCCATTTCCTGCAGCGACTCTCATTGAGGTCCGAGTGTTTGCCTTCTAAAAACAGGAAATTAATGGCCTGATCTCAATGTTCCCCCCATGTTGGGATGCAAATTGTGCAAAATGCAGAACCGGTTATGCTTTTTCATAGTTTCACAAGTAAAAACAAAAAAATAGAACTTTCTGGCTACATGTTAAATAATTGCAAGGACACATGGAATGGGTAGGTTAAACTCCCCGGTGTGACGCACTTCAGTCCATCCATCATCATTATCATCATCATCATCATCATCATCTGGTTGTCTGGGTTCTGGTTCGAGTGGAGGATGCGGATGGACAAACACATTGGGGCTTTATCTGCATTGGGAGCTGTTTGTGTCAGTTACTTGTCAGCTCGTTTGGTCTTACTTCAAGTGTACTAAGATATTTGCACTATAATTTAGACCAAAACTATTTCGTAAGATTTTGTGTTTTTACAGTGAACACTTCTTTAGGAGGAAGAGTTGAGGAGCCTCTAAGCAGATTAAGAAAACTTGCCTGTGAAATATTCTACATTAACCCCCATGATTCTCATGTTAGATAATAAAAAACATTTTTATAGTTTATAGAAAGAAAAAAATCACATCTACAACCCAGAACTCACACAAAGACTAAAGTGCAGAAGCCAAGAATGCGTCCTTCTGGCTGTAAATGAGTCAACATTATTTTGTTTCCTTAACTGCAGATGTAGACATCAAATCCATGGCAGCCAGCTAACCAGGAAGTAGTTAGGAAATTGTCCCATTGTCCCTTTCCTTGCAGATGCCCTTCTGTGGACAGATTGGAAGTAGAGCAGCGTGGAAACAGCCTGGCAGGGCCGTGAGTTCAAACTCCTG
The DNA here is from genome assembly GCF_000485575.1 of Poecilia formosa. Classification (NCBI taxonomy): domain Eukaryota; kingdom Metazoa; phylum Chordata; class Actinopteri; order Cyprinodontiformes; family Poeciliidae; genus Poecilia; species Poecilia formosa. Next base: position 747,046 of record NW_006799994.1, read on the forward strand.
TGGAGTGGAATAATGAGTGGAACAGCAGGTTGTGTGGCCTGAGGAGAGAAACGAGCCGAGATGTCAGGAGGAATCCACCTGAGGCTGGGACGAGTTAGCCTCTGGCTGAGGCTAAACCACAGACGTTATAGCAATCCAGGTCCTAAGAACACAATCATTCCTTAACAAAGATTAAAACATATATATTTAAGGATAAAATTATACGTGGATTATAATTTCCTGATAAATTCTGGCAGATCTCAAAGCATGCAGGTGAAAGGTTTAATTCTAGGGTGTTCCTCAGGGCTCAATCCTGGGACCACCAGCCTTTATTTTATTTATAACACTCTTCACATCAGCATTCTCAATGCTCACTTTAATGCAGATGACATAATGACATAAAACAATGTTAGTACATTTACAGGAGCTTTTCTCCTGGCTATAAAGTTTGAACTGTGTGTAGCTTACTGTTTGTAATTTAAGTTGATCTGATGGCTGAAAGAAAACTCACCTGTTACAAAGTGATAAGTGAAGTGAATTGCAGCGATACAGAAAAATCTCAGAAAGTATTTTTATTTTTTTCTAGTATTTTCCTACGTTCATCTTTGATCATCTCTGTCCCATGGTCCAGTCTGGCCAAACCACATTCTTCCCATGTTTTCTGTCTTTTCTTTGGTTTTTATGATGCTGTTTGTTCTCTAATGTTCTCAACAAACTTCTGAGGCCACAGCTGCATTAAATTACACACAGCAGGACACTATTTAATAATTAGAGGACTTTTGATTTAATTTCACTGGATTTTATTTAGGGACATCAGTTTATAAAAAAAAAACTTTTAAAAATGCATAAACCATTTTGTATTGATCTTTCATATAAATCTAAAATGACATGTATTGATGTTTGCAGCTGTGGTGTGACAACATGTGAAACAGAGTATTTTTGCATTTGTTAACTATTGTGTCATAAATTCTTACCGTTCAGATAAAATGCAGCAGCCTGCGGCTCAGACTCACTGATCCTCACAGGAAGCTGCAGGAAAAGCCTCGGCTTCCTGGTTCTGGAACATGTACTGAGGAAAAACATGCATGCAGTCAAAGACTTTCTACATGACACAATCTGACATTTTTATTTTATTTAATTATAAGTGATTAAGTGTTAGAAATGTTTTATTTTTTTGCTTTTGCTAAAATGTCCCTGATGAAGCTTTCGTTTCAGTCCTGAGACAAATTGTGGTGAATTTCACTTTGAAATGACTGAATTGATGCTTTGCCTCAAGTTGTATTTGATTTTTTATTCCCCTTTCTTTTGCTGAGATGTGTTAAAGATGACACTCATTCCTGTTTGTGTGTGTTAAAGCCTTGCAGTGTCTTTCATCTTCACTGGCTGCTCCATCCTGTAAAGCAGTTATTCAGCAATACAACCAACCTTCCTATGCCAATGCTGTTTGCACTCACCCTCCTGAAAATGGAGCAACATAAATAACACGACGCAAGGTAATTTACTCAAACATGGAGCAGGCAGCCTGGCTGTAAGTGGGGAAACGTTCAGTGCTCTCTAATTACTGGGAGCCATTTGATAACTTTCATCTCCACAAACAAAACCAAACAGAGATGAAGAATGAATCAGCTCTCTTTCAGCTCAGAGTCAGAAAAATCAGCTTTTTACAGGAGCAAAATGGCTCAGGAAGACGGCTGATGACGACTTTCAAAGGTTTCCAAGAGCTGTTGATGTTTGAGGATTAAGGGCTGATTAAGGGCTGTTGGAGATAATGAGGCAGAAAAACATGGCACAGCTCTCTGTCCCACCGCTGGTTTTATGAACCGTCTAAACACACCACTATCAGCTCAATAATTTCTTAATATTGATTAAAAAGTGGCAGATTTTTTCACTTGTAACAAGATATTTTATGTTACAAGTGCAAATATTTGCCAGTGGAACTATCATTTTTTAAATCAATATTAAGGAATTATTGACCAAAACAAGCTCCTATATCTTGCTGAAAAGTTTCTTTTTAAGTTAGGTTTGTCTTATTTCAAGTGCACCATCATTTTGTGTTTTTGCATTGCAGCATCTATAAGCAGTTTGTTTACTGGATGTTAGCTGTGAAACTCCTTCCTCAGTGCAGTGAAAGCCTGCCTGACCTCAGAGCTGCAGCATCCTGTCTGTGCTCTCCTGCCTGGTGAGAAGAATTGGACCTCAGAGAAGTTATTGATTACTCAGTGAGCTCAGGCTTTTAGTGTTTGTGTCTCTGAAGCTGGAAATGAACCGAGCCCCTAAAAGACCTCCTGATTTAGAGCGCTGGATGCAGGATCATACTGTCCAATCCCATCATCTTCCTCACTGAGGCCTTCACTATTACAAAACCTTACGAGACACTTTAGTGTTTATTACAGAAGTTATTGAGTTTAATGATTTAACTTCCTCTCTCCATCCATCACAGTATTGATGAATTTGTGGGATCAGAGCTTAGGTGTGGCGTTCCACTCATAAATTCCTCCAGCTTCCCTGACTGCCTTAAGAAAACAGTTGGTACCTACTGCTATTACTTTTTGAAAAGTCATTGATTTTCCTTCAAATCTGTTTGCACAAAGTTCTGTCAAGATAACTAATTTTGCTGGACGATAACTTGTCCCAGAAGTTATTGAAATAAAGGATAATGTTGCTGTTTTGAGACCATTTTCAAGTAATATAATGCTAAAGGCATAATTATTCAAGAACTCATTCTAAAAAACTCAATAATCATTAAATTCTAATGAACATTTTACACTGAAATCCAAAATGAATAAACCAAACAACAGAAACAAGAAATAAAATGAATCATAAAATAAAACTGTCCTTCTAGAAAAAGGCCAGTTGAGACCAAACAACCAGACTGACCAATTTTGTCTTCCAGCTTTTGGTAAAAAAGAGAAAATAGAAAAAAAGGTTAATCACGCAAATGGGAATTATCGAGCTTGTTTTAACTTATCATGTGGTTAATTGATTTATTGTTTACTGCGACAGGCGTATTTGTAAACTCAAGATCCTCTCCATATTTCAGAGATTTCATTAAAGACCTTCATTAACCAGAACACATGATTCAAATCACAATCGGCATGTTCCTGTGAAAACATTTTCTTCAAAAATCTCGTTTTTAGATCAATAGCGATTTGCAACTGCATTTTAGAATCTGTTGTTCTAATCATTATTTCATGTGAAATGAAGAATAAAATTCACTTTAACACAGAGATATTGGCATCGAAAGTCAAAATTTATATGTGATTTTATTTCTCATTTCTACACCTCATACATCTGGAAAACGTTTCTTATTTATTCTTTATATCGCTTTTTATTGTTAAAGAAGGTTTGTTCAATACACAAAATACCATTATTCCATTTTCATCTTTCTCGTGTTCTGGTTCTCTGTTAACTACTTAAAACTCGGTTATTTCGTTTGTTTTGTTTTGCGTTTTGTCCACAGCACCAATGATGGTTTGAACTCACAGATTTCAGGTTGGATTCCATCTCTGTGAAGTTCCACTCAGTCAGAGGAAGGCTTAAACTGAAAGGCTGCAGAAACACATGAAGAAGAAAAAATGAATGATTCACATCTTCAATAAATAAAAATAACAAGCAGATGCATCTTAACTGAAACCATGGCAACCGGTTCACTGACTTTTAGTTTGTGGTTTAATTGTCAAAGAAAAAAAGAGAACGTTTTCATAACTGAGAAGTTGAATACCAATCAATATTTAATTACATTCATTCATTAATTGATTACAATAAATGTGAAAATGTCTGTATTAATGGTTTTCACAGTTTATACTGCAGCACACACAATGCAGTGAACATATTAGCTGTAAATAGCAGCTTTTACTGCTCATCGTTCCCCAACATTAGTTGTTCTACAGAGATAAAGATTTTCATCATCTAAGCAGCTTCACTCAAAGCTAACGCTGAATTTTCCATTTTAAATGTTAGCATGTTAAATGTTAAAGTTTGTGACAAGACAAGTAAAAAAGATCAAACAAACATAGCTGGTTTGGAAGTGTGAAGGAAAACAATGATTTCTGAAAAGATCCGTGTTTGGAGAAATTTAAAGACAAGCAACCGTCATACATGGTGCTGGAAGGACAATGAGATGGGATTGTTTTGGACCCACAGGAATTTGCACTCGTTGATTGGAGCTGATCTTAATTTAATAAAACATTTTTATTAATAACTGCATCCTTACATCCATTACGCCGCCGGCTCCAGCTTCCATGGCGCTCTGCTGGTGGCTCCTGAGCAGCAGCTGCTGCAGCTCCTCCAGACTCATGTCTACATTCTCCACAGACTCTGGAACCTCAGCTCTGCACAAACACACACACACACACACCAATATTCAACACACACATGGGTTTCTGTGAGGAAGTCCGGCCGGGATAACGTACCGGTCCAGGGCGGGTCTCCGGTTCCTCCTCTCCACCATGGAGGCTACGGAGCCCCTCCCCTCCAGGACAGATTGCACCATGGCAACCGGGAGGACTGGAGGCTCAGAGGAGCAGACCTGACAGGTGGACGCCATGGCCGCCGCCTCTCCTCCATCAGCGCCGCCTCCCTTCCCTCCACCGCGGACTCCTGGGCTCACAGGCTCCTCTTTGATGAGCATCATGCTTTTCTCCCTGAGCGTGGAAGCAGAGACAGTTTCCAACACTAAGGCTGTTTTCACACCTGATAGACCGGTAGACTCGGTTAAACTGGGGATCGAAATCACAACATTTGCTACATTTTCAGCTTCTGTGGTTCACTTTCACACTACACATTGTTAAATGAACCAAACACTGGGAGCAGCCTGTTCCCCTCCTCACCTGTGGTGGCGCTGCACCAAGAATCGCTGAAGGAAATGACACAAAAACCTCTGAAGAAGACATGACCACAACTTCCTTCTTCACAAAATGTAAACAAAAATGAAGTAGCATCATATTTTGATTTCTCTTTTGTCTTTGGTAAAAGACCAGGAACCATTTCTCCTGCTACTGCTAGTCTAGCGCCTTTGTTTTGGTTGCATTTACCCAGAATGCCCTACGTTTTAGTCTGCTTCCTTCCTTCGGTATACTCTATGGTCCGCTTGCATCCAGATATGTATTCAAACCACACCAGAGTTCACTTTGATTGAACAGAAATCGAGGTTTGTAGACGAACCAGAGTTTGTGTTTTTGGTCCGTATCAGAGTTTGATTAGCATTCCTACCTCCCAAAGCAAACCAGACTTTCTACACAAATGAACACCAGCCCAGTTTAGTCGGCTTTAATTGAACTCCAGTTTGTTTGTGTGGAAAGTCTGATTTGTTTGGGGAGATGTGAACGTGTCATCAAACTATGATGCAGATCCAAAAAGCGAACTGGGGTCCTACAGCCTCACAATGGTTAAAATCTGACACTACTCCATTTTTATTTACATTTTGTGAAGAAGAAAGCTGCGCTCAGTGTCTTCTTCTGAGGTTTTTGTGTCGCTTCCTTCAGTGGTTCTTAGTGCAGCGCCCCCACAGGCGAGGAGGGGAACAGGTGTTTAAAAGGGTTTGGTTGGTTTGACTCATTGTTATGTGAAAGCAAGCTGCAGCAGCTGAAAATTAACCTTTAACCTTTTGAGACCCTGAAGTTGTCTGAGAGATTACAGATGTTCTGGTAAATCAGTGTTTACTTTTCTGACTCACCTGTTTTCAGCAGACTGCATCTGAATGGCCATGCTGGCCTGAGTCATGTCAGTAACATCTGAAATGATCGGCCCTCCGGTCAGTCCGTCCGTCGAACAAGATGCAGTATCGCTGGATGGCTGAGAAGAGACAAAAACAACAAAAAGCAAAGTGACATTTTGTTTTATAAAACTGAAACTTTTTTTTTTCCAAAGCTGAGCTCTCAGACCCAGTTTTAATGTTGCTGCCTCTTTTTCTGCCCCTCCTTTAAAAGAATCATATTTAATAACTATGTGCAGTCAGAAACACCACACCTTAATAGGTGGCCATTGCACTCTGCTTCCCTCTAGTGTTCAGTTAGCAAACTGCTCAAAAGAGTTGTCTTTTTTTTCTGTGCATTTGGAAGATCAACTGTCACAATTTAAGACATTTTGATTAAAATTTTATGACAACATATTAGGTCTTTGTTGACAGAAAAAAGAAGAATACAATTCTGACTTTTCGAACTCTGACATCTCTGTATTTCTAGAAAATTCTAGAACAGGGGTGTCAAACTCAATTTCACCGAGGGCCACTTCAGCATATTGGCCCCCCTCAACGGGCCACATTGAAGGTACAAATCAGGAGTGCATCCCTGCTAAAATACCCCAGATAAAAGGTTGACTTCCCTCATTCAGTTCTGTAGAGGCTTATAATGAGTCAATGGTCCAGGTGTGTTAGAGAAGGAAAGCATCTAAAGCTGCAGATGGTAGCTCTGGAAAACTAGGCTTGGGCATCCCTAGCATAAATGTATAAAAATACAATGTTAAAAATAAATTAAACACCTCATATTGTTAAATAACTGATTTTATGTATTGAAGTTTTAAATATTACATTTGAATTTCCATGGATGTAAAATTACTGCTCAGTTTAAAAATTACAATATTTAAATCAGCGTTTAAATAATGAAGTCGATTGGCAAATGAACCATCACCAAAGAGGAAGGCTCTTGTTGTCTCACTGCACCCCAAGAGATGCAGAACCTACAAAATCCATTTCTGTCTGGTTTTGAACCAGAGACCTTTTGCATGTAAAGCAAATGTGATAACCACTACACTACAGGAACTGAACTTCTCTGCTTTGTTTCAGTTTGAGTTTCCAAAGTTGATGATGTGAGATGCAAAGCATGAAAATTTCAACTGAGGTTTGCACTCAGATGCCTGGATTCAGAGTACAGACCATGACACCACAGAGCCTTGTTGACCTTTAGTAAACACCTGTGATGAATAGAACATGCAAAAATCTGTTTCTGTCTGGTTTCAAACCAGAGACCTTTTGCATGTGAAGCCAACATGATAACCACTACACTACAGAAACTCAGGCTCTTTGCAGTGTTCCTGGTAGATGATCCACATTTTGTTAGAGACTAACGTCAACGATGGGCATGGAACAATGTTAAATACTTCTACCACAGATCCTCTCAGAGAGCACAGTAACTTGGTGAACAAACTGTCAGACTTATACTTGTGCCTAATTTCACATTACAGTCCATAAAGTAAGCCTGGGATCAAAAAAAATGTATTGAAAATGTCATTAGCAGAGACAAATGGTTCTACAGAGACTTGGCTAAATGACTATAAAATAAAATCAATACTTACAAATAAAAAATGGTTAAAAATAAAATTAACACATTAAAATAAATAAAAAATATCTCTGAAATACAATCAACACTTGAAAATTAAAAATGGTTCAAAAATAATAACACTTCAAAATACAAAATCTCTGGAAAATAAAATATGATGTATGTTGTTTTGAAAAACATTAGAATATAAGCACTTTTATCAAATCTTCATTGTGGTAAGATCATGTAAGTTCTTCTTAAATCCATGGAAACTCAACAGTTTGTAAGGTAGGTGAGTTAGCTCAGCAGGTTAGTGCACGGTGCTGGTAATCCTGAGGTTGTTGGTTCAAACCCTGCATGGGGCAATTCATGTCTAAGGTCTTTCAGACAATCAACACTTCAAAATAAATAAGGGTTCAAAAATAAAAACACTACAATAAATAAGGTTTCAAAAATAAAATCAACACTTTACAATAAAAAAAGGTTCAAAAATAAAATCAACACTTTACAATTAAAAATGGTTCAAAAATAAAATCAACACTTTACAATTAAAAATGGTTCAAAAATAAAATCAACACTACAATAAAAGTTTCAAAAATAAAATCAACACTTTACAATTAAAAATGGTTCAAAAATAAAATCAACACTTTACAATTAAAAATGGTTCAAAAATAAAATCAACAGTTCAAAATGTATAATGGTAACTGTTTCTGTCTGTTCAGTCCATAAACTAAGCCTGGGATACAAAAAATATATCCATGGATATTTTTGCTAATGAGACCATTTGTCTCATTAGCAGAGACAAATGGTTCTACAGAGTCCAGGACAGTGACACTAATTTAAGTGAAGTCGCTCAATTTAATTTATTAAAAGTTATTGGGGCCTCAGTCAGTGGTTTTTGTCACTACGAGTAAATGTAGATACATTTATCTGCTTAATTTGTGATGGGATCTGGATTCACGGCGAATATTAACTAAACCGCATAAAATGCGGCTAAATGGCCGATGTTAATATGATTGTAATTTCACGGATAAAAATAGTACATGACCGATTTATTTAATATTGTTGGTCAAGGTAACGGAAAAAAAAAAGTCTAGCTCGACCCGCCGCCCTGACACCAACTCACAGTCTTACTTGTAAATCGATTTTTCTTTTCTTGGACGTTTTGATGTTAGCTTGTAAAAAAAAACATAAAATGACATGGCGGGCCACATGTGGCCCGCGGGCCTTGAGTTTGACACATGTGTTCTAGAAGAAGAGTTTTTTGATGTAAATTTTCCCCTTTTTTTCTATAACAGTCATAAAACACTGTTGCAAAATTTGCATCATTGCTGCACAGAATGCCATAACTAAAGCTGGTTCCCTGCATGCATAACCAGGCAGAAACCCCCGTCTGTAACTTTGAAACTACAGCTGAGGATCAGTTCATGTGGCTGCTGGCAACATTTGTTCTGAACATGGAAGGTCACTATTTTAGATCATTATAGATCCCAGCAGAATAGATCACTGAAAAACATCAGTATAGCATTAATAACTCTACAGGGAGACATTCTAGAAAATCTAAATCTAGCTTACTGACTTTTAGTTCATGCTTCTTCGTTACATTTAACTATAATTGGCTGGTTTACTTACTGAGTGGATGTAGTAGGATTCATGCACCGGCTCTATGGGATGGCTGTGGCTGAACTTGGGGGCTGGGGGGCTGGGAGAGCCGTCATCCAACATCAGAGGCCTGATGGGATAAAAACGTTTCAGTCAGGAGGATTCTCACCTGAAGGAGGAATTAAAAATGGTTTCCAGGTGTGTTGAAGTGACATATTTTAGTTAAAGCTCGATATTTACTGTTTGAAAAGTCATTTATGTAATTATTGAACCCAGATGTTTGGCTTCTTGTTTTCTGGCATCAAAATCAGACAATGCTTGAGTAATTCAATTCAAAAAGGTGTTGTTACTCTTTAAGGGACTTTTTCTGCTCAATCAGTGACTCAGATTAAGTTTATTATTTTGTATTCATCCTCTTTAAAATATTTTTCTATTTTTGCTTTTTTTCCCCCCGTTTTAAATCAAACAAAAATGTTTAAACTCGTCCACAAATGTAGCCTGAGACAATGTGAAATGCAGCTTTAATATAGTGATTTAATTATTAAAGGAAATTAGAACCATAGAAACCAACCTGATTCTGTGTAAGAATATAGATTCAATAGAACTTGTCTGAATTTCAATTTAAAAGTTTGCAAAAAGGCTCCAGTCTAATAAAAAAAAGAACAATTGAGAAAAAAATTCATGTCAGGTAGCTATGCTTATAAAAATGCTATGTATATCAAATATGACTTAACCTTGCAATTTAATGCCTTGAAATTGTGTCTCTGTCTCTTTAAAAACTCCTGCTCTTTCAGGATATCATCACAACATGGCTCATCTATTTAACCCATCTTTAACAATGTTTTAACAGAGAACCAGCTGGTATGAAAAGTTTCACTAATGTACAGTTCCAACAGGTGTTTGCTATTTGCTGTTGGCTAGTCTGAAGGAGCTGAGTGGGACAGTGACCAGGGAGTGCTGCTCTGTGAGGCAGAAGGTCTTTGAGAAGACGGGGTTAGGTCCAACCAGGTGTTTTGCACAGCTGAATGGTTGCCATGGAGATTAAAAGACTTCCTCAAACATGCAGGAAATAATCAAGGCAACACTTAGGGTTTGTTTTAGATGAGGGAATAACTTTATAGCGTGATGTAAAGCTCAAAAAAGCCAATTTTCCATAACACTGCCACTTTAAGACTTCAGATCTTCTTGTTTTTTGGTTAAACCTCTTCAGATGCTTCACACATTGTGACTAATTCAGAAAGTCACAAAAGAAATATGGATTTCATAGAGATGAAAGAGAAAGCCTATATGTTTCTACCAAACAGACCTGGATATCGTTTTTTCTTTTTTTTTTGTCACTTTTGTATTTGGGCGTGCCTCTCCTTTCTCATCCTGGCCTTGTTCGCGCTCAGCTACAACGCTGAACCAGCATTTCACCCACATTGACTACAACAAGGTCACACACCGTGCGGCGCTGCCTTCACTGACTGACTGATTCAGCACTTGTCTCCATTCACAGCGAGCGTTGAGTTAGACGCTTTGGTTTGTCAGCCCTTCCCTCCACCCTCCATTGCTCTGTTTGTCCCGTTATTGTTGACGGCCACTGTGTGCGTGTGTGTGTGTGTGTGTTCACTCACAGTTTTCTTTTCAGGCCCACAGAGCTGGGTGTGCTGGACTGCATCTGGCTGAACAGAAACTGGATCAGCTGGGGAAGAGGGAGAAAACACAGCATGAATCAGCACCTGGCTCGGCCTCACAGCCAGAGAGAAACCAAAACGCTTCAGGTGAAAAACAGCTTCTATCAGTTCCACCAGCTGGTTTTAAGAAAGAACAGCAATCCCAGCTTGCTTTGTCCTCTCCATCCATCCCTTCAACCTTTTGCTAATCAATAAAACTTTAATCTAATATCATCGTAGTTCTTGAAAATGTAACAAGATCTTCTGTTACAGAAAGTTACAGAAGCAGCAGCTGGTTTTAGCTTTTGAGCTGATAAAATGGCTCCATTTTACACATAAATTATTTAAGCAGCTTGGTGTGAATCACCTGTTGCATTAAAATGACAACAATTCAATTTAGAATTAATTAAAACTGAATTTCAGAATATTAAAAAAAAACATTACTATGAAATAAAATAAAATTTAATAATCTGAGTGTGACTGACTGATTTAAAGAAAAACCAGAAACATGAGCTGCCCATCACATTGTTTTACACTTCATTTGACATAAACTTTGTCCTTTAAAAGTTGATTTCCCAGGTCAAAGCTCCACAAGCATGAAATATTGTCCTGCATTTAATCATATTTTCATATTTATTGAAGTTCTAATGGAACCAGCAGTGGGGAAATAGTATAAACAACAATTCTGACAGTTTTTAGGCTTTTCAAACATTTTTAACTGGAGCTTATAGTTAACTTTTTTATTTCAAAACCTCTATCATTAATAGATATAACCAGAGCAGGTTTTTGCTAATCTTTTCTGTGGAATAATTTTGTTGAATTTTCGCAAGAGAACAACATAAAGTAGCCATAAGATTTTTTATTTCATTGTTTTTCTTTTGGGGGTTTTTGGTTTTTCACAAATATCGACACCGCAAAAGACAATTGATCTTGTTTTAGCAAAAGTTTTAAGTAAGATATTGTTTTTTTAAGTAAGACAACAAATTTCCTATAATATTTATCAGAAATTATACATGATCTTTTTTTCAAAAAGCACATGGCTGCACCTCTGATCCAAGTGTTGAAATCATTTCTGATCTCAAACTACGGATTAGGATTTTCATGAATTTGTTTTATTTGATCCCGTTTGAATCACATTTTGTTTTCAGAAGTGAACTCACCTTGTTCATGACCTTCTGTTGCTGTGTGTGGTTCTGTCTCAGTGAGACCACTTCTCTCCAAAGAACCTCATTCTGCCTGCAAGCAGGAGCAAAAGCAAAAGTCTGATTAGAAGGTTAAAAGTTTGATCTGGAGTTTAGATTTATTTACACCCATTTTCCTGTTGTTATCAGGACCAAGGCTGCACAACAAACTGAGTCACAATCATTAGTTGTGACTTCATAGGATGCAGAATCAATATGATCAATATCGCAAATCCAAAAGCTAAAGCGATTGGTGAATCATGGTTAACTTGTCAGTTAGTTTTGTCTTATTTTAAGTGTAATAAGACATTTGCCCAACAAACTAGATGAAAACTGCTCAGTCTCTAATAATCAATTATTGTGTTTTTGTTAAATTATAATTTGGATTATTTATATTTCTTCAGATTGTAAAAACTTCAACAAAAATAAAAATGCTTCTTTTAAAATGATTAAAACGCTGCTGGAAGGTAGAAACTAATGAGAACGGCTACATTTTAGCTCATCACACAACAAAACCTTGGTTTATGCATCAACATTTACATGTTTTATAAATCAGGATTTTTAATAAAAAGAGGCTGTGTGTGTGCGCNGCATGCTTGTGTGTGTGTGTGTGTGTGTGTGTGTGTGTGTGTGTGTGTGTGTGTCAGTCAGGTGACGATATGAACATTCTCTCCTCACATCAGCGAACAATGCTGAGCATAAAGCCGTTCCTTCACACAATAGAACCAGAGCAGCTATTTTCAGCAGCTGTTGGCCTCCGGAGAAAATGTCAGTTCATCCGCTCACTGATCGGTTCCAACATAACAGGAAGAATAAAATGACAGATCAGAAGCTGCCCTGACACCACCATGATTCACAGCACTGGATCCAAAAACCTTTTTATTGAAATCAACTAATTCTGCACAGACACATCAGTAAACTAGAGATTTGTGTGTAAAATGTTATTAAATGCAACTTTTCCTTTTGAGCTAATGTGTTTTGTGGATTTGTAGAAGAACTGTGGACAAATGCAGGAAAAATGACCCAATTTCAACTACTTAATTATAAAACCTTCAGTTAATCTGAAGTTACCGCTGTCTGGATGTCCTACCCACACATTTCTTTAAGAAAGTCCCCCCTGTCATTACAAATGATCTGATCCAAATAGTAAAGTCATCAATTTCCTCAGGCTTTGAAAACATCATTTATCAAACCGCTGATAAAAAAGAACAACCTGGACAAATCACTACTGCAGAACTACAGGTCGACCTCTGACCTCTGACCTCCCATTCACCAGCAAAATTAATGAAAAAGTTTCAACCGTTAAAAAGCTTCCAAACTATAACCAACCACTTTGACTCCTTCCAGTCTGGTTTCCGTGGTTACCACAGCACAGAGACTGGCCTAGTCAAAGTGTTCAATAATATCCACATAAATACAGACTGTGGGAGAACCACAGTGTTGGTTCTGTTGGACCTCAGTGCAGCTTTCGACTCTGTTGACCATGACATTTTACTGAATCGACTGGAGAGTTGGGTTGGACTCTCCGGTCCAGTGCTCAACTGGTTTGAATCTTACATAAAGAACAGGGATTTCTTTGTTTCAGTTGGAAACGTCTCATCAGAGAGGTCAAAGGTCACATGGGGGGTCCCCAAGGCTCAATCCGACCCCTATTATTCAATATCTATATGCTCCCACTATCTCAGATTATAACAGGAAATAGGATTAGCTACCATAACTACGCGGATGATACACAGCTTTACATCACGATGTCACCAGGTGACCTTTGACCCCATCCAATCACTGAATAGATGCTTAAAACAGATAAATGTGTGGATGTGCCAAAACTTTCTCCAGCTGAACAGAAACAAAACTGAAGTTATTATTTTTGGACCTAAAGAGGAACAATCTAGAGTTATAGATCTAGAGTTATAGATCTAGAGTTATAGATCTAAACTCGATGCACAGCTTCAGTTATTATGACTGAAAACCAGCAATCAGGCTGAAACCTGGGAGTAGTGATGGACTCTGACCTGAACCTTCAGAGCACATAAAGACAATCACAAAGTCGGCCTTCCATCTCCTGAAGAACATTTCCAGGATTAGAGGACTGATGTCTCAACGAGATCTAGAGAAACTCATCCATGCGTTTATCTTTAGCTGCATTGATTACTGCAACAGCGTCTTCACAGGTCTGACTAATAAATCAATCAAACTTTTGCAGCTGATCCAGAAGCTGCTGCTCGCGTTCTCACTAAAACCAGGAAGATAGAGACATAACACCAGTTTTAAAGTCCCTGCATTGGCTCCCTGTAGCTCAGAGAATAGACTTTAAAATACTGTTGTTAGTTTATAAATCCCTGAACGGTTTAGCATCACAATACATTAAAGATCTGCTGTTGTACCAACCTTCCAGACCCCTCAGGTCTTCTGGTTCTGCTCTGCATCCCCAGAACCAGAACCAAACGTGGAGAAGCAACATTCAGCTTCTATGCACCACAAATCTGGAACAAACTTCCAGAAAACTGCAAAACAGCAGAAACACTGAGTGCCTAGACTTAAAACTCACCTGTTTAGAATTACTTTTGAAACCTAATCATGAATCAATACAATAATCTGATGTGCAAAATGTATTGTTGTTGTCTGTGTTTCTATGACTTTGTATTTTTGTGCTTTTATGATGTAAAGCACTTTGAAATGCCTTGTTGCTGAAAGGTGTTATACAAATAAAATTTGATTGATTAACTTTTAAGCAATACATATAAGCTTGTTTCAAGTCAATAACTCCTTAATATTGATAAAAAAAGTACTGGGAGATCATATGAGGCTGCAAAAAACAGTTGAGGCTGAAAAAAGGAGCGTGGCAGCAGCCACTAAGACTCAGACCTAAACTGCAAGACGTCCATCTCCTCTGACTGAAAACCACAATAAAATTTAGACCTAGTTTGATCACAGACATTAAAAAAGTTAGGATTCTGTTTTGAGCCAAAACTGAAACTTGCTGATTCTTGCAATGTTTCTGAAAAAAGAAAAACGAAGCATCACAGAATACAACGCCTACAGTAAGGCATGGTAGTGGCTCCGTGGTGCTCTGATGCTGTTTCAGTTCCTCTGCTTTGAGGACATGTTTTGATTAGGCCGGTTTATTTTCAAAATGTCAAATTGCTCGATTATGTGATCAATGGAAATGCAGATAAAGTCTGAATTATTTTGAAAATCTCTGGTGGGATTTGAAAAAGATGGCTGCCTGTAAACCCAATAATATAAATGAGGAGAGAAGGTAGAAGTTATGTCTGGCTGTAAATCATGCTACCAGCAGGTTAAAACAGGAAGAGAAAGCTCTGCTGAGATCTGAACATGCTGAATAATTAAATAAGAGACTGCAGCTAAGCAAAAATAAAATTTTATATTTAGTTTCAAGAAAAAATTAAACATCAGTTGTATTTAATCTAGTCTATCACTGACAGCAGCTAGTTTGTGTATTTTTGAATAAATCTAATTTGCAGTGGGGTGTTTGGTAAGTTCAGGTGTAACAGTATTTAAAAAGCAGAGTGTTCTTCACTCACTGCTTCATGTCCTGCATCTGACACTCCATGTTGTCCTGCTGCGTCCTCAGAAGCTGAACTTCGTACAGCAGCTTGCTCAGGTCCTCCTGCCGGACTTTGGTCTCCTCGCTTTTCACGATGGAAACCTGGACAAAAACATCAAGAGCTAAAAAAACTATCTTGATGTTTGAACAGATTTATATGGTGGCTAAAACAAATATAAAATAATTTGTTGAACTCCGATTTTATCTCATCATATTTATATTCCAAACTCTACTATTTGTGAAATTTGGTGTTAAGTAATAGCATTATGGAGTAAATTCTCAGTAATATTTTTAAAGTATCAAGGTTAAGAACAAACATTAGACTTTCACCAAAAACACTCGATAAAAATCTGTTTTTTAACGTAGATATTTTCTGTCTCTTTAACTGACCACATCAATTTGTTGCAAAAAATGATAGAATAAGTAAAAAAACAAGAAAAACATTACACCACACACTTTAGGTACTTATAAAATGAAAAAAAATGGTTATAATTTTAACTACAGATTAAAATTTTGTTTTTTTTATCTGAAACTATCTGGCATAAAATTACTTTTCAGAACTTCCTTAACCTTTGACCTCAGACTATTCTTAGAAACTCAGCAAGATTTCTTCACTGAAGTAAATTATGTAAAAATATTGACAAATTATCTAAGCCATCAGTTTAAACAGTTTGATTTAAATCAAAATCTCACCATTCAGACAGAACTGAAGAAGTTTGAACTGAGCTGTTTTGTATATTTTAATAATTTGCTTTTATTATTGAGTTGTGCAACATGAAGTTTTTCTAAATGGAATTTTATTTGGAACATTATACTTATTAGGTTTTCTGTGTGGCTTTAAACTTTTTGATTTAACATTAATTGTTTTACCACTATTATACCTAAAACTTGTAACCACTTTGAGTTAATCTGACTGAACCTAAAGCAGTTTTCCATCAGCTCACCATTTAAAGAGCTTCACACTGGAGTCACACTCACAAACACAAAATCTACCAAGTATTTTTGGTCTAGTTTCTTGTCCCACTATCTTAGTGCACTTTAATTAAAGTACAACTAACTTAAAAGTAACTTTTTAGCATTAAATAGGAGCTTGTTTTAGGTAGACGATTTCTTAATATTGATTAAAATGTATTTGTTCCACTGGCAGATTCCATGTTGGAAGTGAAATAATCTACCTGTGGACTTGGTACTTTTTCAAAAATACTAAGGAATCACTGACCCAAAACAAGCTGCTATATCTTGTTACCTGTAAGCCAGTTTCATCTCAAGTCAAGTGTACTAAGATATTTGCACAAGAAACTAGACAAAAATACTAGCAAGTTTTTAAAAAATTGCAGCATGCAGAGATCAGCTGGCAATTTAGAGCTAAGACTTTAACACCTGACAGGACGAAGCTGGAATCCAACCTACAATTTTCCAATTGCAAGAAACTCCTGTCCCTCTGTGGCTCAGAGGGTAAATGAGAATATAAACTCATTTATCCAGCGACTCTGTTGAAGTGATGGTGTATTAACAAAGTTTATTGTTTGTTTCCACCAAAAGCTTCTCGTTTCAGAGAAACTACAAACATTAACTTGTAAGCTTGCATAGTTTAATAATCATTTAAAGCTGCTTTGAAGTACATTCTCCTGAAGATCAGTTTTCATGTTTGATAGAGTTTAGTTCCAGATAGTTTTGTGTGTATGCATACACACCTTCCTCTTGATGTGCTCCAGCATGTGCTCGTGTCCCTGCAGGAAGTAGAGGTGCTGGAACTCCGTATCGTCTCTTTCAGGCTTCACCAGGCCGCTCTGCTCGATGTTCACCACTTTACGGAAACCGTCTGATGAAACCCGGCAGAGCGGAGGAGTAAACACACCGAGCTCATGAAATAAAAAAAGACAAGAGGGCTATACTCACACATGTTGAGCTGTCGAACGAAGCTCGCCATGTTGTTGTGTTTAAAGTATTTCGGCAGAACTTCTTTGGCAAAGCGGCCCTGGTCAAACACGTGGAAACTCGTTCCTGTCTGTAAGACAGAGAAAGTTGTCAGGGCCGAAGTGTTTGTTGGATTATTGAACCATTTCAGGAATTAAAAGCAAAAGAAAAGTACTGCTTTTTATTCCTTACGTTTCAGAGTCATCACTGTCTGACCTAAAACATATAAACATACAACTCACCTGGTTAATATTTTGTTTATAGAAGGGTTGCCTAACCCTAACCTGTCTGCATTCAGAAATAAGTTTTTGTAATTCATTGGTTTTAAAAATATTGAGCATGTCTAGTTATCAGAACTAAGCAACAGGTTTGCTAAAAACTAAAGATTTAAGAAAGCAGGAAGTTTGCCATAATGTAAGAAAATGCATAATGAGATGACAAAACCTCTATAAGAAACATTAGCACCATTTTAAGCTTTATTGTAGATTATTGCTTAAACAAGCTTGTGACTGTGGAACTGAAAGCGGCTGCTTGGATTTAAAAGCACCAGCATGATGTAAGTTAATTACAAATGATGCTAATGGCAGCAGGTGTTACACACACTAGCTTAGGATTGGTGAGGCAGCTGGTGTTGACATGTTGCATGTGTCAAACACAAGGCCCAGGGGCCAAATCCGGCCCGCCATAGATTTTTATGTGGCCCTCTAGACTCCAAAGGTATCCATAAATACAACCTTCAAAATAACAGTTGTATGCTTAAATATTATTTTATTAATCAAATCAAAGAGGTTTTTATCTGCTTACTGCCAAATTAAATGTCGATGCTTCCAGTTTTACTGCGATTGTGGAAATGAACTCAACATCAGCAAATTGAGTCATTTTTTTGTTCTAATGCACAATTGTGAGTTCATTGAAAATTTTCCAGAAAAATTGTCAAAAACATAATTAACTTCTACACTTCTGCCTCAGCCTTACATGATGTCACGTTATAGTCTGTGATTGATTATTTGACAGTAATAAAAAGTCACATTTACCGTCATACATGAGTGCAAATGCAGAGACAGTTCTAACCGTTTATCGGGTTTGTTCATACATTTCTAGCACAACCGGCCCTTTAAGAACATTCATGATCTTAATGTGGCTGAAAGTGAAAACGAGTTTGAAGCCCCTAACGTGTTGGCATTGGGGACCCCAAATGAAAACATGCACCGGGTCCCAAAAATGCTTGGGCCGGCCCTGGTTGAGCAGAACTCACAGCGCTCCAGCAGATGAGGTGGTTGGTGTCTGGATCCTCCACCAGCGTCCACAGTTTGGTGAGAAACGCCGGCACGTTGCTGCCGTAGCTGCCGTCCACACCGGCGACACCTGGAGACTCCTGCATGTTCAGTCCTCCTGGTCCACTTCACAGCAGGAAAACCAAATGTAAGGAAATGTTGGCCGCTTCCCAGATTAGTCCATGTTAGAGAGTGATCCGTCTCCGATAATCCCAGGTCTCTTCGGTTCCATCTCAGTTAGACTTTCTCTGCTTGTTTCGGTCTTTTCGGGCAGATTACCGTTTTTCACTGTTCTCCCCCTGACATCATCCAACTGAATGCGCTCACAGAAGGTCCATGTCAGCACACAGAATACAAGCCCACCCACCCACGGCCTCCCAATGACAATCCTAAGAGTCTAACAATACACTGATCACACAAAACGGTTCAACAATACACCCTGAAAGCGCTGCTGGGTGACCCAAACACCACTGAGCTCAGGGTTAAAGTCCTGACAGGATTCATGACGGGAATGAAGTGAAAATTATCAATTGGATTCTATATTTTCTTGACTTATTTGTTAATAACTTTTAAGAAATTGCCCAGGTAGTTGGGGATTAAGCAATAAATCATGATGAATCGATTATTACCATACCATACCAACTTTATTTATAAAACACTTTAAAACAACCACAGCTGACACAAAGTGCTGTACATTAAAACACAACAATTAAAAAATAAAAAAACAACTCTTACAGTTTAAAAACAAACAAACATACAATTTAAAACTAGTGGCAGTTTTAATTTTGAATTCTGTAAAAAGCACCTTTTGCTATCCAATTATTAATCGGTTAAACCAAAAGTATGATCAGATTAGCCCTACACTGTGTGGCTGTTAGGTCAGGCAGAAAAGTTTTTCATATTTCAGAAAT
The DNA here is from genome assembly GCF_000485575.1 of Poecilia formosa. Lineage (NCBI taxonomy): Eukaryota > Metazoa > Chordata > Actinopteri > Cyprinodontiformes > Poeciliidae > Poecilia > Poecilia formosa. The sequence continues at coordinate 766,386 of NW_006799994.1, forward strand.
TGTTTTTCGCTGCAGGTGGATCCTTTGCTACAAATGATCAAGTGTTCACTAAAGGACTGATATAGCATTTTAGGCTTTATATGTTTATTACCTGAAAAATGAACTGAACTATTTGTTTATTGCATCTTTAACATATTTCTAATATTGTGTAAATAAAGGCTTTCATTAAGGATCTGAAATCTGAAGAAGACTGACTTTCTGAAGGTGGTTTTACATTTTTTACTATTTCTGACCACTAGATAGTGCCATTGTGTTTAGAAACTTTCAGTCCCATTTAGGAGTGCAAGTTCACGATTAATAAGTTAATAGTTTGTTGATTGATCTCATCAATTGACTAACGATTAACTTGTAAGTGGCCATTTTCTTACAAAAAACATGTTGGGCCTCTTTTCTCCATAACATAAATGACAACATTTTTTAATGAAGGATTATTATTTTGTTTTAGCTGACTCAAAACAAAATTTTGAGTCAGCTAACCCTAAACTAAATACTGAATAAACAAACAGAAAAAAGTTAAAACTTTACTCTGTTAAGTGCATTAACTCAAGACAGCACCCAAAATAAAAAAATGGCGTCATGTTTTCGTCAGCGTTCTCAGTGTTCTGCCAACCGCTATAAAAAGAAGTGCTCAGTGTTTGCAGAAGTAAACATGGATGCTAACGGTGGCGCATAGCTTAGATATTTGAAGTTGTTGTCCGGCCGGAGCAACATATTAACAACTTAATCCTGATATAGTCCGTCATGGTTGTTTCTCTTCCCACCTGCGCGTATCAGGACGCAGTAGAGTGAGATTTGTTGGGTATTTGTTGTGTATCAGTGATGTTCATTCAGTTCGGATGAAAGCGACCTGGACGTTAGGTCGCATTTGAATTGGATACGCATCGGATATGGGTCGCATTCGAAAAGAATCCTACCTGTGCTGTTCCGGCTGTCATGAAAAGATCGGATACAGGTCGCATTACGTCCAAAAAAAATAAATTGGGACGACCAGCGGCGCACTTTACTGGATGGAGGTCAAACTACAACAACAACAACAACAAC
>NW_006799994.1:768511-791992 GCF_000485575.1 Poecilia formosa
TTTTAATTAATTAGTTAATTAAAATTAACTAATTTTAATTTAATAACCTATTAATCGACTGTTAATCCTAAATCAATTAATTGTTTGCATCCCTAGTCCCATTCAAATAATGATTCTTAAATAAAATATAGAAACTCTGACACAATTTCTTGTCATAATAAAGAGTTCAACCAGAATTTGTTTATTGACTTGCCTGATGATCGGTTTTCTCTGAAGGAAGTCATACAATGCAACTCAAACCAGCAGATTGTGAAACGTCTCGTCAGGTAGCAATTAAAATAAACAGTATGGGACTTTGAAGATATTGTTCTGTTATATTACTGAATGAGCAAAAGAAATGTATGTTTTATCATCGAGTCCTTTCTTCAGTTTCTGTAGAACTGATTTCCTCTCAGCTGGATCTTCATAAAATAAGGTTTGGGAGTCAAAGTTGCTCCAAAGACTGGTGTCAAGTCAGGTTCTCCTGCATCCTCCGGCCAGACGAACTTAAACCTCCTCAGCAGAGTCACAATGATGAGGAAGAGCTCTAAGCGAGCCAGACTCTCTCCAAGACAAATCCGAGAACCTGGTTCACAAAACAACCATGTTCAGTTATTTCATTATACCTCAGTCTGTCTACATGCTTTTTTTAGTCTCATAGACGTTGAATCTACCTGCAGAGAAAGGCATGAAGGCCTCAGGTTTGATAAACTCTCCCTGTTCATTCAGGAAGTTTTCAGGGTTGAACTCATGAGGGAATTTCCACTGTCCTTCTTCTCTCAACACTGAGGTCAGGTTCTGGATGATCATTGTACCCTGAAGGAATCCAAATGGTAGAGATTTTTATTACAGAATGTCAAACCCATGGAAACAAGCTGCTAAGAACCTGAGGAATGGAGTATCCCATGAGCTCTGTGTCCTTCGTGGTGCAGTGGAAGACACTGAGAGGAATTGTGTTGGCAATCCTCTGAATCTCATGGATCACAGCCTGGAACAACACAGATTTCTTAAAATCTGTCCACTATGAAAAGCAATCACACCGATTCAGGCTGTTAGCAATAGAATAAAAATGGCATAAACCTATAAAAGGTGCAAAAAATCTTCCCTGTCTGTGAGGCTGGATGCTCCTATCCAGATGAAAAGCAGATGTTAAACATATTTTCTATTGAGCCATAATTCTTGTATTAAAAAAATCCAAATAAAAATATTAAAGAATATATTTTTATTGGTCTGATGGAATTTTCGAATTTTCACACCCCAAATGTTTTCATCATCTAAAGCAGAAAATCTTTATAATGCACAGACGTAAAGGCTTGAAAATAGGGGTGCACCAGTTTATCGACCAGCCGACTTATCGGTGCCGATTTCCTTCATTTTGGCAGATAGATGACCGGACGATTTTTACATATGAAGCTGAACTTATCCACCAATCTTATCTAGCTTGGCAAAGGTCTAAGAATCAACAACTGTCCTCTTGCTCTCTGGTGAGAAATGTTTAACTGACAGACTGGCACACTAAGTTATGTCTCCACATTTATAATTAACAATAGTGACCCCAGTGATGCCAACTCAATAACTTTGTTGCTATATTGAACAACATTTCAGACAAAAAAAATTGCTTTTGGCCAAAATTGGAATCAGCAGGTTAAGCTTTCAAAAGATTGATGATTGGCCAATACAAGTGTGTATGTAATTAATCAATGCAATATATTTTAGAGCATATTATTAAAAATATATTTCAGTAACTCTATCACAAATTTAAGAAAAATGTCTTTATAACAAGAAGCGTCCCACCTGCATGTAAGGCATGTCGTGCCTGTCCTCAAACGTGGCCTGATCGTGTCCCTTTAGCACCTGGTCTATCTCCTGTTGACATCGCTCTGAGGGAGGGAAATAAAGCACATTAAGAGTTATCCGTTAATATGTATGTAAATTTATTTATATCAATGCATTGAAGTGTACCTTGAACGTGAGGGTAGCTCATGAGGTAAAGAAACCCGGTCAGCAGGGTGTTGGAGGTGGTGTCCGTCCCAGCAGCATAGAGGTCAAAAGTGATTCTTGTCAGTTGTTCCTCAGAAAAAGTGGAATCAACATCTCTCTAAAAATTGCAAGACAAAGACATAACATTTAAATCATATAAACTGTGTAAAGAAACAAATGCATGAAGAATCAGATTAATAGTTTTGTACCCCTTGGATGCATAATTATGCATTTTCTTTCGCATTTTTAGATGGCACCCAATTTTACTGTATGGCAATGTCTGTTTAGTTTTGTGTATTGTTTTTATTTATGGAGAGTATGTTGTCTGTTTTCTAGTTACATTTTCTAAGTAAGTCTGATACAGTTCGTTCACTGTGTTTATTTCATTTTATTTTTTTCACACCTTATCCAGCTCGTCCAGGTAGCAGTCGACGAAATCTCGCGGCTCTCCAGGGACTCTGCTCTTCTTGTGTTCATCCACCAAACGTCTTGAAATATTGAGAAAAGTCTACAACTCAAAAGTTAATTAATAAGCATTGGGGGGGTGGGGGGGTTGTTTGTTTTTTTACACACTTTGGTAGATTGTTTTTCAGTGTGCTCATAAGTTCATATCCTCTGTTAGAATTTGTCTATTTTTTATGCCATAAGTGTCTGATTATACATTAGATCTTAAGGCCACAGACCGAGGGATGCCCATTATGAAAAGAGCCTGCATGTAGGAAAGACTGCGCTTAAAGTTGCAGCTATATGCTGGTTAATGTCAAATATGGTACTACATGTATTGTGTGGAAGTCTATAGAAGAGGCTGTGTTTGAAGATCAATAAGAATCATACTGTAACTGGATTAGATTCCTCCAGAAACTCAGAAAATAGGATGGTTTCAGCATTTAAGAATTTAACTTGTTTACGAAAGAGATTAGCATGTTTACTTTGTTAAAGTGCAAAAATAGTATTCATTGATTGTTTCTTTTTGTTTGGTTTTTATGCTACAAGTTAGCATTTGTGTTTGAGCTCTGGCTTGTTAATAAATGGGTCTCAGGAAAAAAGAAAAACAGCCTGCTGTAGGCTCTTGGTTTTAAGATCAATCAATTAATCACAGCTTCCTTCCTCCAAATTTCTCTAAATATTCATTGAAATATATTTGATAAGAAGTCATAAAACCCATCAAAAAGAACAATTCAAGTTTTGCCAGAGTATGTAAACTTATGAGCACAACTTTACATCCTATATTACCTCCATATTCTGAAAGGCTTTGTTGAAGGGCAATGGGAGCGAACGGATCACAGGGAATGAGTCATAGATCTGGGGAGAAAGAGGAATTACTACAGTGGATTAGTTATATAAAAAACACAGATTGTGTTTGCATAGAACATTTCTAAGGAGGAACATATTCATTCAGATTAAGGTATTCAACTGTTATGGAAACAGTACAAGAGAAACACTTTTGATACGTTTGAGAAATATTGTCACCAAATCCACTTCATCTCATTTCTGAATAATACTTTGACTCACCATCGCCCAGGGTCCCATTAAAATTTTCATAATCTCAGTGAAGCACCTGATAACATTTTTGATCGTCTCGTCTTCGTACTCGTAACGCTTTCCAAACAGAACCTTGCAGATGATGTTGGAGGCTGCATTATGAAACATGAACTGAGGACTCAAAGTTTTACCTAAAACAACAAACCAAACAAACACAAGAGACGAAAACGTGACAGGGTTGAACGTTAGTACAAAATAACACAACAGAAAGATATGAATGCTTAAAATCACAGGAGACGCACCAGTGTTGTCATCTAGAGTTTTAATTATGTGCTGAATCTCTTCATGAATTCTTTCCTCCATTGACTTCTTTCCCAAACCAAAGTTCCTCAGAGTCATGAGAGCAAAGCGCCGATGGTCCCTCCACAGAGAGCCGTAATCAACCATAGCAACACCTAAAGAAAAGACAATATAAAAATGAAATTTCTTTATACAGTAACCACAAATACTTCTCAACATAGCATATGTTTTATTTCACACTGCTTAGTTTATTTGAGCAAAAATGAGAAATAACCTCGTGAAGGTTGACTTTAGAAATTCTTCCACATTCACTGAAACATGTCGAGGAATGGAAAAACCATATAATTTTATACAAACTGAATATCAGGTAGTGCTTAATATTTGTATTTAGAATAGCGGCACATTGACGCTCATTTAGATGTAAAATGTTTTATTAATGGAACCAAATAGAACAAATAAAGCCACTGATATCATAACATGTTTGACAATATCAGTGGCCAGTTTGATTTGATTATTTCAGTGTTTAGAAAAATAAAGTAAATAGCAAAAAATGGCTGGGCCACCTTTCAACATAAAGTTATCAATGAATACATTCTGTTAACAGTGATGGTTTCTGATAAGGGCAACATGGGCAGTCGCCCAGGGTGTCAAGTGACACCTCCCCCCTACAACACAGTGCTGAATGTCAGGTCAACTAGTCCACCTGTGGGAAATGGGCGCCCTCTGCCTGAAATAGATGTAATTAACGCCTGGTGTTATTAACATGAGTTTCAATTGAGGCTGAGATTAGGGTTGGTTGTTTTGGAGGTTGTGTTGGTCAGATCTGGCAACCCTGGAATGGGGGCGCGTTGATTGCAAACTACGCCTATGGAAGATGGAGAGGAAGCAGTCAAAGCAAGGAGAGTCCAGTTCAGGAAAAACAGAGATTTTTTTTCAAAGTTGAAACTGAGACATATCTGAGGTCAAGACCCAAATCAGTCATGCTATTGGCTTTTTGTGAATTATGATAGAAAACACATACATTACCTTTGTTATCAGTGATGTTAGTAAGTAACATGTTTTGGGGTCGACCAGCGAAATCAGCAGCTTTGACCACCATCGCCTCCTTCATGGCCTTAAACCCATTGATGACCACAGCTGGTTTCCGACCCAAGAACAGACTGTAGACGTTTCCATACGACTGACTCAGCTGGAAGAAAGAAGGTTTTTAAATTGACTATGTCCTAAATGTTGAGTATATATATATATGAAAAAAGTACAGTTATTATTGAATCATCAGAAAATGAAAAAAAAAGTTGATTGTGCTAATTAGCAAATGTTTTTGTTCTTTTAAGGAAATTAATGCTTACAGAATATTAAGATTTTTCATGCATCTTAAATGTTTAGTTGTTCAACACTTTGATTTGATATGCATTTTTTCTTCCATCTACGAACAGTGTAACAACCCACCAGAAAGTGAACTTGATGACAAACTATGGAGAAAGTATCACATAAATCTGTTGAGGTGAATCAGAGAAATATGGATGCTATAAAAGAAAACATTACTTCTGACTTCATGGTCTGTAATGTCATACATTCACCAAACGCCTGCAAACATTTACTGAACATTCAGGGTGTGTTTTCTAGCTGTTCCTGGTTTTGTTGTGGCCAATCACATTTAGTTTGGTATGTTACAGTAAGTATTTCTTCTTTGCTTCCTGTTTTCATTTCTTCAGCCCTTATTTCTTAGTATCCTTGCATCCATTCTTAAAAATGTGAAGGAACTCTGCTGTTAGAAAACCAAAGATTTATGAAAAGGTAGTGCTGTAATCTCACTTTCCCCATCCTGGAATCACCCAACATATTTCCCTATTACATGCGTCACTCTAAAAATGGCACTAAATATTACTCTGATTCTGTCTGAACCAGTTGACATTAAACTGTTTTGACCTGGATTTTTGTGAATCCAGGTCAAAACACAGCAGATTTCATTGGGAAATGTAGTCTGCTGTAATCAGCAGCAACCTTTGGATGTCTCACAAACAATGACTTTGCAAAATGTGTGGAACACTGAAGACTGAATCTAAGCTTAAGGCATTTGGAGGCAGATAAATGTCATAAATAATAACAGCAAATATCTTTGACTTCACTCTATTGAGAAACTTTATTGCAGCTTTTTGATGCATTCCTGCTCAAACACATTGGAATCAAATGAACCAGACGTTTCCTAATTTTTAATAATGTTTTACAGTCATTGCAATTTCTGCCAAATAATGCTGTCAAAGTCCTTAGTAAATGCACTTTATGAAAGAAACATGCTAAACCTGTATTTCCTCTGTATAGTTTTTTCTGTAGTTTTACCATGAAGTCACGTCTCATTTGGTAGAGATTATTTTGATTGCATTCATTATTGACTCACAGATGATGCAAACAAATAATTGTTGCATTGTGTTTTTCCTGGTGGGGTTGTTAAAGGGTTAAAATGCTGCAAAAACCTGATAATACATTAGTGAAGAAAAACTCTACTCAAGTACATTTTTTATTTAATAATCTTGTCTTGGTTTCATACATTTTTCCAAGCGTACATACACCAAACTTTTACTTTATGCTATGATTTGATTTATGCTATGTTTATTATTTCTCTGTTTCATATATGCAATTGTAAATGCTGCCCTTGTCACTTTAATTTCTAGTATAAATAGTTTAGAAAAGTAGCCATCACTGACACTGGGGAAGTTCAGTTTAATAACATTTGCATTTCTAAGGGTTTACAGGTCAGTATTGTTGTGAATGGACTGTTAACCAGGAGTTTTTAAAGGTGAAGTTAAAGTCAACAAACTCAAACTGACTTGTAATTCACCTGATAAGGAACTAAAGTCAAACAGACCCAGAAATAACTGCAGGGATAAGCATCAGGGATCATTTCTTAAATATTGAATCTCTTACATAATTTCCTGAATCATGCTGGAGGCTACATAAGTTCAGGTAATGTTTGACTTTGCTGCATACAAATGTACAATACAACATTTTCTGAAACTATCGGCAAATAAATATTAGCTTATCAACAGCAGAGGTTAAAATTCACTGCTTACCTGCATTTCTGAATAAGTAATGCTGAAGTTTGCAAGTACTGAATTAATTTCTAGCAACATACACAAATTAATATCATATATACATGGTAACATTATATATAAAAGAAAATAAATAATAGTATTTATCATAGCTTTTCTTACCCTATCAAAGTCTTTTAAGGGGTTCTTTATGTTCAGGTTCCAAAGGTTCCCCAGTACAGGCAGACTGGGGGGTCCGGGTGGGAAGTTCTTGGGTCTCTGAGGTTTGAGTTGAAGGAGAAGGAAGACGACACAGAGCACCAGCAGAAATACTGAGATCATGTTGGCTTGTGTTGGGTCAAACTGAAGAGACGACCTGCTTAACTTATTATGAAAGTCTGTATCTCAGCGCTGACTGCTCTGGTTCTGCCCTTTGATTCTTTGTTTTTAAAGTCAGGGGCAACATCAGGCATTAATAAGTGATTGTAAAAGAGGACAGGAAATGACATGTAAGTGTCAAAATTTAAGCCAGTGACCAAATGTGTCAATATTCATGTTGGAAATAAACAGAAAATTACCCATAAGGATTAAGATGATTTCTTATTTAAAATAACCTTAAAAATCTTACTTTTGTTATTTTTAACATTCAAATTATAATTGGGATTTGTTTTTGTTCTGATCAAAAACCACATATAAATTAAACCTATTTATAAATTAATGCACAACTTAATTAGAGACGCTTCCTTTCTTTCCAGTGTAGTTGTGATTTTTCAACCTGCATTTACAAACTTTCAGAGCTGAAATCTGAATGTATTCTGCAAATGAAAGAGACTGACTTTCTGTTGCTGGTTTCATGTCTGTTACCATTTCTGACCACCAGATGGTGCCATCGTACGTCAAAGGTTTATTTGAAACTTAATACAATCCCATTCACACAATAAGATTCTTAAATGAAATATACACAATTTAATAAAACTGCTCATATCTTTTATTTAAAAAATATAATTAATGACTGATGTGTTTCACTCAGTTGGGGAAACTAGACAGTTTTAATAATCAGGAAGAGTTTAATTTAAATCTATTTATTGATTTGCTCAATGATCAGTTTTCAAACCAGCTGATTATGGAACAACTGTCAAGTAGCATCTGAAGTTAAACAGTCTGAATGCACAAACAAAACTGGTATTGGTTTGTCATTGAGTCCTTTGAAAACTTCACTGATTTCCTCTCAGCTGGATCTTCATAAAATAAGGTTTGGGAGTCAAAGTTGCTCCAAAGACTGGTGTCAAGTCAGGTTCTCCTGCATCCTCCGGCCAGACGAACTTAAACCTCCTCAGCAGAGTCACCATGATGAGGAAGAGCTCCATGCGAGCCAGACTCTCTCCAAGACAAATCCGAGAACCTGGTTCACAAAACAACAGGTAAAGTTTAAACAGTAATGATTTCCGGGTTAATGTCAAGTTGTCATAACAAACATTGCTTAAAATGTTTGTTATGACAAAAAAAAAGCATTCAGTGATTTTAGCACACCTCAGTGTGCATGCATGATTTTTTTCCAGTTTCAAATGTTCCCACTGCAGCCTGAAGGAACTTAAATCTGATTTTTTAAAATCTTTTTCTGCATTCACTATGTTGCATCCTGTATCTGACCTTTTCTTGACAGTCTGAACAACACAGATCAGATTTTTTTTTGGAATGCAACCCACTCTACTTGGATATGTGGTTCTGAATCCGATACGTATCTGATCTTTCTGAGTCTGCAAGGCCCGGTCACAGTCAAACGACCTGAACTTCACCGATCCTCGACAAACATCACTGTTCTGTGTCCTGATATGTGGAACCAACAACCATGGTGGACGAAAATGTGGATTAAGTTGTAAATGTGATGGCTCTGGACGGACAACAACTTTAAAATCGCAAGACTTTATTTCTGCAAACACTGAGTTTACTATGTGGTGTTATTGTGTCTTCTCCTGTGAATGAGGGACACTTTCATGTTGTTCATACAGGAGATCACATACAAGTTGCATATATTTGGAAATGTGAACCAACGGGCAAAAGAAAAAAAAATGGATTTCACAAAATATCAGAATTGAGCATTAAGGTGTGAATGAAGCCTTAGACGTTGAATCTACCTGCAGAGAAAGGCATGAAGGCCTCAGGTTTGACAAACTCTCCCTGCTCATTCAGGAAGTTTTCAGGGTTGAACTCATGAGGGAATTTCCACTGTCCTTCTTCTCTCAGCACTGAGGTCAGGTTCTGGATGATCATTGTACCCTGAAGGAATCCAAAAGGCAGAGAAAAGCAGTAAAATTGTGGTAACACTTTATTTGAAGGGGGTGAATAAGACTGTCATGACACCATCATAAACATGTCATAACACCTGTCATGAACATGAATAAGCCTTCATGAATATTTATGACTGTTGTCATAAAGCGTCATTGGGTAAATTATGACACTTTTAATACAAAGTTGACATTATTCAAAATGTCTTTGTTATGACAACTTGACATTAACCAGGAAATCATTACTGTTTAAACTTTACCTTTAATAACATAAAGTTACCTAATTTTTAAAGTGCAATCAGTAATACTTTTATAACAAATTTATATCAGTATATAGTGTTACCAAAATTGTTTATCTTATTTTCAGCAACACATAAAGCCGAATAAAGCAAGATGCTAACAACCTGAGGAATGGAGTATCCCATGAGCTCCGTGTCCTTCGTGGTGCAGTGGAAGACACTGAGAGGAACTGTGTTGGCAATCCTCTGAATCTCATGGATCACAGCCTGGAACAAAACAGATTTCTTAAAATCTGTCCTTCATGATGCAATTATACTTATTGATCGAGAAAAAACAAGAGCACAGAACCTGAAAAAGTTACAGTTTACCAACCAGAAACAGGTCACCAAGCAGAAAAAATCTGACCTGACCGTAAAAACTGAAGTTATTATCTTTGGACTTAAAGAGGAACAATCTAGAGTCAATACACAGCTTCAGGTTCTGGTTCTGCTCTGCATCTCCAGAACTAGAACCAAACATGGAGAAGCAGCATTCAGCTTCTATGCCCCACAAATCTGGAACAAACTTCCAGAAAACTGCAAAAATGCTGAAACACTGAGTTCCTTTAAAACAGTAATGCCTTTCTGTGACTTTCAAGACTCCAGATGGCCACATAAACAGAACTTCAACATAATATCTTCTCCTGTAAGTGAAAAATCGTTACGATTCAAAGAAATAAAGGCCTGAAAACATCTGTTTGTGTGTCATCAATAAACTGATGTTCTCAGTTTATTGATCATATTATTACTGAAAAACATTTATTTCAGTAACTCCATGATTAATTTATTAACTATAATGTAGTTATAGTTCATTTATAGTTACAGTTAATTTAGGAAGCATTTCACCTGCATGTAAGGCATGCTGTGCCTGTCCTCAAAAGTGGCCTGGTCATGTCCCTGCAGCACCCGGTCTATCTCCTGCTGACATCGCTCTGAGGGAGGGAAAAAAGGCAACTTACAGTCATCAGTTCAACTAAAATACATTTTCTTAGTGCGTTTCCATGTCAAAATGTACCTTGAATGTGAGGGTAAACCATGAGGTACAGAAACCCGGTCAGCAGGGTGTTGGAGGTGGTGTCCGTCCCAGCAGCATAGAGGTCAAAGGTCATTCTTGTCAGTTGTTCCTCAGAAAAAGTGGAATCATCACTTATCTGAATATTGGAAGACAAAGAGACATGAAGTTCAAATCAAATAAACTCTGCAGAGAAACAGAGGAAAACTTCAACAGTCAGATTCTTTTGTTGTATTTAATTGTGAATAATTTCAGTTTGTACACAATGTGTGTGTACATCTTTAGGTAGCACTCAGTTTTTTGTAAAGAAATTTACATTTGATTTTGTACTTTATTTGTATTAATGTTGAGTATAGATAAATACTCAATATACATAAATACTCGACTCAGCATGTTTTTATATATCGTGCTGGTGATGAAAGATAATTTCTGTATTCTGGGATCAATAAAGTGCTTGTTATCTTAATTAGGCAGTTATTTCATTTAGTTATGTTTGGCTGTTACTCATTAATGTGACTCATCTCTTTCACAAAAAACACACACATGACACACCTTATCCAACTCGTCCAGGTAGCAGTCGACAAAATCTCGCGGCTCTCCAGGGACTCTGCTCTTCTTGTGTTCATCCACCAAACGTCTTGAAATATTGATAAAAGTCTACAAGATAGAAGTCAACTGTGCTCGTATGTTCACATTCTCTGGAAGAATTTGTCTAGTTTTTGTGTTTTTTAGTGTCTTATTACACATTATAAGGCCACAGACTGAATATGAAAAGACTGTGCTTAAAGTTAGAGCTTTATGTTGGGACGTCTATAAATGAGGCCGTTACAGGAATCCTTCTGCAATTGGATTAGATTCCTCCAGACACTCAGAGAAATTTCAATAACATTCAGTTTGATTTGATTATTTTAGCATTAAATATTTAACTTGTTTGTGAAAACTGACACATTTACTTTGTAAGTGAAAGAAATTTGTTTTTTTTGTTTGTTTTGTTTTTTATTCTACGAGTTAAATCTTTGTGTTTGAGCTCCAGTTTGTTCACAAATCTCCCAGGAAAAGCCGCCACCTTCAGGCTCTGGCCTTTAAGCTAAATGAATGAATCCTGGCTTCCTCCCTCCAAATTCCTCTATATCTACATTGAAATGTACTTGATGAGAAATCATAGCAGCCGACCACAATCCATGAGTGAAGGAAAAGCAGAAAATACAAAAAGAAAAATTCAAATGCTGAGTGTGTAAACTTATCAAAGTAACTTTATGTCCTACATTACCTCCACATTCTGAAAGGCCTTGTTGTAGGGCAACCGGAGGGGACGGATCAAAGGAAATGAGTCATAGATCTGAGAAAAAAGATAAATTATTACAGTGCATGGATTAAATAAAAAAAAAAACAGATCCTGTTTGAATAAAACACCTCTCAGGAGGAACATATTCATATTCATCTTAAGATATTCAACTTTTATCGTGAGAGTCAAACTTTAAGAAATACTTTCACAATATGGTTTTTGATTTGTTTGTAAAGAGATTTCAACTGAGAAAAATGAATCTAGCAAAAAGGTGCTAAAGTGTTTGAAAAGACTAAAACAGTGATTTGTTAAAACTTTACATTGCACCAACTAGAGCAAGAATATTATAGGAAGATGTTCAGATTGTGATCATCATAATCTGCTTTCTTTATCCACTTCATCCCATTTCTGTCTGATGCTGCGACTCACCATCGCCCACGGTCCATTGGCTATTTTGATAGTCTCAGTGAAGCACCTGACAATAATTTTGATCGTCTCGTCTTCGTACTCGTAACGCTTTCCAAACAGAACCTTGCAGATGATGTTGGAGGCTGCATTATGAAACATGAACTGAGGACTCAAAGTTTTACCTGAAACAACAAACCAAACAAACACAAGAGACAGAAACGTGACAGGGTTGAACGTTAGTACAAAATAACACAACAGAAAGATATGAATGCTTAAAATCACAGGAGACGCACCAGTGTTGTCATCTAGAGTTTTAATTATGTGCTGAATCTCTTCATGGATTCTTTCCTCCATTGACTTCTTTCCCAAACCAAAGTTCCTCAGAGTCATGAGAGCAAAGCGCCGATGGTCCCTCCACAGAGAGCCGTAATCAACCAAAATCACACCTATTAAAGACAAAAAACAAACTTTCAAGGTGACATTTAGCTACGCAGTAACCTCAAGTACTCAGAAACTGTGTGAATCTGTAAATTAAAAATTGCATTTTGTTTTATTCCAAAGTGTTTTCTTTATTTGAATAAAAATGAGGAATAATCTTGTGTAGGTTGACCTTTAAGGTTATTTAAATTTGATCGGAGTTGTTTAAACATGGAATGAACACATACTAACTTTACTCTGGAAACTGGAAACCATTTACAAATACCAGCATGAGCATATAGATGCTCATTTTGATGTAAAATAATTTATTAAAGTCATAAACAAATAAAGAAACAAAGTCTGAAGCTGTAGTTATAGTTTCTGGTTAATTAGGGTTTAGAATGATTGAATAATGGCAAAAAATAAAATGCTCATCTTCCAACAAAACAAACTTAGCACTGTACATTTTATTGATAATTAGAACAGGAGTTTGAATATTTGCATTTACATTTATACCAAGTCAGTCTTGCTAGTGTTTTTTGTGCATTATGTTATAAAACACATACATTACCTTTGTTATCAGTGGCATTAGTAATTAATATGTTTTGGGGTCGACCAGCGAAATCAGCAGCTTTGACCACCATCGCCTCCTTCATGGCCTTAAACCCATTTATGACCACAGCTGGTTTCTGACCCAAGAACAGACTGTAGACGTTTCCATACGACTGACTCAGCTGGAAGAAAGAAGGGTTTTTTTTTTCAGATTTTATGTTTTCTACCTCTTTATCCTAGTGTCCATCCATCCATAAACATGTGAAGGACGTCTGGTCCGTGCAGAAGACCAAAGATTTATAAATTGGAAATGGGGAGATGATGGTTAGAGAACAAACCTCTAATCCTGAAACCTGTTTTCCTCATCCTGGAGTTACCCATCATTTTCCCTACTGCATGTATCGGCGTTTCCACTGACTATATAATCGGAAAGGTGGGCATTTCGAAAATAATTACGTTTAAGGGAAACTTGGCAAATTTGAAAAAAATTATAATTTTTTGATAAAAAGTTTTTCACTAGTGATATTGGTTCATCTCGCAAAACTGCAATGGAAACACTTTTTTTTTACATCACAAAAGTCAAAGGATCAACAACTGGTTTGCACCATTGGCTACTGGAGCAAGCCATGAAGAAGAAGACAGGAAGTAGGTGGAGAATTATGGTGAGCCATGATTTTTAACAAGTTATCTCGTGAACAAACTTTTCCACATGTGATTTTAATTGCTTTTTTATTTAATGAAAAGACTGTAATTGTGAAAATGTATTTATTTTTTTGGACGTTAGCAGAAGATTGGCAAAGGTTTGTGCACATTTTAATGGAAATGCAGCTTCTGCCACCTTAAAAATATGATTCTGATCGAGTTTATACCAGCTGTCATAAAACTACTTCGGTCTGGATGCCAGTGAGCTAAAGGGGACGTTCATGTCAGACTTGGTTGGAAAACGTATTAAAAAATAGCAGCAACCTTTGGATGGCTTACACACAATGACTTTGCAAACCGAAGACTAAAACATAAACATCATAAAGATTGACTAATAATGATAACAATAATCTTTCTAGACCAGGGGTCTTCAACTTCAGTGCTTAAGAGATTTTTCCTGCAGGTCTTAGATGCATTGCTGCTCAAACACACCTGAATCAAATAAATGTCTCATGACAGAGAGTTACAGAGGCTCTAGATTTAGAGACCCCTTCTCTGGACATTATCCGTCTTTTCAATAATACTGCTAGATTATTGACCAGTTGGCTGGTCACTCATTTCTAATCTATCCCTGAAGCAAAGCATGACTCATAAGTAAATTTGTCGTTAATCATTAAGTCTGGCTTATCAGTTTTTCCAAGCGTGAAAAGGAGACTGTGACTAAGCAGAATGTAACTTTGGACATAATTTTTGGTGTTTGGACACGAAAAACTGAGGCAGAAGATCAAATGGGCTGAGTGTTGGTTTGGAAGAGCAGATTTAATTTGGTGAATTCAAAAAGTGTTGATTTTTGATGCTTAACATTGTATGAAATTCTACATTAATAAAATAATTGATGAAAAATTTCCAGTCATGAAAGACAAAATGTTTCTCACTGTCTGTATGCTGCGTCTTGTCACTTTAATGTCTAGTGTAAATAGTGCAGGACAGTAGAAATAAATGTTTTAATAACTTTTGCATTTGAAGAGCTTTAGAAGTTTGTGTTCTTATGATGGACTGTCATGAGGGAGTATTTAAAGGTACTCCCTTTAAATACTGAAGTGTTTATGCAGTAGCTGCTTTTTAATGCAAAAAATCTTTTTATGCATTAAAAAGCAGGGATACTTTAGGATAATTTATCTAGGAATCTCTTACAGTTTCCTGAATCATGCTGAGTCATGCTGGGCACAACTTCAGTTCACGTAATGTTTGACTTTGCTGCAGAGTAACCTATGCCTTACAAACAGACAGTACAAAGTTTTCTTTAATCCAAACAAATTATTCCACTAAATATTAGCTTATCAACAGTCGAGTTAAAATTTGTGGACTACCTGCAATTCTGAACAAGTAAAACGGAAGTCTGAAAGCATTAAATGAAATTAAAGCAAGATATGGAAATCAATCTTATATAAATTGTAAAAAAAAATAAGAATATACATGGTAATAGCATTATATATAAAAAGAAAGAAAATAAATAATAGTATTTATCATAGCTTTTCTTACCCTATCAAAGTCTTTTAAGGGGTTCTTTATGTTCAGGTTCCAAAGGTTCCCCAGTACAGGCAGACTGGGGGGTCCGGGTGGGAAGTTCTTGGGTCTCTGAGGTTTGAGTTGAAGGAGAAGGAAGACGACACAGAGCACCAGCAGAAATACTGAGATCATGTTGGCTTGTGTTGGGTCAAACCTGCTGAACTTATTATGAAAGTCTGTATCTCAGCGCTGACTGCTCTGGTTCTGCCCTTTGATTCTTTGTTTTTAAAGTCAGGGGCAACATCAGGCATTAATAGAT
Organism: Poecilia formosa; assembly: GCF_000485575.1. NCBI lineage: Eukaryota > Metazoa > Chordata > Actinopteri > Cyprinodontiformes > Poeciliidae > Poecilia > Poecilia formosa. Next base: position 783,989 of record NW_006799994.1, read on the forward strand.
GGTCATAAGAAAAGACAGGAAATGAAGTTATAACATAGAGGGGTGGGTCTTCAACTCTGTCTATGGTTTTTAGTTTAATCTCCTTTTTGTAATCAGTTAGGTTTATTTCATAACTATATAATTATTAGGAAAAGGACCAAACTTAAATCTTGAAAACGGCTGGCAGTTCCAACTTTCTGTCACATATTTATTAACCATCTGTGTTTATCTTGTCTTGTTTCAAAGTCACCAACAAAAAAACACTGGAAGATTATTTCACTTTAGAATCTTAATTGCAAAGTGATTTTTTTTATTACATTTTTAAAGTTTAATAAAAATAAATAAAATAATAAAAAAAACATACCCTTTTTTAGTTAAGGAATTATTGTTTTTCTAATTTAGCGTTAAAAAAATAATTAAAAATCGAATGTTTTGTTTTTTCCAGTTTATTTTGAAACAGAAAAACCAAAGAATGAACCATATGCAGATTCCAGGGAGTCGTTTAATCTGTTTCTGGTGGCTCACACAAACAGCCTCAGTGATTTGACCTCAGCTTGACCTTCATGGTGTAGGGTTTAGGAGTCAGAGTGACTCCAAAGACTGGAGTGAAGTCTGGTTTTCCCGCCTCCTCCGGCCAGATGAAGCTAAACTTCCTCAGCAGGGTAACCGTGATGAGGAAGAGCTCCATACGAGCCAAACCTTCGCCGAGACACATCCGAGGACCTGAGGCACAAAAACAACCGTCTTCACTTTTTCCGGCTTTCTTCATTTTTGTTTTGTTTCTCTTTTCCGTTTTTGCCTTCCTTTCTTTTTTTTTCCTTGCGGGGAAGGGCTTGAGGGCTTCGGTTTTGCCAACTTTTCCTTGTTCTTTCGGGAGTTTTTCGGGTTTGACTTCATGGGGGATTTTCCCTTTTCTTTTTTTTTTCGGCCTTGGTTTCGGTTTTTGGTTGTTCTTTTTGCCTTGAGTTTCACCAAAAAGAAAGTTCTCACATGTTCACCAAGAGGTGCCAAAGCTCATCGATGACTTTCCACTTACCTTGGGAATGGAATATCCCATAAGATCTGTGTCTTTAGTTGTGCAGTGAAAAGCGCTGAGGGGAACAGTGTTGGCAAGCCTTTGAATTTCATGGATCACAGCCTGGACAGAAACATATTTTCAAAAAACTGTTTGAATGATATTAAAATAACAGTTTCAGTTTTAACAAACACAGAAAAACAACCCGTCATTTACAAACAGTAAATGATGACATCACAGTGTACCTGCATATAAGGCATACTGAGTCTGTCCTCGAAAGTGACCCGGTCCTTCCCCTCTAGAACCTGGTCTATCTCCTTCTGACATTGTTCTAAATTATAAGAGAATATGTCAGTAACTGTGCTCTGTGGTCTGCAAGGTTCAAAGTCTTAGTACTGGTAAACTACAAACATGTAGAAAGTAGGATTAAGAAGAAAAGACTAAAGATGTGTAAAAAAACAAAAAAAGCGTGTAGTTCTGGATCGTTGGTGATGAAAATCAAGCGATGTAAAGAGCAATGTGTGACTTTCTACTGAAGCAGAAAGGCTGTACTTAGTTTTTGACATATAGAGACTTCAATTTTGTTTCAGTTTTGCTACATAGATTATCACTTTTGTATGATTAAGTTTAGACTGAATTCATTTTAAAATGCGGTATCAACTGGATCGTTTTTATTGTCAATGAAAACATATTTACTCTGTTTCGAATTACAAAGGTGATGTTGTGCAGATGCTGTAAACCACGACTGGACCGTGGCAGAAAATGGCAAAAACAGTTAGGAATGTTTGAGAAATGAGGGCGTACCTTGGATGTGTGGGTAGTTCATGAGGTACAGAAACGCAGTCAGCAGGGTGTTGGAGGTGGTGTCTGTCGCAGCAACGTAAAGATCAAAAGAGATTCTTCTCAGCTGCTCCTCAGAAAACATGGACTCATCATTTTTCTGAAGAACAGAAAGTGATTCATTTGAGACAAACAAAAAAAAGTGAAAGCTCTATCAGCTTTTACTAAAATAAGCAGAAAATCTGTGGCTGAGAAAAATCTATCTGAAGAACACAGTTTCTAACTTCATCTCATTTGCATATTTTTTACACAACATAATTTAGTTTGTTGCATTTACACACATTTTCCAATTCATCCAAATAGCAGTCAACAAAATCCCGTGGCTCTCCGGAGACTCTGGTTTTCTTGTGTTCGTTCACCAAACACCGAGCATGACTCAGAAAAATCTAAAGTACAAAAGAATTTCAGTCACATTTAATTACTATTTCATTATCCTTCATGGATGATGTGTCTGTGGTTGTGTTGTGTTTCTGTCATTACCTCCATGTTTTCAAAGGCTTTATTGAAGGGCAGCGGCAGGTGGCGAATTAAAGGGATTGAGTCGTACAGCTGTGAAGACAGGCGGTTATTACAAAGAGTTCAATCAATTCAGGGCCACAGAGTTTTAGGAATCTTACTTTTCATATGCAGTATGCACAAGTTCATCATGACAATAGCATTATAGCACTTATAAATTATTCTCCTGTATCGCTGCATTATGTAATATATAACATTTTAATGGAATCAGCTTTAAAATGTAAAACCGCATTTTGTTATAATTGGCACAAAATGTAACAATGTTACTGCATATGTGGCAGAAAGTATTATAAAATGTGTTCAAGGATTTTATTACATTTTGGTTTGATTATTGCATAATGTGCCTAATGTGTTTTTAGTCATGTTTTACTATATTTTGGAGCCTGAGTTTATGACATTATTAAAATATTACGGCATTAATACATAATGTGACATTACATCTCCATATTTCATCACTTTAATATATTTAGTGAGATCTTTATGTGATGAACCAAAGTAGAGCATCATGTAGAGTTGAAGGAAAATGAAACATCCCTGCATCCATTATAAATACCTGTAAATACACTTAAAATGACTATTTTCAAACTTAAACAAGTAAATGTCTGAAAGGTATGTCATGCCAATCTCACTCCCTTCACTCTTTCACTCCAATATAAAATTTATTACAATCAATTCCCCAGAAAACTTCAGAAATAATAATTTTTCACTTTGTTATGCTAATTATAATGATAATGTTAATCATGCTCCCATTTGTATCACACTTTTCAAGGCTCTCTATGCATACATAAGTTTTCTGAAGTCTTTAAAAAGTTGTGTTGAAGTTTTTAGGACTGGAAGTTCTGCTAATTTCTTGTTAGAGATTTCAAATGACGCTTCTGGAAGTTTCAAAGCAAGATTCTGATTACACATGTAAAAAAAAAAAAACTAATTAAATTAATAGATCAAAACTGCATTAATTCCAGTTTGACATTTTTGTAGATTACCACAAGGGTGCACCAAAAAGCAACATTTGCTCCAGTTTATAAACCAAAGGCTCTTTTTATCAGATTAGTGGCGTAACTGATGAAACAGACATTATTTACAACATTTGTACTTTGATCTTTTATACTTTCATTAACTGTTTGTTTTATTTTGGCATTAATCACATTTGTCAGTTAGTTTTGTCTGAAAATCATCCAGTAACTCACCATGGCCCAGGGCCCATTGGCTATTTTAGTCATCTCAGCAAAGCAGCGAACAATCAGCTTGATTGTCTGATCGTCGTACTTGTAGCGTTTCCCAAAGAGAACCTGGCAGATGATGTTGGAGGCGGCGTTATGAAACATGACCTGAGGACTCAGAGTTTGACCTGTGAAGACATAACATTTAATAAAACTGATGGAAAAAAACACGACTCAAGCATAATTACTTAATGATTACTTGCTGCAGCATTAATGTGTGAGTGAATGTTGGTGTAAAACGATATAAACACATTGCGTGTTATTGTTTACATCCAAACATTTTGTGCATGCTCTCAGTGCTGCAGCGCAAAAAGACGATTCTTTTACTTGCAGGTAAAAGAGTTTTACATTTTTCTTTTTAGCTATTCTAATTATACTCTTTTTAATTAGTTAACAATGTTAGCAGTCAAATGTAACGTTTAGTTTACTATTTTATTTATTTATGTATTTTCCCCATTTCTGTCGTTGTCATACATTTTAGAAAAGTGTAGTATTTGGATTACTGCTCTAACTTACAACAGGTTTGCCAAAAAAGATACCCATGTATTTCCAATGGAGTCCTATTGAACATCACAGGAGGAACAGTGCAGCAAAAACGTAAAACCAAAAGGGAAATATTTCAAAATTAAAAGTCATTCTTGTGTCGGCCAAATTGTAATACAAAGTATAATATAAATATTCTTCTTCAAAGTAACTTGTCAGTCTAAGAGCTGATACAAAGTTTCACCAATAATTAAAAGCATCAGGCTGGACAAAAACAGCAGGAATTTGTTGAAATATGTGGGAGCTTAACCTACCGCTGTTCTTTTCCAGTGTTTTAACTGTGTGTTGAATTTCTTCAAGGATTCTGTCCTCCATCGACTTTTTCCCCAGACCGAAGTTCCTGAGGGTCTTCAGAGCAAAGCGGCGATGCTCCCTCCACATCGGCCCATAATCAACCATAACCACACCTGCAAGAAAGAGTCCAGCTAATCATGTTCAAAGATAATGACAATCTATATGAAAGGATTTACATTAAAGACAATGATTACATTTACAGAAATAAAAAAAAAAATAATGAAATCATCTTGCAATGTTACAATGACTGCATAGATAAAAGAACCTCATGTTAATGAATGAAATCACAAATCTACACATGTACCTTTTCTCTGGGTGACATCATTTATAAAAAGGTCTTGGGGTCTTCCAGCGAAATCTGTAGCTTTGACAACAATCGCCTCCTTCATGGCCTCAAACCCGTTGATGACGACGGCTGGTTTTGAACCAATGAACAGACTGTAGACGTTTCCATACGACGCCCTCAGCTGGAAGGAAACAGCACAACAGTCATTTTTATTAGATGCATCATAGTTTTAATTCTCATGTTACTTACAGAACTAGCTAAGCATTTTATGGTGAATTGTCTACAAAAAGATAAAAATCCATATTTAACCAAATTAACTTTTTGTCAACTGTTTATATAAGGAAAAGGTAATTTTTTGTTATCACAATAAAAAAATGACCAATTTTCTAAATAACAACTAAACATCTCAAGGGAAATAAAACTAATTTAATAGAAATAGAAATAAGACACGAGAGAGAATAAAACCAGGAATCAGCCCGTTAGAGAACAACCCATACAGTTGAAACCAGACGTAAAACCTGTGTGAAAAGTTCCTTTGCTTTTTTTTCTCTCTGACCGAAACTAAATAAAACTAAACGTTACAGTTTGTTTCTTTGAATTCAGAAGTTTGCGTATATTTCTGTAGCAAATGCAACTTGGGTCAAATGCAGGCATACTTCCAGAAAATTTACACAACAGTTTGCTGAAATTTTAGCCCATTCCTCACAACAGGTCTTTGCTCACAAAAATCTTTTCAGCGGTATGTAACTGAGATCATCACTCTGAAACATGGATTTAGCTGTTCTGAAGTCCGTATTTGATGGTTTAGGTCGTCATTGTCCAAGACCCATTCAGCTATGTGGCTCATATCTTCAGATGTTGCTTCAATATTTCCATGTTTTTTCCTCATGATAAACCAAAACGATCTTCCAAACCAACAGAAAGGTTTTTTTGTACTTTAATGGGATATTTAACCCACTCATTATTTGCTCATCAAAACTGTGAGTTAAAGTTTTTCATTTCTGTAATACTCTGTGTTTAGTCCAGGTTAACTAGGTGTGGGTTAGTGGGTTTACTCCAGACATTGTCTTACCCTCTCAAAGTCCTTTAAGGGGTTCTCTAAGTTCAGATGCAGCAGGTTCCCCAGCAGAGGCAGACTGGGGGGTCCTGGTGGGAAGTTCTTGGGTCTGTGAGGTTTGAGTTGAAGAATGAAGAAAGCACAGAGTCCCAACAGAAATAGAGAAACAAACATGGTGGTTCGGATTGGATTAAACTGAACCGCAAAGCTGCTCGAGTTCTTATGAAAGAGCAGCTCAGCTCTCAGTGCTTTGCTTGTGTACTTTGATTCTTTGTATTTAGAGCGAAGGAGGAAATCAAATATGAATGGAGAACTGTTTACAGCTACAGGAAGTGACGTATATGGGCGGTGTTGCAGTTTTCTTTGGGCTAAAACGGTACATCTGGGCAAAAACGTCACATAAAAAAAATCTTTTTGAAAAGACATTTTAGTATTAGTTATTTTTTATCTTAGTAAGTAACCTGACATACTGAATAAAACCCATTTACTTTAGAAAAACATTTAGCTGCAGCTCAAAGAAATATTTTCAGTTTTTCTCAATAATTTCAATGTTTTGTGTGTGTTCACTTATTTTAAGTTTTATTGTTTTTTTTTAAACATGTTTTTGAGCACAGGTGCCACATGACTCAATGCAAAAGAAAATGTTCTTAGAGTTTTAAACTGCTGCTTTTCTACATAGCAGCTTGCTGTGCTGTGCTACAGTGATGCACTAAGTTGTTCATAAAAGGGAACTGGATTTTCAGGGACAAATTCACAGCTATTTGCTGAATTCATACAAACTACAAATAACATTTTGTACTTTTCATCTCTTAAAACAAAACCAAATGCANAGATAAAAGAACCTCATGTTAATGAATGAAATCACAAATCTACACATGTACCTTTTCTCTGGGTGACATCATTTATAAAAAGGTCTTGGGGTCTTCCAGCGAAATCTGTAGCTTTGACAACAATCGCCTCCTTCATGGCCTCAAACCCGTTGATGACGACGGCTGGTTTTGAACCAATGAACAGACTGTAGACGTTTCCATACGACGCCCTGAGCTGGAAGCAAACAGCACAAGTCATTTTTATTAGATGCATCATAGTTTTAATTCTCATGTTACTTACAGAACTAGCTAAGCATTTTATGGTGAATTGTCTACAAAAAGATAAAAATCCATATTTAACCAAATTAACTTTTTGCCAACTGTTTATATAAGGAAAAGGTAATTTTTTGTTATCACAATAAAAAAATGACCAATTTTCTAAATAACAACTAAACATCTCAAGGGAAATAAAACTAATTTAATAGAAATAGAAATAAGACACGAGAGAGAATAAAACCAGGAATCAGCCCGTTAGAGAACAACCCATACAGTTGAAACCAGACGTAAAACCTGTGTGAAAAGTTCCTTTGCTTTTTTTTCTCTCTGACCGAAACTAAATAAAACTAAACGTTACAGTTTGTTTCTTTGAATTCAGAAGTTTGCGTATATTTCTGTAGCAAATGCAACTTGGGTCAAATGCAGGCATACTTCCAGAAAATTTACACAACAGTTTGCTGAAATTTTAGCCCATTCCTCACAACAGGTCTTTGCTCACAAAAATCTTTTCAGCGGTATGTAACTGAGATCATCACTCTGAAACATGGATTTAGCTGTTCTGAAGTCCGTATTTGATGGTTTAGGTCGTCATTGTCCAAGACCCATTCAGCTATGTGGCTCATATCTTCAGATGTTGCTTCAATATTTCCATGTTTTTTCCTCATGATAAACCAAAACGATCTTCCAAACCAACAGAAAGGTTTTTTTGTACTTTAATGGGATATTTAACCCACTCATTATTTGCTCATCAAAACTGTGAGTTAAAGTTTTTCATTTCTGTAATACTCTGTGTTTAGTCCAGGTTAACCAGGTGTGGGTTAGTGGGTTTACTCCAGACATTTTCTTACCCTCTCAAAGTCCTTTAAGGGGTTCTCTAAGTTCAGATGCAGCAGGTTCCCCAGCAGAGGCAGACTGGGGGGTCCTGGTGGGAAGTTCTTGGGTCTCGGAGGTTTGAGTTGAAGAATGAAGAAAACACAGAGTCCCAACAGAAATAGAGAAACAAACATGGTGGTTCAGATTGGATTAAACTGAACCGCAAAGCTGCTCGAGTTCTTATGAAAGAGAAGCTCAGCTCTCAGTGCTTTGCTTGTGTACTTTGATTCTTTGTATTTAGAGCGAAGGAGGAAATCAAATATGAATGGAGAACTGTTTACAGCTACAGGAAGTGA
>NW_006799994.1:792002-797033 GCF_000485575.1 Poecilia formosa
ACTACAAATAACATTTTGTACTTTTCATCTCTTAAAAGAAAACCAAATGCAAAATGCTGCCATCTACTGGGACTGATGGGTAAGTTTGTCTCTGTGTATTTAGTGGAATCTGCTTTGTGAATCTGGTGCAGAAATGAAGCAAAAAGCAGATAAAACAGTTCAAACAAATCCAAATAAATTCCCTCCAATAATGTCTGCAGACCAGTTTTCATAATGACACTATATGTTATTATTAGGTCATTATTGCATCTCTGTTAATGGATGTTTTCAATAAATACCAACTTAAATGTAATTTGTTTCCCTGTTGTTTCTCCAAATGTGTGCTGCAAGTTTCCAGCCATAGAATAAAACATGTAACATGTAAACTCATACAGAAACAATTGAATGGAAGAATGAAAACTCTTTGGTCTTGAAAAGATTTTTAGGTCAGTTTTTATTCATTAGTATCAAAATGCATTGATTATTTAGAAGTTTTTTTTTTCAGTCTTTTATTCCTCATCTGTAACTGCGTTTGCATTGACCTTAAAATTGTGCAAATTGGAATTACAAAGATAAATTTGCTTAATGGAAACTCAACAATTTTGGTAAAACATTTTTTGTTAAAAGGTTTTTGCGCTAGCATGAGGTGGTTTTACGGATGTACAGAAATTTGTGTATTTTCTAAAACTGAAATGGAAACACTGTTTTTGCATCACACAAATCATGTGATCAGTAATCAGACGCTACTACTGGCAGAAAAGATGAAGAAGACAACAGGAGGTAGAGGAAGGACGATGGCGCGGCATGCTCTTAAACTTTTTCATCCATGATTTTAATGGCAACATCAGAGTTGGGATTTATTTTCCCCCCCAACATTAGCGGAAAATTGACAAAGTTTTATGTACATTTGTAAAGGAGACGCGGTTAGTTTCTGCTCCTCACTGTTTGGACCTCAGTTGGACCTTCATGTGATAAGGTTTCGGCGTTAGAGTGACTCCATAGACCGGAGTAAAGTCAGGTTCTCCTGCATCCTCCGGCCAGATGAACTTAAACTTCCTCAGCAGAGTCACCGTGATGAGGAAGAGCTCCATGCGGGCCAGACCCTCTCCCAAACACATCCGAGGACCTGGAAGAGAGAAACCAGGAGATCCAACCCACACTTCAAGGTGGTTACCTCAACCGTGACACATCTCAGTTTACCTGCAGAGAAAGGCATGAAGGCCTCAGGTTTGACAAACTCTCCCTTTTCATTCAGGAAGTTTTCAGGGTTGAACTCATGAGGGAATTTCCACTGTCCCTCCTCCCTCAGCACTGAGTTCAGGTTCTGGATGATCATTGTACCCTGAAGAGAATTATGAATATCAAATGCCGAAATCAGATGGTCTTCATTAATTAGTGTCCCTTTTGCAGAAACTTTCCTGACCTACCTTGGGAATGGAGTATCCCATGAGCTCTGTGTCCTTCGTGGTGCAGTGGAAGACACTGAGAGGAACCGTGTTGGCAATCCTCTGAATCTCATGGAGCACAGCCTGCATGAAGGAAGATTTCTAACACTATTTCTGACTGGAAGCAATAAAACGTGTTTGTAAGTTTAATTGTTTGGTCATTATTGCAACTAATAAATTTGAATTCAAACGGGTAAATGAAACAACAAGATCAAATAGGAAGCGGCTACAAGAGAAAAAAACAAACTGACAGAGCTACTAAGTTATATTTTGATGCTATGGTACCTGGACGTAAGGCATGCTGTTTCTGTCCTCAAAACAGACCCGGTCCTTTCCCTCCAGAACCTGGTCTATCTCTTGCTGACATCGTTCTGAGGGAGGAATAAGAATACAAACGCATCAGTCGTTCCACATCCCACATGATTCGTTTCTACGCTTTTCTGCTCTGGACCAGTTATTTAACCTGCAGCACCACTGTTATGTTTCCAATTTAAATGACTCCTGTTGGGAGTCTTGAACCCCTCAACCGTCACCCTCAAACTGCTGGGTCCAAGTTTGGGCAAGTTTCTAGTGAAAACATGCTAGTACACCTCAAATAAGACAAAACTAACAAATAAGTAACTTTTCAGCAAGTGCTTAAGCCAACAACAAATTTTGCTGGACAATAAACTGTCCCAGAAGTTATTGCGATAAACGATAATATTGTTGTTTCAGGACCATTTTCACACAATGTAATGGTAATGGCATAGTAATGCAAGAACACATTCTCAAAGATCAATAAACTTGAAATTCTAATGAACATTTAACACTGGAACTGGAAGACATTTTAAATATCCAAAATACATAAACAAAACAACAAACAACAAATAAAATAAGTTATTAATGTGTGTAAACAAAATTGTCCTTCAAAAAAAAAGGCTAGTTGAGAACAAATCACCAGACTGGAAACTTTTGTCCTCCAGGTTTTGATAGAAAGAGAGAAAAGAGAAAAATGATAAATAATTAAATTGGAAATTATTTTGCTCCTTTTAATTTATCATGCGATTAATTGAAAGATTGCTTATTGCAACAAGGCTAGTAAATTATTTCTTAATACTGATGAAAAATATTCATCAACATTTGATGAATAACCTGGGAGAAGCATCTTGTAGGTGAAATAATCTGCCAGTGTAATTATTGTTTTCATCAAGGAAATATTTGTTTAAATTAAACTCCTCATCTTACTGAAAGGTTACTTGTGAATTAGTTTTGCCTTATTTCAAGTGTACTAACATATTTGCACTACAAATTAGACAAAAATTAGATTTTGTGTCTTTCCGGTGACTGAACTTAATTACAAGTAAACACGTTGATGGAACCTGAATTGAAGCATACCTTGGACGTGTGGGTAGGCCATCAGGTAGAGAAATCCTGTCAGCAGGGTGTTGGACGTCGTGTCAGTCCCAGCGAAGTGAAGGTCCAGGCTATAAGTCATGAGCTGAGCTTCTGAAAAGGAGGATCCGTCATCATTTCTCTGGAAAGAGGACAGCTTATGAGTATTATAAATGAAGACAAAAACTTAGCGAGTTTCTTATGTTGGATGACTTACAAACCTTTTCCAGTTCATCCAGGTAACAGTCAACAAAGTGTCGAGGATCCCCAGGAACTCTGGTCTTCTTGTACTCAGTGACCAAACAGTTAATGTAGTTCTGGCAAATCTAAAGAAAATATTTTTTTGTTATGGAAACGGTATACATCATAAAACTTTCGCTAAAAGTTTTCTCAGTCAGACAAATGTAATGTTTTACAGACTTTATATTTCTGAGTTGACAATGATTAGAAACAAATTCTTTACAGTTCCTAAATTAAGTTTTACAAAATTCACAACATGGATGGAGAAACTGAAGCAAAAATAGCAGGAAATGCAGAAATAGAGAAATATCGTTTTTACCTCTGAATTTTTAAAGGCCTTTCTGAACGGCAGCGGGAAGTTACGACAAAAGGGAATAGAATCATATATCTGTAAAGAAAAAGAAAAGAAAAAATATGGGTATTTATTTCCAATAGCTAATTATTTCAGTTTCATTTACACACAGCATATTTGGGCAAGTGTAGATTGAAAAGAAAAAAAAAATATAAAAAAAAATAGACAAACACATTTCCGCCAAAAGACTCAGAAATGTTTAGATTATCTTTGATATTTTCTAGAAAAAAAAATACAAAGACATTTAAATTTTTGGACGTTTTCTGAGGTTTTCATGGCAAATTTTCAACTTTTTAAATTAAAAAATTTCCATTCTGGGATTAATCTAAAAATCTGTCATTTTTAGACAGATTAGACAGATTAGACAGATTAGACAGATTAGGGCTTGTATGACAGCCCTAATATGCTGTCATACAAATCACCCTGCTGGCAGAAAAAGTTTTAACAGCCAGATATCATGCATTTTATCAGTAAGTGACATAACAGCCGGCTGTGACTCAGAGCCAAGAGTAAAAGTTTTACAATCGGAAAGTTGTGGGTTTTAATTGTAACTTCTTGCCCCATGTTTATGTATATATCAGCACATTGCATCACAAATATCTATTACATGCAAGACTTTGATAGCATTATGAATTAAACCTTCTACTTAAGGGGGAGAGGTGTGGCCTTTAACTCACCATGGCCCAGGGCCCATTGGCTATCTTGGCGTTTTCAGTGAAGCACTTAACAATCGTTTTGATCATGTCATCGTCGTACTCATAGCGCTTTCCGAACAGAACCTGGCAGATGATGTTGGAAGCGGCGTTATGGAACATGACCCGAGGACTCAGAGTTTTACCTGCATGAAAATCAAAACAGCCATTTAAAACAGGCTACAGAACAGAACCCAGAGAGTAACCAGTGACGTACCGATACTGCCCTCCAGGGTTTTAATGGTGTGTTGAATCTCATCATGAATTCTGTCCTCCATTGATTTCTTTCCCAGACCGAAATTCCTCAAAGTCATCAGAGCAAAGCGGCGATGTTCCCGCCAGCTTGGGCCATAATCTGCCAGAATCACTCCAACACCACCTGCAGCAACACAGAAACACATTCACATGTATTCTTTTAGCCTCTAAACCTCTCTATGACCAGGTTGCCTCTGTTTTTATCGTTAGCTCTCTATGCTCTTTCATATTTTCAGAATACACAGATTCCACAAGTCTGAACCGGAAGTGATTCGCACCATCTTTGTAGGCAAGAGCAGCTGCAATGCATAGCTGACCGACGGCTTCGAGACCAACAAAAAGAAAATATGTGGCCAACGTGAAAGACACACAAACAAAATGGATGCTGAAGAGATCGACCCGTATGAGGCAGAGAAGGAAAATATGTCAGGAAAGCTGCCTCCTATCTCCTACGAATTAAACTGCAGAGTGAACACAACACAACAACACAACAACACAACAACACAACACAACAACACAACAACACAACACAACAACACAACACACTACAACACTACAACACACTACAACACAACACAACACAACACACTACTACAACACAACAACACAACACAACACTACAACACAACAACACAACACACTACAACACAACACTACAACACAACAACACAACACACTACAACACAACACAACACAC
>NW_006799994.1:797168-809765 GCF_000485575.1 Poecilia formosa
TCATGTTTATGACAGTGTCATGACAGTCTTATTCACCCCCCTTCAAATAAAGTGTTACCCAGAACTTTGTGAAAAGAAACCAAATATTTGAATCAAGTGTGATCAAACCGGGACCAATATAAATGGTAAAAAGCATAAAAAATAAGCCCTCAGACATTGTTTATCTCAGGTAATGTAATACCTACCATTCCTGCAGGAAACATCGTTCACAAACAAGTCTTGGGGCCGTCCAGAGAAATCCACACCCTTGATCACCATGGCTTCTTTCATGGCCTTCAGCCCGTTCAGAATCACAGAGGGTCTCGGACCGATGTAAATACTGTAGATGTTTCCGTAAGATTTGCTCAGCTGGGAGGGAAAAATAAAAATGTCAGTGATTTTTAAACACCTGTCCATCCTTGGTGTTGTTCTGTAATTTAAGATTTGCATACAAGTGTATCATTCAAAGTTTCAAAATATTAAAAAGTGGATTCATTTCATTGGTTTATTTCCGCAACTGTAACTCTTGTAGATTAGTTACTTATGCTAGCTCTAAAATTATTTTTCTGTTCATTTCAGCTTCTAGTTGATGATCTAAATTTTGTTTTTCATAACATTTGAGTATTTCACTTTGTTTTTAAACTATATACATCATGTTATAATTATTAAAATTTTCTGCATAACATTCAATTTCTCTATTGAAAAATTAAAACAAATTAGCTTTGATGTCATGATTTATTGAGATGCATATTACAGTGATATTCAATAAATGCAATTAATGTTCTTGTTAGTCAGATTTGAAAATAACATCTCTTACATTCAGCTCACATTTCTGTATTAAAAAAAACTGTTTCAATTGTGATCTAACATTCTAATCTAGAATGTTTAACTTTAATGGAAAATCATCATAATTATCTAATTTAAAGTCTTGAAAGAATAAGTCTTAGCATAGTTAATCTATATAATCAGTTTGACTTAGTGAATTGAGTTACCAAAATGAATAAACTTTCAATAATATTCTGATTTACTGAACAAGGCTGCACAAAAACAATTTGAAGTGAATTGTGTTGTGAACATTTAAGTATATGTGTATCATTTATTTCATGCTGATATAAACTCTGTCAGCTGTTCACCATCCTGTTTCTGACAACTTTTCTGAAATATTTAACCCTGGCTATGCAGCAGTTCAAGATTTAAAAGAAAATTCACAAAATGTTAAAATAAAACCTTATCATTGAATAATAACTCCTTATCAATATATCCAGATATAGTCTATGTAAAATCTGAAAATGCACCATCTGTGTTACATCTGTAGTAACGTAGATCTGTTTTAGAAGGACAAAAGTGAGGTCAATTTACAAATCCACGGTTTAAATATTGTTTTCTTCATCTAGAATATTATTTATCGAACAAGAACAATGCAAACACTGGCTTATCAAGTCCTCTGTGCATAAACTCTAACACTGGATGGCTTTATTCCAAGTGTGCAGACAGTTTTGCTGATATTATCTAATCACTTATAGTTCGTAAAAGCAGTTTCCTACAGAAGTATTAACACTTCCCAAGTGTATTGATTTCACCATTCAGCTTTACTGGAACTCTTGCAATCCTAAATCAAACATCGCTACGGTCATTTAAATAACAAACTGCATTGATTTCCTACCCTGTCAAAGTCCTTCAATGGGTTCTCCAGACTCAGGTTCAAAAGGTTCCCCAGGACAGGCAAGATGGGGGGTCCTGGTGGGAAGTTCTTTGGCCTCTGAGATTTGAACAGGACGATGACGAACCAAACAAAAATCCATAGCAGAAAGAGTGACACAAACATGTTTCAATGAGGAAAAAAGACAATTCTGACATGCAGCAACAGAATGAAGGTGCTGCTGCTAGCTCTGCCCAGTTTGTTTAAGGACTTTGTTTCTCTGTATGAAAGGTGAATGAAGCCATCAATGTAAAAAAGGTAAAGGACCAAGTTCAGACTGGGTCTGACGAGAACTATCTGGGTCAGATGTAAAGTCCACTGATAAGCTGACGCTGTAGATAAAGAGGGCAGAAACCATCTGTCCTACCAGAGGTAAACTTAGGCGATCTTTACTGGGACCAGTATGACCCACCTAAAATACCTCCAAAATAAAGTGTTGTTGGTTTTTTCAATTATTTTCCACTTAATCTATTCTGAATACTGAGCATTGTTATTGTGCTTTGCTTCATATAAACTCTGGTATTAAATACAACAACAGTATCAGGGTGTGGTTTGAGCTCAAAGGAAAGCCTGTCCTTGTCATTCAGCGTGCCGAGGCCAATGACACAACTCTGAATGGTTCCTGGTATCAGGGCCAGTAAAACCCTGGAAGACAGAACACATCACCGCGGTTCTGAAGTCCACTGGCTCAGAAAACACTTTAAAATACTTTTGTTTATAAATCACCGTATTGAATGGCTTAGCACCAGGATACATTAAAGATCTGTTGTTGTATCGACCACTCAGACCTGGTTCTGGTCTGTTCTGCATCCCCAGATCTAGAACCAAACATGAAGAACCAGCATTCGGGTTTCATACTCCTCTAATCTGGGACAAACATCCAGAAAAATTTGCATTTGAAGAGTATACAAATGAAATACATTGGCTGGTCTGATAAATATATTGGAGCTTCCACATTAAAAAGATCCCATCTCCATTTGAGGTAAAAAATAAAGGGGACATATTATGCAAAAGTTCACATTTTGTACCTTTTTTGTACTTCAATTTTAGTTTCTACTGCTCCTAAAAACAGTCCAAGTGCTTAAAAAAACACCCCAAAGTTTTTTGGCAATAAATTCATGTTCTTTGGTGTTTGGAAAATGAGCCATTTCAAAAACCTCCAGCATGTAAAGTCATAAATCAGCAGGCAGAACACCAGTACCTCTCAACCTAAGCTGAGCTCCAGCACATTTGGTCAGCTGGTTTTAACGCTGTACAATGGCTGCTGGAAAACACAGCGGAGATGTTCAGATTTTTATTGAGAGGGCCCAAAAAAGAAAGGACCAGAAAGGAGTAAATCAGAAGCTCACTTAGGTTGAGTTTTTCTGATGAACTTAGGAAGGCTGAGATGTTTTCGATTTGTGATAGAACAAACAGGGAAGACAAAAAAGGAAGACTTCAAAAACATTCAGGTATTTAGCGAAACAGTATCTAAAGAGGAGGATGTGAAGGATAGGTTGAGGTGGAAACCGATAATATCCAACGGAAGAGAGGAAGATGAAAGTTGGTATATTATCCATAATAAATAAACTAACATCTATCAATGGATTCTGACTCTGATTGACAAGACAGTGATAAGTTGATCCTTTCAAAATAATCTGATGATAAACGGATAAAGTGAGAAACTCTTTTAATCTTTACATTTAGTTTCAACAACCAAGGAGAGGATAAAAACTTCTGCATTAGTGCAAGTTTTGGTGCCATTCCCACATGCGAAATACAATGAGAGTTGGGTATTTAGTTATTTATTTAAATTGCTCATTAAACTCAGGGATTCTCTGCCGTCCTCACACTGAAGATCTCAGCTGGACCTTCATGTAATAAGGTTTTGGTGACTGAGTGATTCCATAGACCGGAGTGAAGTCAGGTTCTCCTGCATCCTCCGGCCAGATGAACTTAAACTTCCTCAGCAGAGTCACGACGAAGAGGAAGAGCTCCATTCGAGCCAAACCCTCCCCCAGACAAACCCGAGGACCTGGAAGACAGAAAAAAAGATTGTCACTGACTCATCAACTCAGATGTACAAAGATATATTGGGGTCATTACAGAGGGAAAGAAAGGAGGATTAAATTTCCCATAAAGAATAATCTCAGAAATCTTCTAGAAAAAACAAGTACATTTCTGAGCTCCAAGTCAAAAATTTGCATGAAAGAAACTAATTTTTAGATTAATCTCAAAACATTTCTAGAAAAATCTTGAAAATTTCTGAACTTCAAAAGTTGAACATTTGTAAGAAAAACTGAAAATTTTAGATTAATCCCAGAATCTTTCTAAAAAAAAAAACCTTGACTTTTGAAACTCAGAATTGTTTTTCTAGAAAATTTCTGAAATTAATCTCAAAATTTCACAGTTTATTGGCGGACATTTACTCCTTTTATTTTCTATCTGCGATGGCCCTTATTTCATTGTACCTGCAGAGAAAGGCATGAAGGCCTCAGGTTTGACAAACTCTCCCTGCTCATTCAGGAAGTTTTCAGGGTTGAACTCATGAGGGAATTTCCACTGTCCTTCTTCTCTCAACACTGAGGTCAGGTTCTGGATGATCATTGTGCCCTGAAACCAAAAAGACAACATGATGGCATTGCTGTTCTTGGGAAGTCATTAATGTTTAACTCACTTTGGGAATGGAGTATCCCATGAGCTCTGTGTCCTTAGTGGTGCAGTGGAAGACACTGAGAGGAACTGTGTTGGCAATCCTCTGGATTTCATGGATCACAGCCTGATTTAACAAAATTTCTGTCATTAAATTCAAGCAAAGACAAATAAAACCAGAAAAACAAAATGGCTTAAAGTTACCATTGGAAAACAGTCCAAGCATATCATTTTTTAAGCTCTGAAAACCAGATTTTTTATGCAAACATCTGTTTAATTTATAAAGTTCTTCAGTTTGTCTCTTTGAGATCATGTATCATAACCAGATTTACAAGAGCGACCTCTGGAGGTGAGTGCAGCTTCCCAAACTGCTTTTAAAAAACTGCTTTCTGTTTTGTTGCTACAAGTCGTGCCTGACGTTCTGAATAGAAATCAAAATAAATCATCTGATGGCTCAACCTGCACATAAGGCATGCTGAGTCTGTCCTCGAAGCTGGCCCGATCCTTCGCCTGCAGCACCTGGTCGATCTCCTGCTGACATCGCTCTGAGGAATCCAGAGTTGCTGCATGTTACTGCACAACTTAAACCATAATAAATCACACTTATCCCCGTCTCATGTAAGGAGAATACTGAATAGTCAGATGATTAAAGCAAAACTGAAGCAGCAGTGAAATCAAACGGTCACAAAGATGACAGAAGGAATTATTTTCTACTTTGTTTATTTTTTCCTCTTCCTTAATCTTTTCCCACTCTTAAACTTTCACTTTGAGGTCAAATAAAACTCTCGGGTTCACCAAACAAAACTGTGACAATAAGAATATGACCCTTGCTTTTATGACTCAAAAACCAAGAGTCATAATGCACCTCAGATCTAAATATTTAAATACTAGATCAGCCTAAGACCATTTTAAAACCACAAGAAGCAGCAAGAGAAAACAGATGTTTTTGTAGTGAACAAGAAAAAGATTGCTACATTTAACCTGACACTAAAACATTGCATTTACAGGCATGTAAACGTTGTTGAGGCTACCTTGTATGTGTGGGTAGTTCATCAGGTAAAGAAAGCCTGTGAGCAGAGTGTTGGAGGTGGTGTCAGTCCCAGCAAAATGAAGATCCAGAATGTAGTTTATGAGCAGTTCCTCTGAAAATGAAGAACCGTCATCCTTCCTCTGCAGACGGGGACACAGAAAAATGTAAGGCAAACTCATATAAGATAATTACCCTTAGTTATACTTTAAGAAATGCACCAGGAGCATCAGAAAATTACATCCTTCGGTCATTTCAAATTAAAGTCAACTTTTGTTGGATACAAGCCGCATGTATTTTTGCATTTCCCTCATGCATACATGTCAGATAACTAAACCAATTTAATATCAATCCAAGAATGTCATGAATGCTCACGCTAGTTAGCATGGGCATGGATGATGAAGGATAAACAGTGTAGTTGTTTCTCCACAATTAGCACATTTAGCAGCTTTTACATAAGCCTGATTGACAGCACTAAGATCCTCCTCTTGGCTCTGATTGGTGCATTTCTTCAGATGCAGGACGTGGATTAGTTTTATGATGTTGCGAAGCCTGACTGACCACAGCTTTCATGTTTTAAATAGGGTTGACTTTTGTTACATACACACCTTATCCAATTCATCCAGGTAGCAGTCTAGGAAGTCCCGAGGCTCACCGGGGACTTTGGTCTTCTTGTGCTCCTTCACCAACTCCATTGCAATATTCTGACAAGTCTAAACAGGAAAGCCATTCAAAGCAAAAAAAAAGGAGATTTCTATCATGCATTTTTACATTAACACCCGAAGACAAGAGGCAGGTGAGATCCAGGAAATGCTGTGTTTGCTTGTGTACTTTTTATTTAATGTCGACTGTCCAGCAGTTAATTGTTACCTGAAAGTGACAGATTTACTTTCACAAGTGAAGCATTACGGTTTTGCTATAAAGCTCATCTCCCCGCCCCAAACATGTGTTTAGCTTAGTAGAAGCTTTGTTCCATTACCTTGTAGTTTCTAAAGCCATTTCTGAACGGCAGCGGCAAATAGCGAGTTATGGGAAGAGAATCGTAAAGCTGCAAAGAGAAACAAGACATTAAGTTATATTCTTCATAAATTCTGGTTTGTTTCACACCAACTGGTATGAACAGATTTATTTCATAAGTATGGCATCTGAATTCAAACAGGAGACTGATCTGACCTGAACTACAACAAGCAAATACTACAATTTTAAGCTAAGATGAACACAGAAAGGCCTTGTTTTAACAGACGAGGTTAAAAGGTTTGTTATAATGGATGTCTGGCAGAAAGACTTGAGTTATAACCAAGATTTCCATCGTTTCGGCAGGAAAAATTGAAATATATGATTTAGTTCTAGCAACTCAGAGATGGACTTTGACTCACCATGGCCCAGGGTCCGTTGGCAATCTTTGCATTCTCGGTGAAGCACTGAACAATGATTTTAATCAACTCATCATTGTATTCATAGCGTTTACCAAACAAAACCTGGCAGATGATGTTGGAGGCTGCATTATGGAACATAACCTGGGGACTCAGTGTGCCGCCTGCTAAAATAATTTGATTAAATAAAATTAATTAAAATGAGAGAAATTTAAGAAACACATCATTTTTGATCATGCAAATGTTGCAGAAAGTAAAGGATGCACACAAGATGAAATACCTGTGCTCTGTTCTAGAGTTTTGATTGTGAACTGAATCTCATCATGAATTCTGTCTTCCATTGATGTTTTTCCGAGACCAAAGTTTCTCAGGGTCATCAGAGCAAAGCGCCGATGCTCTCTCCATCTCAGACCATAGTCTGCCAGAATCACTCCTGAAACAAACATAAGAACACAACAACAAAGATTTACACTGACAAAATATATTTTCTACATATTTATGTCAGATTAGAGCTGAAAGAAAGGAATGGAATGAATACAAAGGATTACAATGGCTTTCCATGCATAAGTTGGCCACCAGTGAGTAAAAACTCAGAAATATTTAGGTTAATCTCAGAAAAATTCTAGAAAAAAAACTCGGAAATTTCTCAGTTTGAACAGTCAAAAACTCAGAAATGCTGAGATAAATCTCTTTTCTAGATAAACATTGAAATTTCTGAGTTTCAAAACTCAAAAATCTGTCATCTTTGAAACTCAAAAATTTTCAAGTTTTTCCTAAAAGATTTCTCAGATTAATCTCAAAATTTCTCAGTCTGTCTTTGAAAAAATGTTATGACTTTATTCTTATATTATTTAGACTTTATTCTTGTAATATTATGACTTTATTAATATGGCTTGATACTCCATAGTACTCTAAGACCCCGGGGTTTTGTATAAAAATGTGTTTTTCTTATAAAATCTTAAATTTTAATTCATATCTTCCAAGACATTTAGCCTAGAAACAGCAATGGCTCGTTCCCATTTTTACGCCACCTAAAATGATTTTTGGAGTTTCTCATTTCTCTTTATCTTTCTGAAAAAATAGAAATTGTTGACCGTATCTCATATGCTGGCAACAAAATCGTTTTCATTTTGGGCCACATGAGGATCATGAATGTTCTTAAAGGGCCGGTTGTGTCAGATTGTATCAATAAACTCAATAAACTGTTAGAAACATTTCTGCTCTTGATTCTTAAGTTCTTCTTAAAATGAAATGATATTGAACAGTTTCAAACTGATCAGTCCCTCCAGAATGTCACAATTGTTTCAGTGATTTTTTTTTGTCATTACAATAAAAACTTTTTTGGTGCAAATTTAGAAATATTTGCAAGAAACGTTGCAATATTTGCATTTGAGTATGATGATAAATGTGACTTTTTATTACTTGCAAATAACTGATCACAGACCAGAACTTGACATCAAGTAAGACCGAGTCAGAAGTGCAGAAGTAAAATATACTGCCACCTGCAGGTAGGAGTTGCCATCACTTCAGCCAATGTTTCTGACCATTTTACTGGAAATTTTTCAGTAAACTCAGTTTGTTGAAAAAAAGTCACAATTTGTTGATTTTGCGTGAATTTCCACGATCACAGTAAAAGTGGAAGCATTAACTAATGTAATTACTGATGAATATAATATTAAAGCACAGAACTGTATGCATAAATATGTTTTATTTATGCATACTTCCAGAGTCTAGAGGGCCACATAAGAAGCTGGGGACCGTATGGGTCAAACCATATGTGTTTGACGCATATGGTTCCCTCTTAATCAGCTCTTAAATGCTTCAGGATGCTTCTGGGATGTAATACCTACCTCTATTCTGGGTGACGTCATTTACAAACATGTCTTGTGGTCTTCCAGCAAAATCAGCACCTTTGGTCACTATGGCCTCTTTCATGGCCTTCAGCCCGTTCAGGACCACAGCGGGTCTGGGACCAAGGAACAGACTGTACACGTTTCCATATGTGTTCCTGAGCTGTTAGGAAAACACAAAATGTCATTTTAACAGTAAACACCAATATTAGAAACTATTAAATCAGTACTTTGTCACAGTTGGACCATTTTCAGTGAAAAATCCTAAATCACTGCATTAGAACAATCACATTTTATTGAGTTATATTATGTTAATATGTTGTTCTGTTCAGCCATTTTC
Organism: Poecilia formosa; assembly: GCF_000485575.1. Taxonomy (NCBI): domain Eukaryota; kingdom Metazoa; phylum Chordata; class Actinopteri; order Cyprinodontiformes; family Poeciliidae; genus Poecilia; species Poecilia formosa. The sequence continues at coordinate 806,068 of NW_006799994.1, forward strand.
CTGTATGTGAATAAAAGTCAGAAACTCGTTGTGCAGGGTCATTAGAAATGATAAAATACTTTCAAATGTAGAAAAACATTGTTTTATGAATAGGGTCTCTTAAAGTTTGTCCAGCTGATGCCATGTAAATTATCACCTCTTCACAGATAAAGGAGACATTAACTTTTTTGTTCAGAATGCATTCATTTAATATAATAGTCAATGTAAAAAGAACAGCATTAACTGGTCCAGGACTCAGCTTACAACAAAAACATCCCAAAGTCTGAAAATATAATGTTTGAAGCAAACACACATAATTTAAATGAGTCAGTGTCAGAAGCTGACACGTGAAATGTCTCAACCTCATTATCTTTTAGTAAGGTATCATTAATCAGTCGTAATAGACCCACCCAGTAATCGGTTCACAAAGCATACAAATGACAAAACACTCCCTGATGGAAACATGCCAAGTGTGTAGGAGGTCAGCTCTAACCGACTTCTGCATTTATATCATGTTTATGCACAAATAAAAGTCATTTTTCTGAGCAAACTGGACCTTATAGGCTGGAAATACAGAAAAATATTGAATGCATTTGAGTTTCATTCTGATCATTTCAGTAAAAAGACTGGATAAAAGCATTAGATCAGAAATAAGGTAAGGCTTTTTACAGTGTATTAATAACAGAGATGGGCTGCTTTCCAAGAATGCACCAACCTGTTACGCAATGATAACGTCTGTATTCAGCAGAGGGAACTCTAGTTAAATACAGCGGTGGGACGTAACACAGTGCTTGTACTTTGTTACTGTACTTAAGTACATTTTTCATGTATCTGTACTTTGCTTAAGTAGATTTAATTGTGGGTACTTTCGACTTTTACTCCACTACATTTTACAGCAAGTATCTGTACTTTCTACTTCACTGCATTTCAATAAAGTGTTGTGTCACACATTACATCCAGGACGTGTTGCGCTTTTTTGATTTGTTTGTTAGTTTGAAAGTAATCAATGGCGAGAGGGGAACTGGTCCATTGTAAAGTGGGAAAGTAGCGTCATCCTCCCTACAGAAGAGCAAGGCGGGTCGCAGCACCTGCAGAATCACTAACACCCAACATGGAGTCTCCTAAGGGTCATCATCCAGAAGACCTGCGCCACCCAGCGCCCTATTTAAGATTCATTCCAGTTAACCGGGTCAAAAGTCGACTCCTGGACATTCCTGAACCTCCTTTGCCTCCCCTGAAAGCATGAACTTCTAGCATTAAAAAAATGTTAATATGGTACTTTTACTTTTACTACAGTACATTTTTGTCTGTTTATTTGTACTTTTATTTAAGTACATTGTTTGACTACTTTCTCCACCACTGCTTACATATGATAAACTTTGGTACATTTCAGAACAATTTCTTTAAATTTGTTACAAAACGAAAGTGTTCCAGCAAAAAAATACAATTTCAAAACATATTTTACACTTGATTTCAAAGAGGACAATTAAAAGTTAATTTATGTTTCTTACCCTCTCCAAGTCCTTCAGCGGATTCTCCTGGCTGAGGTTGAAAAGGTTCCCCACCAACGGCAGCGTGGGGGGTCCAGAGGGGAAGTTCTTGGGTCGCCGAGGTTTGAGCTGGAATAACAGGAATAAAATGCAGAGGCACAGGAGAAGCACAGAACCCAACATGATGGATGGGAGCTCTGATGGACTGTGGAAGAAGTGCCTGGGCTCTGCTCTTAGTCCTGCCTCCTGTGGTTGTATTCTTTGTTCCTCTGTCGCAAAGGTGGGGCAGACAACCAGGAAACCCACTAGCAAAGGGTTATACTCACAAAGTAGATGGCAGTTTTACTCAGTCATCTACTTGGCTGAGTAAGTCAAGTAGATTTATATGACTAAAGTCATGTGACTTTAGTCATATTACTAAAGTCACATGACTTTAGTACTTACTAACTTTAGTTACTAACAAAAATAAGATTTTTCATATTTATTAAAACTGTCACAATGTGACAACCTGTGAAAAGATCAATCTCTTCTCCTTCCACTCTCAGCTGCCATTGCCATCTGAAGAAATGCTCCACTTCCAACCAAAAACAACAAATCAGAGCCAGGAGGAGGGGCTTAGCGCTGTCAATCAATGCTGCTTGATGCACTAACAACTTAAATTTATTTGACTTAAAGAGTAGAAGACATTAGACACTACTAAATGCGGCTCAAATGTTTTCCAGTGTAAAAGATAAATACTGCAGCTTTAACCCGTGTCCAAACTGTTTGCACTGATGGCCAAAAGTCACCAAGAGGAAAGCTTTGAGGGGCCACAAGTAATTATTTTTTTTCAGCTAAAACGCAAAATAGCTTTATGGTGAATCTTTTCCTTTTTACAAATTAATGTGTTTTAATTTAAAAAGTCAGAAAAAGGCTCTCAAAGTTGTACAGTTGATTACCATTTTTATTTTGTTACCAGCAACAGAAATGAGAACTGTCTGTGAAAACCCTTAGCTGTTATGTGCTTCGGGCACATTATGATGATTTTTGTCTATTTTTTTCTTATAGACTTTAGTTGAATGACCTTTTGTTAATATATTTTGGAGTTTGAATAATTTCTTATTTTTGGTAATTTGATCACTTTTATTTGTGGCGCTGTTGGTCCGCCTATAAATAGGCTGGGTTTGGGCATGTTGGATCTCCGCCCTTCCGCTCGCTCCACCACCACCAGGGATGCGTCTTGACGTGGTGCGCGCACGTCCAGTCGCTGTGGGCCGCAGCTGACGTTTCCAACCTGCCATGCTCTGTTAGCCTTTGTTTGCTTGCTTCGAGATGTGGAAGAGCTGATCTCATGGAAGGAACACACCAGTTCTTCCTCTTTGCCTTTGTTCTTTGCCTTTGTCTTTATCTTCATCTTTGCCTTGGTCTTGGTCTTTTTCTTTGGGGTCCCAAACCCAGCTGATGAGAGAAATGCAATTTGAAGCCACATGTTGCGGGGCTAACGGGTTGGTCCCCATGTGCAGAACAGTCTTCGGCTCTGTGGCCCCGGCTCTTCTTCAGCTGCAGAGTTCTTTGTCCATCTCAATCTTGGCTTGAAGCTTCCTGAAGGATCCAACCAAAGACTCCTCTTTTGCACTCACCTGATAAAGGGTTTATCCACTCTTTTAGTGCATTTGCATAGGCTAACTTTGTTGCTGTGCCTGTCTCATTGGCTGACTGCTTGGACCGATGATCTCATATCCATCACCGTCTTGGAGACATTATCACCTGATGTCTGTTCTAATGTCCCAAGTTGCTCAACAGTCCTCTTGTGTCTAACCTTTTCTTAGGAAAGTTGAAGTTTAGCAATAAGGTGTTGGTCACCTCCTATCAGTTCCTCTTTCCCCCTGACCTTTCACCTACCATCTACCTCCAACACATCAGTGACCTTTAGTTACAGTTACACATTTCACACCATTTCCAGTTCAATGTCAAAATCACATTTATAACCTTTTAGTTTCTCTGATTTAGCATTCACTTATAATATTATAATAACCATTACTTATTAGTTACTCTTATAATCATAATGTGAGTTCTTACAGACATTTCTGAAAAAAAACCAATAATGATTCATTATTCTAATCATTTGACACCATGTTACAGTTACTTCTTTCACCTGTAAGTATTTCAATAAGTATAAGAGTAAGTGGAAATATTCTTATAATCAAACCAACATAAACCAATATTAATTATCGGCTTAATCATAAGTTA
>NW_006799994.1:809775-829215 GCF_000485575.1 Poecilia formosa
CATATGACTAAAGTCATGTGACTTTAGTCATATGACTTTAACAGAGTGACTTGTTAAAGTCACTATGTAACTTTAACAAAAATAAGATTTTTCATATTTATTAAAACTGTCACCATAATGTGACAAATAACTTGTGGCTCTGTTGGTCCGCCTATAAATAGGCTGGGTTTCGACATGTTGGATCTCCGCCCTTCCGCTTGCTCCATCACCACCAGGGACGCGTCTTGACGCGGTGCGCGCACGTCCAGTCGCTGTGGGCCGCAGCTGACGTTTCCAACCTGCCATGCTCTGTTAGCCTTTGTTTGCTTGCTTTTTCATTGTGATTTTGGCCTGGTGGGACAGGTTGTCCTGGTTTCGATCTTTCTTTTGCATTAGGTTCTCTTTTGCTTTAGTCCGGTATTAGTAGAGGCTTCGACGGCCCTGTATAGGGTTGGCCCCCTGCTGTACCGTTTTGTTCTGTTTGATCGGCTCACCAGGTCCAACTTTCTGTTTTTTTTTTTCGTTTTTTTTGGGACACGGGAAACTGAGGGCATGAAACTCTCTTTTTCTTCACAGAAAATCCGAAGCAGCTAAACAAAATAAAAACCAAAGTTCAACAGAGTTTAAGAATAAAATATTTTATTGAACCCTCATTCTTGTCTTGTGTCCTCTAGTATGTTGTGCCCTTGGTGGACGTAACATATTTATGGGGGCTCGTTTAAACAAAGTTTACCTTTAGCAACTTGTGTCCTGAGGTTGTTTTTTGGTTTTGGCGATTTTGCTGGTTTTTCCTGTGCATTTTGGCACAGCTGGTGAGCGTTGCGGTGGTTAATTAGGATAATTGGACGTGGTGTTCTTGTGGCTTTGTTTGTGCATGAGCTTTTGTGATTAAGTGTGGCTTGATTCCACGGTGTAGACATGGAGTTTGACCTGGATGAGTTTGTTGAAAAGCCCACAATGACACAACAGCTGTATTCAGCCAATTTTAATTATTCATTTACAAACCGATTATCCAGATATTTCCGTTTCCTTGATCATTGTCAACTGTTGGCTAAAATGTTACATTTATGTTTCATATTGTTTAAACTAATACCAAACTTGCAGCATATTTAGCCCAGCATACTGCAAATCCAACTTTACTTGTGTTTAGAACTGAGTGAAACAAATTTAATGTGAAAAAATCTTTACATGGAGCAGTGTTTCACTGGTAAATGTAGGAAACCAGCGCCCTCTGCTGCCAATGGCGAGCATTACACTGACTGTTAAATGGTCTAAATGTAATTGCAGGGCTTTATAAATTCAAAATACACTTCGTGATATTTTTCTAAATTGATTTAACACAGAGGCAAATAATTTATTGGGTTGTTTTGCTCCACAATAATACACAAAAGAACCCAATGGACAAAATGTCCCCGTTTTCAAAAGAACTCTGATACATGAAACGCTGAGAATTAAACCATAACTCTTCCAATGGGAGAATCACAACTCTCCATGAACATCTTTCCCTTTCTGTTTTTAGAAATAAAAGCTACATCAACTGTATGAGCAATACTGCAGTGGAGTTCTGTTTATTTATTGCATTTTAGGTCTTTTTATTTTTATTTTTTATAGTTTCTAATTGTCATTTTCTGTTGGAATGTTAAACGCTCTGTAAATGTTCTGGGAACGCAGCCAACGTTTTTATCAAGAAAGAAGGTGAAAGCCCCCTCTGCCAACACCACAGTGTGATCAGGAAGCTGGGGTCAGTTAAAGAACAGCTTTTCCCGAACATGACCATCACCGAATTCCACAGCTTTGCTTCACATTAACCCAGACCCAGTCACACGCATTCCTCCCACACACACACTTACTCTGCAAAATGTCTGCTGTTCAGACACTCATCAGACCTTCCTTTTTCTACATCGTTTTCTAGCTTGAGAAAATAATGTTCAGAATTAAGTACGTCTGGTGATGCACTTACATCATCTGCCTCTTCCAGCTGGTTATAGAAATATTTAAAAGTCTCCTTTCAGAATGAGCTGCTTTAAATCTAAATAAGCCGCTGCTGGCCACACACCCCCAACTCAATGTTTACACTCACATGTTAAAATGACAGCAAATTAAATAATTATACTTCTTTGAAAAGCAGAAGTGGAGCCTTCTGCTTCTGGACAGCTAACAAGAATGCAGTAAGTGGTTTCTGGAAGGTAAGTTGACAACAAACCACTTGTTTTTTTTTCCAGCAGCCATTATACAGCACATACAGCTGAACCCAAGTTGCTGGAGCTTCGCTGGGGTTGCTAGGTAATGGGCTGGACTTCGCTGGGGTTGTTAGGTAACAGGCAGCATGTGCTGATTTGTGATGTTGCATTCTGGAGGATTTTGAAACAGCTAATTTTCCAGACACCAAAAAATGTTAACTTATGGTGGCCTGGTGTTTTTAAGCGCTTTTTCTGTTTCTAGAAGCAGTACAGACAAAAACAGAAGTGTATATATAAAATAAAAAATAATTTTAAAAAAATGTGAATTTTGCATAAGTCCCATTTGACTTTCGGAGTGCAAATTACAGATATTCACTTCTACAAACCACTGTAGGAGATCTGGACTACATGAGAAACTTTTAAAGCATTCTGCTATGTTGGAAGGTGCTCCTGTGGTTTTCAGAGTAGAACAAACAAGATGCAAACTGTAGGAAGTGTTGTTGAACCCAAATAACTCTAACCTACCCTAACCCCTACCCTACATATGTGATTATATTCTAATAAATGCAACATCTGTTCTTATATAACACAGGAGCAACTTTAAGTCTGAGGAAACTGGGCCGTCAACTCCTCACCCGTCCCACCAACATTACTCACCTCACTAATTGTTCTTAACATGTCTCCAGTGTATGTACATCGTGTGCGTATTGGCAAACAACAAAGGATGATCGCTGTATTTTACAGTTTTAAGGCAGAGTTTATGAACTAAAGTGGCTGGAGAATGGGCTGGATAAGTTATAAGGTCCATGAAAGACGTGGAACTTGATTTCTTTGGATGTAAAAACAGGAATGGGGTTGGTCAACTTCCATGAACTTCCTCCATCTGTTTCAACATTCCTTGGTGGAGCTTATCTTACTGGTCTTAGGGAGGGTCTTTACTACTTTATCATATATGAAACATGGGGAATGACATTGCAGCAACAAAAGCAACATCTGTGGAGCTCCTGCATGCAATTTAATACTTGTTTAACTCACCTGCAGGGAAAGCTGCTCACCTTTGATTCAGTCGAAGCATTGTTTGAAAATTTCCAATGGCGAAAAACAATCCGTTTTGATATTTTTTCACAGTTTGATATTTCTTTGTAAAGTTAATTCTTTCTGTGCTGCAGCTGGAGATCTGTTATACTTTACTGAAGCCCCAAAATGGTTAAGAAACATCCAGCACACATTTAGCTTCCGTGTTTGCCAGACTGCCGTTTATTTTAAAACAGGAACTGTACCACATTCAATAGTCTTGCAACCTCAAGAAGACGTGTTAATCAGCAGTTTTCTGCAGCAAAATGCTAAAAACATCCTTCCTGGGGCACAAAAGGTACAAACCCAAACAGGAAAAGGGAATGATAGTATGTCTGGAAGCATCAGCAATTATCCTTCCACTATTTTTATTTGTGTTTTTTGTTTGCAGTCACTTGATATCATCCTGAAAAACTGGTTGTAAAAATAAAACCACACTGCATAGTTTCTATTACTTTCTGTCTCTGAAAACAAATTTCAGATGGAGAAATTCATATTTTCAGTAAAATGCTGTCCTGATTTCCTTGCAGATGGTCTTTGCAGTCATTTCTGCACCATTATGTTTTAAGCTTTAGTTGCATTGGTTTTTATTTTCCAGGCCAAAGCTTCATTTAGGTCATTTTATTAGCTGTACACTTTTTTTTTCTTACAGCCGTGTCATTGGTTTGAGTAGAAGTGGCTTTCTGTTGTGTTACTGTAAAATGAATGAACATCTCTGAAAACGTGGTTTTAATGGAAGCATTTATTGCTCTTAAATTATCTTTTGAACTTTTCTTCATTAATACATTGCCATTGCAGAAGCATAATCAATCAATTTCCTATGTTCAGCATATCTAAGGTATCTTTTGGTTATCTGGCTTAACTAGCTGCTCATTATCACACCCCCAAGAAATGCATTATAGTAATTAATATAGGAATCTGAAGCAGCAGAATGATCAGCATAACCTCCGTGCCTCTGAAATTCTTCTTCTTCACCCACAAAATGATATTTGGAGGCGTTGGTGGGATACAGCTTCCGGCGGCCATGACCATCGTAAACTAAAGCGCTGCTCACTCAACACAAGCAGCAGTGACTCCACTGTCAGATCTGCTCTTTACAGTTTCAGAGCTTCTTAAATTATCTTCCCATGGAAGGTTATCAGTATTTATTATATCCTGAGTGAACAAAGATCAGAACAAATTTCTCATTTTTCATCAGAATTACTTAAATTATTTGTACTGACAAAAAGCCACTATAAAAAGAAAAAGAGATTTATTTATTAATGCCCTTAGAATCAGAAGTTTCCATCCAGAATGAATCGTTAAGAGAAAGCCCAGATGATGATGATGTCATAGCTTTGGAAACTTCTGATAGGTCAGCTGACACATTTGAGATAATAAGTGTTAGCAAACACAAAAATCTAAGGACACGTTGTGTAAACAAATAAATTATGTTTTCAACATAATATTTCCCAGTGAGTTGAAAATTTTAGGACGAACTGTTCCCACATATATTATCGCATAATTTCCTGTGATTCTCTTGAATGTTTGGCTAATTAATCCACCCTGGGCTCACCCATCTTTGTTTAAAGTCCAGATAAGAAGAAACTGTCCAGGCTGTAAGCTGTTTGTTGACCTCATGTACAGGAAATGGCTAAAATACAAGAGTTCATAATGAATAGCAGGACAGAGCCAGAGTTCATGAAAACTAATGTTACTGAATGTAGCGCAAATGCTTATAATATTTATAATATTACAGAAACAGAGGAGATGCTGTACGCGCTTTAACCCTTCAGCCGCCTCTAAATTAACAATACCTATTTTTAGGTCCCAAAATGGTACATTTTATAAAACTATAATAAAACTTCACCTTCACTGCATTAAATCTGTTCAACAGGCAAAGTTTTTCAAATTTTTAAAACTTTCATAGTTTTTATGCATGTTTTGCCACAAAAATCCTAACTCTTTGAAAGAAACTAACCCAAAATATGTTTTATTTTCACCAAAGACCAAAACAACAACAAAAAACTTCAATGTCAGCTCAAAATTTAATAGCATTATGCATTATTTTTGGAGCAATTAGAGTCAACATCAAAAATTGACTCTTTTCCTCAGGAACCAAACCTATACACTTACTAAAGTGAAATAAATGTTTTTTCTTTTTCCACTTTTACTTTATTAAATCCTTACAAATGGACAAAATATGAAAAATGAAATAAATACTTGCCAAGTTTCATAAAAATAACTTTTCATCTGACAGATGTATTTGTTGCTCCTTGGCAAGAACTCCCTTGTTGTTGTTTTTTATCCTTTATTTGCTTATTTAATGAAGGTTAAATAAGTAAAATAAAATAATCAGAAGATTATGTTCCATTTTGGGTCACCAAGGTGCCTCAAAGGTTAAACATACAGAACTTTTTCTATTGCAACGCAACAAAGAGCCGTGTGTGTCTTTGGGAAGTGAAAGTGAGAAACCGCTGCACACACCCACAAAGGAGCTCGACTTCTTGAGAAATGATGTCAGAGGTCAAAGAGGGAGCTGAGGGTGAGAGTTGAGGAGTGTGTGTGTGCGCGTTTGTGTGTGTCAGACAGGAGGGAGGGTCGACCTTCTGCTGCATAAATACTGAGCCCTGCTGGACCCAGGAGGAGGAAGAAGGAACAGAGGAGAGTACCTGCGATGGCTGACCCCAGCAGTAAGTGACCACTTCACTGTTATTAATGCTTCTTTTACTGTGCATTAGGAAAACTCAGGGGGAGATTGTGTTGCGTATGGGAAAAAAATGGTCTAATTTATGAGTCGATATATCGGGGTGAGATGACCAAACCCATTCCTGCAATAAACCCAAAAACAGCCTTTTATTCAGAGAGCAAATATCTGACTGAGTAAGGTGACCTGAAGGTCACCATGTGTCCCTCAGAGCTACCCTTAGTCCAACATGGCTGTAACTTTCTACAGTTTTTTGTTTTTTTTTTAGATTTTATTTATATCAATTGGAAAGAATTTGGGTGCAATAGGTACACTCAGAAAATAACATTTAACAACCCAAAAAAATCCCAACATTACTTCTGCAGATTTCAGTAGAATATTACAAACAGCAAGAACAAGCTCTGTGTTTCTTATAATGTAAAACATTCATAATAAAGCATCACTGGTTCAAAATGCATCTGTGCCAGGCCTATTTATAATGCAGGTTTAAAAACAGCAACTGACCAAAGTGTTTGAGAACTCAAGTACTGATTGGATAAGAGCACAGCGAGTCTCTGGTCTGCTTTCTAGGCTTTTGGGTAGAAAACAGCTTTGGGTGGGAGAAAAGAACAGAAAATATAATCAGAATATTTTCTGATTGGTTGAAAAGCTACATTCATTTCAATCCCACAAAATCAAACAACTGATCCATCAGAGTTTACTCATCCCGACTCCAGACCAAACCTATAGCCATCCGACTTTCATCAGGTGTTGACAGGTGATTCTTCACTGCAAAAACATTAAATCTCATTTTTGTCTAGTTTGTAGTGCAAATATCTTATATGCTTGAAATAGGACAAAACTGGTATACAAGGAACTTTTCAGCAAGAATTACGAGCTTGTTTTCAGTCAATAATTCCTTAACATTGATGAAAAACTATTTGTTCTACTGGGAGATTATTCACTTATAATTTATAATAAATTAAAGGTGAAATAATCTGCCAGTGGAAAAAGTACATTATCATCAATATTAAGGAATTATTTACTTTAAAGAAGCTCTTATTTTTTGCTGAAAAGTAACTTTTCAGTTAATTTTGTCTTATGTCAAGTGTACTAATATATTTACACTACTTAAGGGTACTTGGTAAAAAGTTATGTTTTTGCAGTTTTTATTTTGTCAAAGAAAAAAATGCATCCAACTCATCTCTGTTGGTTCTGGTCAGCTTTCATTGTCAACGTGGACCTGAGAAGCCATGAGAACAACTTGGCTCACCGCACCAGGGAGATCGATCGGGAGCGCTTGATTGTCCGCAGAGGGCAGCCCTTCTCCATAACCGTGCAGTGCTCCGACTCTCTGCCCCCCAAACACCACCTGGAGCTCGTCCTGCACCTGGGTGAGCTGACCAATCAGAGAGATCTTCAGTCACTACACTGCAAAAACACAAAATCTTACCAAGTATCTGTGTCTAGTTTCTAGTGAAAAGAAAACTAAAGTACAAGCAACTTTTCAGCAAAATATAGGAGCTCGTAAATAGAAAATTCTTTAAGACTGATCAAGAATTTTGATCAGTAATTTTGAATTCAGATTACTGGTAGATAGTTTTTCTAATTTTTTTACATCTTGCTGTAAGTGAAGATGTTGCCAGTGTAACTAGATTTTTTTTTTATCAATATTCAAGTATTATCCTAAAATCATCTCCTCTATGTTGCTGAAAAGTTATTTCTACGTTAGTTTTCTCTTATTTCAACTGTACGAAGACATTTGCTTTAGAAACTGCTTGGCAAGATTTTGTGTTTTTACAGTGTGTTTTAGATGTAGATGAAAAGTTTGTCAGTTTGGGTTTTTCATGCTGTAAGACAGTGGAGCCGAATCTTTACAGGAAAACTGGAGATTTTAAATCACAGAAAGACAAAAACGGAAGTTGTTTCTGTTTCATATGGAAGCTTCTGGATGTTTTCAGGCTGAGAAACAGTGAGGATATTCACCCTTACATTCCAGTGTCAGTAGAACGATAAACATGGGAGGTTTCCCAGATGCCTTTTCTGTTTCTTGTCTTGCCTGAGCTGCATTTTATTTCCTGCGGAGCAAGATTGGAAACCCAGCGCCGTTTTTTTCTGCAAATTTATTCAGACCACCTCAAAGCCTGCCAACAAAGATAGAGCCATTTTTATCTGCGCTCACAGGCTCGGTTTGATCATCATGGCAGACCGGCTGACAGAGGGCTGATCAGTTGTTTGGTAGGAGTGAGAAAATGGTCATCTTGACCCAACAAACATCAATGTGTCCAAATTTCTTTTTCTGCACACAATGTTTGTGGGATTCATTGGCTGTGAAACGAAAAAAAATACCCACAAATTTTTCACAGATTTACAGCCGAGGCCTCATATTTTCTTTAAAGGCGAGAAACTGTTGCATCTTGTTTTGATATTAAAAAAAAAAAAGAATCATCAACATGCACCGACTAAAAACTTTGTGTTTATTCAGGTAAAAGAGACGAGGTGGTGGTTAAGGTTCAGAAGCAGCAGGGGGCCAGAGACAGCTGGTGGTTTAACCAGCAGGAGGCTCAGGGGGAAATATTGCTGACTCTGCAGAGCCCTGCAGACGCCATCATTGGACAGTACCGTCTAGTCGTGCTGCTGATGTCACCGCATGGACGCATCGTGGAGAAAGTGGATGAAATGAGCTTCCATGTATTGTTTAATCCATGGTGTAAAGGTAGAAGATGCTTCCTACAGAATTTATTTAAAATAAACTTTATTTTTGTTCGTCACTTATGTTCATAATTAATAATTCTGTCATGTTATGTAGTTTGTTGGTGGGCACAAATGCAGCTGGTGAAGATGCAGAGTAGATTTTGTGGTATTTAATGAACAAATGAACAGAAATCACGTAGAACACAGGGAGCCAGAGCAGATCAAACACAGGAATCCAAAAATGACAACAGGAAACAGATGGAAAAATAGCAGGAGGGAACAGCAGAGAGAGAGAGGAGCAGACGTGTTTCAGAACTAGAGACTGACTGAATGGACACAAAAAGCTTACCAAGTATTTTTGAGTAGTTTCTTGTGCAAATATCTTCGTACAGTTGAAGCAAGACAAAACTAACTTACAAGTAACTTTTCAGCAAGCGATATGAACTTGTTTTAAGCCAATAATTCCTTAATATTGATGAAAACTTACTAGTTACAACTAAAACATTTTAAGGACTCATTGACTTAAGACAAGCTCATATTTTGCTGATAATGTATTTTTAATTTAGTATGCTTGAAGAAATACAAAACTAAGATATTCGCACTAGAAACTACACAAAAAATAATACTGTGTAAGATTTTGTGTTTTTGCACTGTACTTTTCCTGATTTGCTGTTTCTGCAAACATTAGATGTTTAAACTCTTTGTGGTGCATTAAGAACAGAAAAAATTGTGGCTAACTCTGCATGTCTGTGTATCAGATGATGTTGTGTACCTGCCTGATGAGAGACTGCTTCAGGAATACATCATGAACGAAGACGGAGTCATATTCATGGATACCTGGGATTACATCAAAAGCATTCCCTGGAGTTACGGACAGGTACCACGCCCACACACAGCCACAGATATTGTGTGGATGGGTTGAAGAAGTGCTTGTGTCCGTCTGTCAGGACAGAGTTTGGCATGTGAGACTTTTCACAGCAGCGTGTCAGAGGCGACTCTGGGGTTTCGGCTGGATCACAAAACGTGTTTGTTGGACAGAAGAGACTTCTGGACAAGACGTGTTAGAATGTGACCAGACAAAACAGGATGACAAACAGACATGTCCTTTGTTTGCATAATCCAAAAAATAATAAAGCCAAGAAGTTCTAAAAAGATATGTGTGTTTGGTAGGCATTTATTAAAACACCAGCAAGTGGTTTCTAGATGATAAGTCGACAACAAAACGCTTGTCTTTTCCAGCAGCCATTGTACAGCATAGAGAGGTAAACGGACTAGGCTGGCCTTCGCTGGGGTTGCTAGGTGAGTGGCAGTACCTGCTGATCTGTGACATTACAATCTGGAGGTTTTTGAAACGGCTCATTTTCCAGACAGCAAAAAACGCTAACTTACTGCCAGAAATCACCTGGGTGTTTTTTTTTAAGTGCTTGAACTGTTTTATAATCAGTAGAAACCCAAATGGAAGTAATGAAATGTGAAAAATGTGAATTTTGAATAATGGGTCTCCTTTAAGAAAAAAAACATAAAATGTATTTGGCCTCATTGAACCAGAACAACAACTTTAACTGACCTTTTGCAACTAGGTCACTTTATCATTCGAGACGCACGGCGGAAGTGAAAGACAGTAGTAAATTGTTCCCAAGTTGTTTTTGTCAGTTTCTTCATGGCTCCTGCTTGTTGGAGTCAAGCTAATTTGTCTGTGAACGTAACACACCTGGTTGGGGCTCATAGACGGCGGTATATTTACTAAAGTTTGAACCAGCTAGCTTAGAAACCGATCCATATGTCCTCCCTCCTGATGTGTTGATCAAATTACCGACTTTGCCTGGATTCACACCAAATGATGTCATAAACAGCGTTTCTCCTTACAGCGGAGCCTCAAAAACGTAGAAAAGACGAGATGCTAATCAGTTTTTTACATACATGCTAGGCTACATGATGGTAGAGCATTTTCTCCATTGTCACTAATGGTTAGAGGCGGACCTTCTCCATAATGTAATATTTGATATCTTTCTAATAATACGTCTAAAGTATATGAACGCTAATCTTCTTACCTTGTAAAAAGTGTTCGCTGCAGATCCGTGATTACATCCAGGGCTGCCAGTCATTATTATTGGCGGCTGCTATCCATCGCTGCGGCGTCTCTCCTCAATAAACCTTTGGTTAGATTTGTATCAGTTTTTAAAGTTAAATCAACTAAACAAAAGCGACATTAGGCTACCGGAGATTTTTCAGAGGCTTTACAGGAGCGCCGAGGTTGTTTTGACGTCTGTCATGGCGGAGCGGGCAGAGTTCATAAATAGGATGACGTCACGTGCAAAGGGTCAATAGGTCATGGTGGTGCATTATTTTATGAGCAACAAGCTAATTGTTTTCATCTCATTTTCCTTCCCTATTGACGTTTCTTGACAAGTTTGAGGACTTTGTGATGGACATTTGTTTTGAAGTCCTGGATAATTCCAAGGAGGCTCTGCGCAACTCAAAGATTGACATTGAGAGCAGATCTGATCCCATCTACGTCAGCAGGATGGTCACCGCAATGGTGAGGAACTCTTCTTCTCTGAAAAACACATGATGGATTCATGAAGGTTAACATACACGTGGATCCTGCACTGCAAAAACACTCAATCTTACCAAGTATTTTTGGTCATGAACACGTGAAATAAGACAAAATTGACTTAAAAAGTAACTTTTCAGCAAAATATAGGAGGTTGTTTTAAGCCAACAATTCCTTAATATTGATGAAAAATACTAATTATAGGTGAAATAAAATGCTAGTTCAAACAGACATTTTGGAAGATTAGTTCACTTATGAGAAAAAATTATTTTGCAGACTTAAAGCAGTCTTTTCCACCGCTGCAGGTGAATGCCAATGGTGACAGGGGCGTGTTGATTGGGCGCTGGAGGGCACCGTACCTTGATGGAGTCGCACCAAATCGATGGACGGGCAGCGTGCCCATCCTCAGGCAGTGGAGCAAATCTGGCATCAGAGCAGTCAAATACGGCCAGTGCTGGGTGTTTGCAGGTGTCGCATGTACAGGTAACAGCTTTCACTGGAAATACAGCTGTTCTGCTGAACAGATCCACAGCAATCTACAACAAATACATTACCATTTAAGTTTTCTACATGTTGCTTCTGATGTAGTGTCCCAAAATCCCACAGTGAACGTGAACATGTCTACTTGATAAGTAAAAGTGACTAAATCCATAAGAAAAAACAACAGGAAGAAAGAGTGACAAGGTTTCTTTACAGTTCTTCGCTGTCTGGGAATCCCAACCCGCCTCATAACCAACTTCTGCTCAGCCCATGATGTGGACGGGAATCTCTCCTTGGACTTTGTGGTGGACTTTGAGAGCAGAGAGGAAAAGACAGACAGCAAATGGTAAGATCAAATCCAAACATTCATGCTACGCAGCAAACACTTTATAATTCCTATTATTTATTCTTGGACATTAGAAGTTTTTAGAACCAAATTAGTAGCTGCGTTTCCATCCACCATTTGTAATTTGACTTTTTGAAAATAAATTTGCTTAACAGAAATGCACAATTTAAAAAAAACAAAAAAACTTTTTCTTATCAAAACGTTTTGGTGCAAGTATGAGGCGTTTTTTTCTTTTGGGCCGTTTCAAAATTAATTTATTTTACAAAACTGTATTGGAAACTCATTTTTGCATCACACAAGTCACATGATCAACAACCAGATGTTTCCACTGGTGCAAACCATGAAGAAGACGACGACAGGAAGTAGTTGGAACATGATGGTGATGCCTGTTTTTTTAGTGATTTCTCATGTTTGTTCACGGTTGATTTTAATTGTGTTTCTTATTTAATAGCAACACTGTTTTTCTGCACTAGCAGAATACTGGCAAAGTTTTGTGCACATTTCTAAGGGAAATGCAGGTATGTGTCAAACTCAAGGCCCCTGGTACAAATCTGGACTGACTGAAGTTTTTATGTGGCCCTCTAGACTAGAAATATAATTGTTACCATGTTTTAAAATATCATTTCATCAATCAAATTAGAACTTTTATCTGTACTGTCCCAATTTAGATGAACGTGAAAAATTGTTTATTTGATTTTAAGAATTTCTCATTGAGACCTTAACAGTTGGTGAATATAGTTTTATATTCTTGATCTTGATGTGGCCCAAAACCACAAGGCCCAAAAAATAAGTTTGACAACCTTTCCTTAAAGAAAAATATCGCATGCTAATATTTTAATTTAATTTTTTTTTAAAAAAGCTCAAAATACAAAAGTATCTTAAAATCCTAGTTCACTTTTACTTTTACGGAGCCTCAAACTCAGTTGTATACATTCAAATTTGATCCTAGTTATAAAATAATTAGTTTGCACCAACTGCAGTTTTCTGGCCGATCTTTAAAAAGCCTGATGGTCGGCCCTGTCTTACAGCAGAGCTAAAGGGGAGAGTGACTGATTTTCTGACCTTTGCTGAGTTAGGTGAGGTCAGTGCTTATGTAAGCATTACAGCAATACTTCCTCCAACATCACTGCTTGGTGCAGCAATCCCTCACACTAGTCATGCATCAGTGCAAAGTCGGTTTCCAAACAATTTCTAGTCATACAGAGAGAGAAATATCTTTCACAACAGTATTATGTAAGATTGTTGTCAATCTTCCCATGAGTGGACGTCCAAGCAAATGTCAGACAGCGATGTTGAGATTATTCATCTGACAGTTTTAGATTTTTTTCTGTCTTTCTTTTGGTTTTAGGAACTTCCACTGTTGGGTCGAGTCGTGGATGAGGAGAGACGATCTCCCCAAAGGAAATGATGGCTGGCAGGTTTTGGACCCCACACCTCAAGAACTGAGCGATGGTGCGATTCTGAGTTCTTCTAATTTTCCAAATATCTTTTCTTCAACTCATGTGATACTTAAAACTTTGAAATGTTTTCCTGAAACTTGATTGAATGGGATGAGCTGCCAATTCACACATTGTTGCACACTGCAAAAACACTAAATCTTACCAAGTTTTTTTTTCTATGTCCTAGTGCAAATAAATATCTTAGTACACTTGAAATAAGACAAAACTAACTAGCAAGTGATGAGCTTGTTTTTAAATCAATAATTAAATATTGATGAAAAAGTACTAGTTTCGTTGGCAGATTATTTCACTTATATAAGACATTTTCCCCATGTTGTAAGTGAACTAATCTGTCTTTTTCAACTGGCATATTATTTCACTTATAATTAGTATTTTTCATCAACATTGAGACCATAAATACCTGGTAAGGATTTGTGTTTTTGCAGTGCAACAAAATTAATTATGAATTAATTTAATTAATTTAATTATGAATTAAATTAATTCATAATTAATTTGATTCATAATTAAATTAATTATGAATGTCTTTTTTTAGGGGAGTTTTGCTGCGGTCCGTGTCCGGTGGCAGCTATCAAGGAGGGAAATCTGGGAGTGAAGTACGACGCTCCGTTTGTTTTCGCCGAGGTGAACGCTGACATCGTCTACTGGAGGGTCCTACCAGGCGGCCAGAGGCAACAGATCAGCGTAGACCAGAGAAACGTGGGAAGGAACATCAGCACCAAAAGCGTTTATGGCGACGTCAGAGAAGACGTCACTCTGCTCTACAAATACCCTGAGGGTCAGAGGCTGAGCAGAAAAAAAATTAGAATCTAAAACTGACACAGTTTATCTCAGAACCTCATATTTAGTTTCACAACGAGGCGTCAGACTGTTGAGGCTTCTTCTTCCCACTGTGGCATATAATTGTTTTCACCGTAGGACTCCGAGTTTTACTGATCGTTGTTTTTTTGTTTTGCAGGCTCTGTGGAAGAGAGAGAGGTTTATAAGAAGGCAAAGCGCAGGGCCACCCTGCAGCCCACTGAGAGCGTAGAGCCGGCACAGCTCAGCCTGTCCATCAGACATCCTAACCCCATGTTTGGAACAGACTTTGATGTGATTGTTGAGGTACACAGTGACAGGATTCTGTTTGTTTTCTTCTTCTGCAATGTTTTGGTTTGGCTCTCTAAGTCACATGTGTCAAATACAAGACATTTAAGATAACAGTGCTTCAGTATTATTTTATTGATCAAATCAAATCAGTTTTTATCTGAGTACTGCCAAATTGCATAGCCTGTCCCTCCAGTTTTTCATGGAAATTCATGTAAAATCAACGTTTCACCGCATTTTTTGCGAAAATCGTCAAAAATATTGGGTTGAAGTGATTCCAGCTTCCACCTGTGAGTGGCAGTATTTTTTTATTTCTACACTTCTGCCTCAGACTTACTTAATGTTAAGTTATTGTCTGTAATAGATTTTGTGACTAACAAAATGTCACATTTAACATCACACATAAGTGCAAGTATTGCAACATTTCTAGCAAATATTTATAAATTAGTAATAGAAAATCTTTGATTTTTGTTGTTAAAAAAAAACAAGCAAAATTCTGGGGGGACTGATTGAGAAGAATTTATCAAATGCAGAAGCAGTTCTGGTTTTTGTTTTTTTTAATCGGTTTTATCAATATATTCTAGTGCAGCCGGCCCTTTAAGGACTTTCGTGATTTTAATGTTGCACAAAATGTAAACAAGTTTGATCCCCCTGCTCTAAGTGATGAATGATGTCTGTTCATAGGTGAAGAATGAAGGAGGAGATGATGCTAACGTTCAGCTGACGGTGCACGCTATGGCTGTCACTTACAACTCTCTCCACCAGGGGGAGTGCCAGAAGCAGATGAACAACGTGACTGTGTCGGCTCAGAACGGTCAGCAGAGCCCTGATGTATAAATCAGTGATCCAGCTGCAGAGCCTGATTGATTTCTTCTCTTATGCTCTGTGTGTTTAGCTCATAAAGAAGTGCTGCGTTTCCGCTACGACGACTACGCCAAGTGTGTCTCTGACCATCACCTGATCAGGGTGAAAGCGCTGGCTGAAGCTCAGGGGAACAGTTTGCCCGTCATGGCTGTGGCGGACATCCCACTGAGCTTACCTGAGCTCCACATTCAGGTGAGCAAACGACCTAAGGAACAACACAAAGGCCCCGTCCCAAACACAAGCATATATGATCCAAACATTTTTGGTATAAACAAAATAAAAGTAAAGACTTTCTGCGTTTTCTCCAAGGTTCTTGGGAAGGCTTTTGTTTGGGAACAGCTGACGGCTTTTATCTCCTTCACCAATCCTCTGCCAGTCCCTCTGACTGGTGGTGTGTTCACCCTGGAGGGGGCTGGCCTGCTGTCTGACACTCACATCTACGTTGAGTAAGGAATAAATACAGATTAAAACAGAAGCAGAATTAACCGTCACCTTATTTCCTTGCTCATCCTTACATTCCTGTTCTCCTTTTTGTTTATTTTCTCAGCGGTGTCATTTCTCCAGGCCAGAAGGTGTCGGTGAAAATCGCCTTCACACCGATGAGAACCGGGGTCAGGAAGCTGCTGGTGGACTTCGACTCTGACAGGCTGAAGGACGTCAAGGGAGTCGCCTCTGTGGTTGTTAGAAAGAAATACAGGAACACCCTTCCTGTGTTGAGTGGAAGGTTTTAGGAAAAACGTCTAATAATGGGAGGCCTATAAAGACTTTACCATCCAACATTTAATGCTTACACTTGGTTTGTATTTTGACTGTTTTTTCAGTTGAACCCAGGATGGAAAAGTCATCTGGAATGGGCCATGAAATCCATATTCTGATTTTGAAAATCCAATAAGGCTGATATGCATTTATTCACATAGGGTGTGGCAGTAAAGACTGTTGTATGCACTTTACATGGTTTTTATCCCCTTATATCAGACATGAGCCTAGAACTCTATGATATGTACCTGTGAATTTCTTCCTTTAGTGTTTGGATGCAATAAATGTAGAAAAGTGTTTTGTTACGAGTTTGTGTTACTAAAATGAGTTAACCACCTTTAGAAAATCCAGCTGGTTTTATGTTTTTCTCTCACCATGAGTTCCTGAGTTCGGTCCATCTCGACTTCTTTTTCAGGCTCCTTATCTGGGTCAGGCAGTCTCTGTCACTCTGCTCCAGTGCTTTTCTTGGCTGCTCAGAAACGTGTCACTTTTTCCAGCCCACAGGCTTCACAGGACTAGAGGACAGGTTGGACTGATGTTCAGCTTGCTTAAATAAATCCTGCTGCCTCATTAAGAGAAATTAAACTCAATTTGAAGTTGGTACAGCAGAATAAATATCTGAAAATAAGGAGCAATTATCTCTGCATCTGCTTTAATAGCTGCAGTTGTCGTTCAGTTATGCAACCACTGGGGGGCAGCACTCCACTTCCATTGGTTTCTTAACATTTTAGCTGCTAAATAACATAATTTTGCTCACAAATGTTCACAAATATATAAATTATGTCCAAGTGAGCATCATTAACAGAGGACAATCAAATCATGAGGAGTAGGGGGTTATATATCCCTGCTCTTTTGCATTTCCATAAAAAAAAATCAGATTTAAACTAGAGAATCAATTATATTTGACATGCTAAACATGTATGTTACAAAAACACGCTAACAAATGACAAAGAATGCTTTTAGTATTAAAATAATCTGTTAAAGAATCAGTCAAAACCACAAGACATTTGTTTAGGCTAAAGTGTCTGCATTCAGTCACAGCAATGTTACTCATTG
The DNA here is from genome assembly GCF_000485575.1 of Poecilia formosa. Taxonomy (NCBI): domain Eukaryota; kingdom Metazoa; phylum Chordata; class Actinopteri; order Cyprinodontiformes; family Poeciliidae; genus Poecilia; species Poecilia formosa. Next base: position 826,967 of record NW_006799994.1, read on the forward strand.
ACCTTTTGGTAACATAAAACTTTAAACTGTAACAAAAAGCATCAATTCAGCCTGAGGAGGATGTAGTTCACTTTGTGTTGGAAGGTCATGAATCAACGCAAATATTTTGTTATTTAGGATGGAAGAACTGGAGATTTCTCTGTAGTACTGAGTGAGTTTCTTCAGTCTGTTACAGTGAAAAATCCCAAAATGTGGCTTTTTCTAGTTACTCTGGATCTTTGTGTTCTGAAAAATGTTCAGTTGTGGTTCCATTATTATTCTGTTTCTTCTGTTCATCCAAAGCCAATAAAAAAATCCATCACCTATTCCACATCCATCAGTCAGTTCTTCCAACCCTCAGGTTGCATCAGTCATGACTAGATTCTGTTGCTACTCTGCTCTAATGTTGGGTAGATCAGGTTGATTGCCACTTTTGCTGATCTTAACCGAAGCATTAAAGCAAGAATCAACAAAGAGTAAATGACTATCAGACACTCTAAAAACACCTAGCCGTTTTTTGGAAATAAGTTAAAGTTTTTTGATGTCTAGAAAATGAGCCCTTTCAAAAAACCTTAAGTGACGTTTGAGGAGTCATGTACTGCACCGTTACCAAGCAACCCAAGCAGAGCTCCAGCATGTTTGGTCAGCTGGTTTTACTGCTGTATGAACTGTACAATGGCTGCTGGAAAGACAAGTGTTGTTATTTAGTTACCATCAATAAACCACTTGTATTCTTGTTGGTTGTGCATAATGCTCTATTCCTACTTTTCAAAGATGTATGGTTGTATAGTTGGGCATTTGTTTGCAGTCATTTTCATGTGCGAGTGTAAATGTTGGGTTTGATTGGCCAAATGTGCAATGCCAACAGAATTTTACAGCACACTATGTGGGTAATAACAAGCAATATGGCAGCCAACATGAGTCTAACGTACCCTGTTGGGCGAATGGAACTGGTTTTGTTTTCTAAACATTTACAGAAATGAACGTTGAAAGACTGAAGAGATGGATCAATAATCACCTACATTCAGAAAACAAGGCATCTACCATGGATTGCTCTTCAGCACTAACTCTGTAATCACATAACTTTTCTTTCTGTGCTGCACAACAGCAAAGGGCAGAAAGAGCAAAACATAGGTATTAAAATTAATTTGTGAAATTAGATTGGAAGAGAAGTAATTTGTGTAATTGGATTGTGGGATGTGTATTCTGGCCTCATTAGACCTTGGCAGAAGAATCGTGCATCTGGAGTTGAGCTGCATTGGCCGATTGGGATCGAAAGCAGGTTGGCATTGAAGGTAAAAAACAACCTGAACACTTCAGTGTTTGTAATTTATTAAAGTGGATAAAAGCTTGAAGTCGTTTTATTTGGAGATAATTTGAATTTGAAGTGTTTGTTTTGTCTCAGGTCAGCTCTCCGTTATGATGCAGGCAGCCACAGGTTTCTGGGTGTAACCAAGAGATGGAGCGAAAGATCACATGTTGCTGAGAAGAGAGTTGCTATGACAACAAATAAAATGACGAACATGCACAAAGAATAATATCAGTGGGGGATTCGGGTTTGGAGGCAAACTAAACAAAGCAGAGCATCTGTCACCAGCAGCCATGTTCTCTGATCTTGGCAGGTTCTGCAGTAAAAGTCCAGGCACAAGCAGCAGACTGCCCACCAAGCTCAAAGAAGGCTTTCTTCATGCTCACGCTGCTGAGATCCTGTCAGAATTATCTCTTCTGTTCAAATAAAACCTGCAGAAGGGAGTCGTGTGAATTTCAGGATAGATGTGATCAAAAGGTGAGTCTCACCAGCAGCAGGGAATCTGCAAAGTCTCACCTTCTTCACTTAGCAACAGGTGTGGAAATTTCTAACTGTGAGCAAAGTGGGCGCTGCTCCTTGTGATCGATTTCCCTCTCTGAAGGTGCGTGTGTGTGTGTGTGTGTGTGTGTGTGTGCGTGTGTGCGTGCGTGTGTGTGTGGTGGTAGGTACGACGCCATGCTGGGGCCATTATAGAAAAAATACGGAAGAGTAAACTTATTAAAAAAAAAAGAAGAACATGAACATTCCAACTTTTAAAAGTTGAAGATTTTTGACTTTTGAAACTTTGAAATTTCCATGTTTTTTTCTAACATATTTCTGAGATTAATCTAAAAATTTCTGAATTGTTTTTCGTAAATTTTGGATTTTTGGAGATCAGAAATTTTCTTGTATTTTTCTAGAAAATGAAAAGATTATTCTCAAAATTTCAGAGTTTTTTTGGTGGAAATTTACTTTTTTTCCC
>NW_006799994.1:829229-857069 GCF_000485575.1 Poecilia formosa
TAAAAAAAAAAGAAGAACATGAACATTCCAACTTTTGGAAATTTTCTGACTTTTAAAAGTTGAAGATTTTTGACTTTTGAAACTTTGAAATTTTCATGTTTTTTTCTAACATATTTCTGAGATTAATCTAAAAATTTCTGAGTTGTTTTTCGTAAATTTTGGATTTTTGGAGATCAGAAATGTTCTTGTATTTTTCTAGAAAATGAAAAGATTATTCTCAAAATTTCAGAGTTTTTTTTGGTGAAAATTTACTTTTTTTTCTATTTACAGTGGCCCTAATATTGTGTTGTTTTGTGTTTCCTTGTGATTATTTTGACTATTTGTATTTTCTGTAAATTTTTGCATTTTTTTTATACATAAACACTCCATATACCAGCACTCCCAATTCAATCTGTAAACATAATATTTTGTTTAAGGCTTTATAAACATCTCTAAAATGAGAGGAGTAGTGTTTTTTGTGTGGGAGTTTTGTTAAATTTGTGTTGATTTAAAAGTCTTGTTTTGCATAATTGCTTTAGTGCCTTTGTTGGTTTTTTGAAAGCATTTGGATTGGAGGCTTTTCATTCAAAGTTCAGCCAATTCTGCTTTTCCTAGTAATTTATTACTTTCCATGTCTTGTTTTTCAAGTGTGTGCAAATCTTTTGCATTTCTTTCAAGATTAGTGAAGTTTCTTTTGGAGATCTTATCATTTTGGATCTTATTTTTGCTCATTTAAAATCATTTTGCCCTTTGTTTATAATTATGTTTGCAATTTTACTTCTTTACATTACATCATTTTTGTGACATTTGCATTAAAGTTGGTTTCCATCCTGGTCCTTCTGCATACACATTCACTCCTTTTTGAAAATGAGAGCAACACGTTTGCTACAGACTCACAGCGATACACATTGCGGTTTAATTGCACAAGTCAGCACTGCATAAAAATTACATCAAACATGGCAGAAACGTTGGTTTATAATTTCAGAAACAGCATCATAGAAATATACATTCGAAAAGTTCACACCCAAAGTTTCTCTGTACTTTCTGCTCATTCAAATCTCTTTGAATCGTATTTTTTTGTCGCTAAACGCTTTTCTGAGCTTTCATTAAATATTTTCATCTGTTTAAATATTTATATAAAAAAACATGCATTTGTGATAAGCTTTTGTAAACAATAAGGAAATAGTGGCAACATGCAGGATCAACTCAGGCAATAATAAATACAGAAATTGTGCAAAAGCAAAGAAAATATCTCCATGTTAAACAGCCCAGTGAGTTCCCACAGTTTCTACTCTGTGACGTTGCTACAGCAGCCACTGTGGCCTCATTCTGCTCACATTTCATCCCTTCCAGGAATTAATCCTCACCGCTCAGATAACTGTTGATCTCAACTTCCAAATAAAAACCTCTGTTTGTCGTGGCTGAGGAGATTCTTCTCTGTTTGGACTTGGGCTGTGAGTCTGCTGAACATGAGCACAAAAGCAAACGACTTCCATCGCGTCTGCTACCTCATATAAAACCTGGAGAGGATTCAAACTGCTCGGCTTCAAGAAAGGATTTAGCACAACGGAGATCCATGGATCACACGGCCCTGTCACATGACACACTGACATGCAAAATAGATAAATAAAAAACACATCCTGTTGTGTCAAGGTCATTTTTACCTCCCGTTTTTGGACACAAACAACATCACTTCTGTTGAACTCACACTTTAAACAGTCTTTAACCAGTATAAAATATGATGGCATGGATGTTAGAATGTTTTTTTCTGACATACACACTTTCATTCTGCACTGTTTGCCTGCAACAAGAACATTTTTAGGATCTGTCAAGCTAATGTACAGCGAGTGGACTCTGGACCTGGGGGTGTCTCACTCCGGCGCCGGGTTGATGGGCGGTAGATTTCGCTGTTTGAAATACTGGGTGACCTGCTGAGGGAGCTCAGCCAGGACAGACTTGGCAAGCGTCTCCTTCGGAGCCTAAGAGGAAGGAAAAAACCACTAAATATTGTTGCTAAACATTAGATTCAGTGACCTCTACTGGCTAAAGTCAGGACTGCAGACAAAACTGAAAAACTACTTACCAAGTATTTTTGTCTATAGTTTCTAGTGCAAATATGTTCGTATGCTTGAAATAAGACAAAACTAATTTGAAAGTAGCTTTTCAGCAAGATATAGGAGCTTGTTTTAAGTCAATATTTCCTTAATATTGATGAAGAAGCAGCAGTTCTGCTGACAGATCTTTTCACTTGTAACATGGGAATAATGTCTGTTATAAGTTAAATAGTCTGCCAGTGGAACTAATACCTCATCAACAATATTTAGGAATTATTTACATAAAACAAGTTCCTTTATATTGATGGAAAGTTACTTTTAAGATAGGTTTGTCTTGTTTTATGTGTACTACCGTATTTGCACTAGAAACTACACAAACATACAATTTTGTGTTTTTATAGTGAAGCTGTGCATTAAGATTAAGATAATTAATATTTCATTAAGAGAAAGAAAGAGCTATATTTAAGAAAAACAGGGAGAACTTTAGTCCATTTATGTGCAAAACTGGTAGAGATGTTCCCCCAAATACAAGCTGCTCTAATACAACATAAGGAGACCGTACATGGTAATGACTCATGATGAATACAAATGCATCACATTTTTTACCTTTATATAAAAAACATGACTTATTTAAATTGAGCAGTCAAGAGTTTCTCCTGCCCCAGAAAAAAAAACCTTCAAAGCTGACCTCAAATAATCCCCAAAACTCTGTCATTTTTTTAACAAAGTGAAGAGAAAACTGTGATACTATTGGTTCGACCAATACCTCCCATAGCTTTGTAGATGCATGATTCAGTTCTGGAAAATAGTCGAGAAGCAAATTAAAACCAATCTTTAGTTAAAGCCTTATTTTTATTTTTGTTACATGTCCTGTCTTTGGCACTTCTGGCATACCGTATAAGAGAAGATGGGTGCCTGCATGTGCCTGGGAACATCAGCTCTAAAAGGTGGCCTCTCAAGACAGAATCCTAGTTGTGTTAATAATTTTATTGATTAAAGAAGGGAAAACCAGGCAAAACCCCAGAACACAAAAAACAACACAAGGTTGAACAAACTGCTGCACAAAAAGTACAAGCAAGTCAAAAATCTAATTAAAAGCAGAATCTTAAACCCTAAAAACAACTTTAAATAGCTATAAACATAATCTGAAATGTTGCTATGTTTGTTAAAGCTTTCTATGAACAGCTTCAGAGCAACTAAACTTCAAGAAATGGATTAAAGTTTCTTCAAGTGTAAACTAAATTTATATCCAACCAGCTGAAATAAGGATGTGACTCAAAGTGGGTAAAAACTGAACCAGTATGAGAAGAGCAGACCTTAACATGTCGGAAAAAAGTAGTAATTCAGCCTTCTATGAAATGGCTTTTACTAAAATTAGGATCAAAAACAAAATTATTCTGATTTCTTTCTGAGTATTAATCAAAATCAGGCTCCTGCTGTTTCCTGACTGAAATGTTCCCTGATTATAGATCAACTTCTGTCTGCGTGTCCACAACCTCACAGCCTCACAGCCGCAAATTACCTCTTCAGCCCTGCTGCTCTTATTCTATAAATACTTTAGTCTTGAACCTAAAAGGAAAATCAGGAAGGTTAAAAACTACAAGAAGTTGTCATAATAACACTTATCTCAGTCTTTCTGATCATGGAAAACACAAATTAACCATAATTGGTCTAGTTTATAGAGCAAACATTTTATTAAACTCAAACTAAGAAAAACTGACCTGCAAGTAACTTTTCAATGATATTGGATCTTGTTTCAAGTTAATAATTCCTTAATATTGACCAAAAAAATAATGTTCTACATGGAAGAGGGCCTCTTTAAAACACCGAGATTCATAAAACTAACACATAGTTACTATGTGTTAGTGAGCACACTCAGTGAGCACCGATGCTCACTGAGTGCCTCAGCAGAGCATCGGTGCAACAGTCCAAGCAAAAGGAGCCCCGACAAAAAGCTGCGCTTTTCTGTATGAAACATTTCTTCAGTTGGTCTTTAATAATATCCCAGTTGTCAGATTTTTCGGTTTTCATTCAATGTGATCCATCATCATGAAATTGGACAGAAAAACATAAGTTTTGTATTAAATTTTATAACATAAAGGTCCGTTTTTAATCACTTTGCTATACAAACAAACTTAAATGCAACTGGAAGGATATCTTTTTCCCACTGTCACCACTCCATCATCAACAATAAAACACCAACTCTGCACATTCTGCGAATATTAGTAGTAGGTGTGGGAGTAAAGGACCTTTCTTCAGATTTATTCATTTCCTCTCCGTCTCAGATTAATTTCTGCCCCTTTCCTTTCACTTCATTTCTGTCTCTCGCTCTCCCACCAGGAGCTGGAATGAAGCCAACAAACATCGTCTGTTCCTCCCACTACACTGGAAGTTAGTTTGCCCACCGACAGCCCACACACACACACACACACACACACACACACACGCACACCCAGAAAAGTATGCAGAAAAACGACAAAAAACCCACTAATGAGTCCTCCAGCGGACAGCCTGGAATGAGGACGCTCCAGTGTCTCTGCTCACCTGCAGCACACACGTACAAACCTTCATTAACATAAACGCAGCTCAGAAAGCCATCAGCGCGGCGCACGCCTGCAGCGCCTCTGCCGAGGGCGAGATAACGGAGCAGGAACCCTCAAACAGCAAACTCTCTGAGCTCTGACTGTGCTGTGTGTGTGATAAAACATGAAACGAGGAGCAACAGGCTGCTGTTTACACTGCTTCGTTTAGTAAAGAACAGCTAAAACCGAGGCAAAATGAAGCTGAAACACTCAAACATTATTTGGTAAAAGGGTCATCAAACCCCACCGGGGTTGTTAGGTTTGAGTTTTAATCTAAATGTTTTCTTTAAAAGATCCAGCATGCAGAAAAAACTATTACAACTTGTGGCCAGCTTAATCGACCAAGTGTTCCCCATTCATTTTGATAGAAGTTGTTCCTCAAACCACATTAAATACAGCAGAGTTGTAGACTGATTACACTGCAAAAACACAAACCTGTGAGAAAAAAACTAAAGATCCAACTATGTGGTTTCTTGAAAGCTCAGGTTTTATTAGCTGCTGACTTTTTGGAATAATGACATTTTTTAATTATCCACAAAAAAATCGTCACAATTTTTCTAAAAACCTTTCAGGGCAGCAGCAGCAAACTTTAGTGAGAATAATGTTGTTGTGAGTGGAAGTTTGCATTAATGGCTGTTATTCTGAAAAGCTGCTGCTTTAAGATGAGATTCCTTCAGGATTTTATTAGTTAAAAAGTCAATCAAAGATCCATTCCAGGTGAGCAGCTGAAGCCTGAGAAGAATCAGAAATTGCTATTAATCAATACTCACATTACGGAAATCCCTGAAGGGGACGAACTGCACGATGTCCCGGACCGCCTCCTCCCCCGTGTTGGACCTCAGGACGCTGGCGTCTCCATCCAAGAACTCCATGGCAGCGAAGTCGGCGTTACCGACACCGATGATGATGATGGACATTGGCAACTTGGAGGCCTGAACGATGGCGTCGCGCGTCTCATCCATGTCACTGATGACACCGTCTGTTATGATGAGGAGAGTGAAGTACTGCTGCAGACGGAGAGCAGGAAAGACGGAGAGCAGGAAAGACGGAGAGGAGGGAAGACAGATGGGGAAAAAAAGAGAGACAACATGTAAGAAATATATTTATTTATTTACAAAATCCTAAATTTGTACCTCAATCATTATTCTGAGCAAAGACTGCAGAGTAAATTCGATTCTTGACAGATTTGGTATGACAGACTTGTATTTATTTTGCAGATGAAACCTGAAATTAAGAATTTGCAGGGCGAACTACCATGTAAGGCGACGGAGGAAATTCATACAAACTCAACAGATCATTGCTTTTTTATCTGGCATAAGTAAAACCTTCAAGATAACAGTTCTGTACTTAAATATTTTATTAATCAAATCACAGCCATTTTTATCCGTTTCCTTCCAAATTACATCAGTCAGTCCCTTTCGTTTTCGCGAAAATTCATCCAAAATCAACTAATTATTGCATTTTTTTGTGCTTGTGCATAATTGTGTTTAATGCAAATTTTCTAGTCAAGTGGTCAAAAACAATGAGTTTAAGTGATGCTAACTGCCACCTGCAAGTGGCAGCGCATCAAGTAAGCGCTACCACAGCCTTACTTGAGCCTTACTTGATGTCAAGTTTGATCGATGTGGCGAGTAACAAAAACATCACATTTAACGTTATGTGTAAACTCAAATATTGCAGAACACCTTGCAAATACTTCTAAATTAGTACTAAAAATCTGTTATTTTGATTGCAAAAAAGATTTTAAAAAATCACAAGAACAATCCTGAAGGGAATTATTAATGTAAAAAGATCAAAGTTCTTGTATTTTTGTTGACTCTGACATAAACATAAACAGACATCAGCTGGACTTGAGTGTAACTGTGGTGTCATGATAAGAACAGACAATGTGAAAACACAAGCTGTCTTTACTTGGAAAAAAAGTCACTTCTGTGCGAAATACACACACACGCAAACACACACACGCTCTGAAGTCTGTCTCATTAACGTGGTAGCAGCAGCGCTCATTAGAGAATCATTATCACACAAATACACAGGGTCGCTCACACACCAGGACACGCAGAGACCGCGTTGGCCCGCAGCCTGTGTGTGTGTGTGTGTGTGTGTGTGTGTGTGTGTGTGTGTGTGTGTGTGTGTGTGTGTGTTGGTAGTGGGAGCATCTCTGTGCGAGTTCACACTGTCTCCAGTCGCAGGTTCTCTCATTATGTGAGGAACAGAAAAGGCGAGGCTGAGCAGCAGAACATTTCTGCAGCCTAAAACCAACTCAACACACGCAGGTCCAAACACAAGCCCAGCAGGACGTCCAAACACACACACACACACACACACACACACACACACACACACTGCAGCTGTCCTCACTCACTGTGTTACTCATTCTTATGTTTGAACTCACTGTAATATAAAACAAGAAAAGGGTCTGCAATCATTTCCTTACAGAGACAAAAGCGTTCTGGCACACATCACACAAGCGAGTACAATTCTCTCTGTGTCTCTGTTCCCCACAGGGTGACAGGGTGCAATTAGGGACAAAAAGCACCGTGGGAGCATAATGATACCCAGCCACTGCGCTCCTTTCAGATACATTCAGGAGACATGCTGCTTTATATGTAACCAGAGGGGGGGACTTTTTGCCATTTGTTCAAAGCTTCTGAGAGAGTGGCATATCTGCAGGAACATCGGACTGATGTCACCGAATCCTGGTCCAGAAGAAAACAGTTAAAGATCTGGGACGTGCTGAAGGTTTTGTAATCACTGGCCAGTAAGGTGACACAGGTGGTGATGCTGCTGAGATAAAGTCAGAGATCCTTTTAGTCCAGGCGTCTGGAACCTTTACAAGCCAAAGAGGGGATTTTTCCCCTCAGTCCAGATAAATAAAAGTCATTTGGAGTCAAAGAATCACCATTTTATTTCTGTTTTTCAGGTTTTAAAACAAAGAAAAAAAAAGTTTATATAAAGAGGGATGTTGATGTTTGTGGAAAAAGATGAAAACTAAAAAAAGTTCTCAGTTTCCAACAGAATGATGTGGAATTAAATTATCACTGATAGTTGTGCTGTTCTGCTGTGGAAATTCAATGCAAGATTTAATAACCTACAAAATGTGCTAATGGCAAATCAACAACTTTACTGTTATAGAAAAGCTGTTTATCAGACATCATCAGTGGCTATGCTAATAGCTTTAGCATTTGTAACAAACTATGTTGTGGTGAACCAGCTGAGCAGCAGATAGCAAGGAGGAGAAACGAGGGTGATTGACAGCACTAAGACCCTCCTCCTGGTTCTGATTGGTTGTTTCTGACTGAACGGTTTATTTCTGCATTTGGTATAGAGAGCACTGGGAGAAGCTTGATTTTTTCACAGATTACTGTCACAAAAATGAAACATAAAAGGAACATATTTTTTGTTTTTATAAAAGTTACATACTGCACCTTTAAGGACACCAGTCCTTGAAAACTGGACTCTGATCTGCAGCATATTTAACCCCACAGCTTCCTGTGTCTCCACTCAGAGAACTGGACTCAGATTATAAATCTAAATGTGTTTGAATCCATCCTGAGCTGAACCTGAGAGGACGAACCAAACTGTTTAGCTACATATGTGTTTTCTGATGAGCTGGATGAGACTGACAGATTTAATCATCCCTGGATCCAGACAATGAATTTAAAGGAGAAAATGAGGCTTCCTAATCCTGCTGTCAGGCTAAAAATATATAAAAAGAAAAGCCTAGTCAGAGTCTCAGCTGCAGAGCAGTGTAACAAAGAACAGGATGAGACTCAGTGCCAGCAGCCAGAGATAACAGATGCACTAACTTGTTTGTCCCCACAGCAAAAATATTGGATAAATAAGGAGTAAAAGCTCCCTGGACAAAAGTGCACCACTGACAGCTTTTGTGTTGCTGGCTAGTAAACAAAACAGTGTCATGTTTGCTTTTCTTTGGTGTGATTTGCCCAGAGATATAACACTCTGGTTATTAAATCAAATAAAAGGAAAAGAGAACAAAGCAAGAAAATTACTTCAGAAGGCTGTATGAAGAACAAAACCGTAGATGCCTCTCCTACGTATTTGTATTTATATTTGGTGGATTTGAGCAGGAAAAGGTCATTTCATCTGACATATAAGAGCATGGATCGATCAAACCTGCAGGATGATTAGATGGAACAAATACACTGTGAAAAGATCAGGACTGTGTGAACTTCTAATCTTTAGACCACTGCAAAGAAGAGTGAAAAACCTAATGGCGCATTAAGAAGAGAAACTCTGGTGTCTGTGAGGACGAAGGTGCAAACACTGGAAAAGTGTCTGCAGAGACGTAGAGACTCTTATTGTTAATAGCTATATTTACATCCAATTGTCACGTGAATTTTCAGTGGAGTTTTGAAATGTTTCAAAAAGGAAAAATGCGAATTAGGCGTGCCTAGAGAGAATCAATGAGGCTACACAAAGCGTGATGTCATCAGATGTTGACACTACACATGTAAACAGGAAGTAGGGCTGCAAACTAGCATGAGAAACACACCTCAGAAAGAAGGAGAGAACCTTTCCCTCCACGCTGGAGTTTGGTGCCTCTGAACCCAGAGATTCACCCACAACCAAATGTATGACATCGGCTACATCATCATTTATTCCATCTCCTCTTCTGCACATGAACTGTTTGACAGAAACAGCCAGAAAAATCACCTCAAGCTAGCATAAAAACCTTTTATCTGAAACTGAGGAAATCTTTTCGGATTTCAACGTTTCCACCCAGCGTTCTCAATGCAACAGTTCAAAATATGCATAAAAAACATTCAGGAAACATGGCTGATGTCAGGCTGTTAATGGTGGTCAGGGACACACTTGTATTTTTATTAATAAATCTACTAAACACTAAAAAACTACATTTAGCTGTGATCATTTCTTACTCTGTCCCATTTCACCACAAAAACCTGTGAAAACTGTTTTTTACTCGGCTCTGGTAACGTGGAACATGTAGCAAAAAGACTGGAAATCCATTTAACTTATTTTATTTTGCACTTTCAAGTCCAGACTGTGAGATTAATTCATTAAATTATGATTATTTTTTAATAATTATTTGTATGGCATTTTAATTGTGTAACTATTTGTAATTGCTACGTAATCTTTGCTGCCTCTTGGTCAGGACTCCTTTAATAAAGAGGTTCTTAATCTGTGGGACTTTTTAAATAGAAAATGAAAATAAAAACTGTTTGAAAGGAAAACAGGATATCATCTGCAAAAAAAGAACTTAGTAGTGAGTTTCTCCACTAAGGCATAAATACATTGATGTGTTTCTAAAACAGAAGTGGCTCCATTTATTGAAAATGGATCTCCAGTCTGAAAATGTTCCTTCCCAAACCAACCCAAAACTTTTCAAAAGAGTTTAGATCAGGACAGATCATATTCTCCCAGAAGAAACTAGAACTGCTTTGGTTAAAAATAAAATAAATAAAACGTGTTTTCATAAGATCATTAACCCTTGTGCGTGTGAGGACTGAGGCAACTGGTACAAGTGATACGGGTGTGGGGTCGGTTGGACCCCATTTGTAAACACAAGGGTTAAGAGAACCTTCTGACAAACATAAAACTAACTTTAAAAACAAACAATCCAATTCTCGTTCTAATAATACAGAAGAAAGTTTGAGAATCACCTGTTTGAGCAGAAAAAAATCTCCATTTATAGGTAAAAATCCCACCTGGACAGCGGTGATAGACAGGTGTGTTGACAGAGAAGCAAACTGTCACAGACTGAAGCGATGCCTGGCTGTATTTAGACATTTTTATGGCTCTGGTTTCAGCAGCTGTCTGGGAACGCAGCGCTCAGCCAGAGGCAGAGAGCTGATCCCAAAATGCTACCCGAGTTTTTGTACATCTGTAAATATAAAACAGTACAGCTGAGCTGCGGCTACGCACCGCTGCTTTCTCCTGCTGAAGCGCCTGAGCGGCGAAACGTGCGACGTGGCTGATGATCGGAGCAAAGTTTGTCGGCCCGTAGAAGCGGATGTGAGGGAGGCAGGCAGAGTACGCCTGGGCGATGCCCTCCACACCTGAACATGCAGACGGGAAAATTAAGCCGTTAGAAATGTGGAAAAGATGCTTATAATAACTGTTTTCTGCCTCCTGCAGCTACAAGTGTCTGTGATTTGGAGGTAAATTTAAAACTTGCACTGCTTATTCGGACTGCAAAGTGTTTATTTTTTCATACAGAATTTTTATGTTTAAAATACAGATTTAACAATTAAGCAGACGTTTGAATGTATTAAAAATAAACAATTTTAATGCAACAGATTCATTTGTTGCATGTTGTAAGTGATATTTAAAGTTTAATATACCAGTTGTTGCAGCTTTTTGTGGTGATAATTCAGTAGAATGAACTAAATCCGGATCCGTCCAAACAAATCTACTGACCCTTCGACCTTTGGAGGCCCAAGATTTTAGAAGCTGAGCAACGATTCTGAAGAAAACCCAAAATAATGATCCGACATTTAAATATAGATTAATACATTTAAAAAGGATTAATCATCATTTAACCGAAGCATTAAGACTCAAAAAAGCAACTTGCTGAAAGATCAAAAGATAATATTTTGTATTTACATAAAAAAAACTTCAATAAATATTTTCTACCCAGAACTCCTCAAGAACCAGTTTTATCTTCATCTGGTTCAAATTTTGTAAAGAAAATCTCCTATTAAGAAACTTTTCTATCCAGTTATCAGTTAATCTAAAAAATAATCATCAGATCAGCTCTACACTGTTAAGTTGAGCTGATTTTCTACATGAAAGTATTTCTTTAGCTGCAGATGCATCCTTTGCTGCAAATGGTCAAACATACTTGAAAGGAATGCTACGTTGCTGCATTTTAGGGAAAAAAGTTTATTTTCTTATTTTTTAAAAAAATGACTAAATTATTTGTTTATTTGCATATTCTAATGTATTTCTAATATTATATAAAAAGCCTAAGTGGTCAAATGAAAAATCTGGAGAATGTGGCCATTTTTTATCCAATGAATCCATTAATCAACATAATTATCGATTACCAAAAATTGTTAGTTGCAGCCCTATAATGTATGTGAAAGATAAATCAAGTAGAGCTTTTTTTTTAATCCACAAAAAATAAAATAAAAAGCTCACCGTAACAAAAGGGATTAGTGGGGTTGAAGTTGATGGCAAATTCATGTGAGACCTGCAGAGAAATGAAAAACATGAGCTGATGGTTCATCCTCCATCAAACTGGAGAATATTGTTAAGAAATATTGTTCATTTCTCCCACACCTTCCACCTTCCTCCCATCATGTCTCTGTGTATGGCTTCTTTGTCCTTTTCATCATCTCAGCGCCATGGCAACACAGATAGGTTGACAGTTGCGTAATCATCTGAATATGCATGTACGATGTGTATGATGTTATCTGCGTGTGTATGTGTGTATGTGTATGTGTGTATGTGTGTGTGTGTGTGTGTGTGTGTGTGTGAGGTGGATGTTTATAACAGGATGGCTGAAAACCCGCCCTCGCCTCTCTGCTGCACACGTTTTCTGTGTTTAGCACACAAACAGAAAATAAACTCCGTCCCCGTCCACACGTGTGTACCTTCCAGTCGGGTGGGAGTTGAGCTCCGAATCCCAGCGCAGGAAACATTTTGTCGCTGAGGAGGAAACCATGACAACAGATTGGAACATTAGTTCAGTCTTTTTGTCTTCTTTTTTTTCAATCAAATGCAACACATTTAGACAGGAGAGACAAAACAAAACAGTAATAAGGTAGAAAAATCAAAATCTGATCAATGTTTACATTTCCAAAACAGTTTTTCTAGAATAAGGATTTGCAAAAGTTTCGGATAATAAATCTGAATTAATTTTCACTCTGGTTAATTGACATCAGAGAAAAATGAAATCAGGAAGAGAAGAGTGAGCTTCCACCAGGCTGATTCATCCTCTGCTACATTTTCTAGATAATACCCAAAGTTAAAAAGTCAAATCTATCTAAAATGTATTGAAGCTTCCAAATTTGAGGAAAGATAAAAATTTCTCTCTTTTCGGCTTTTGGATGATAGAAAAAATGTTAGCAGTCCTACAATTCTTACAAAGATCACAAATGTCATTAACACATTTGTGTGTTAATGACACACAAATGTGTTAATGATAAAACTCTAATTTAACTTCTGAGCTAGAAAATAAAGTTTGGTGTCATGACCTTTGACCTGTTGGTTCGGCGTCTTGCTTTATTTTGATATTTATGTTTTGCTTCCTGGTTCCTTCCACCTGTTTTTGGGTTCTACTCTTAATCGTGTTGTGACAGTTTTGTATTTCAGTGGAAATTTACCAGGATAATCCACAACATGTAGATGTAAAGCACAGTTTCATTCAAAGCTTACGTCCACTCATCAGACATGTTATATTAATTTAAATTATCTGAACTGTCCCTTTTCCACGGTGAATTATGCTAAAAACAAAAGCAATCAGAATATTTTGTTTAATTTGGAGCATAACTTTGATTTTAGAGAAGTATACATGCTTATCCATACATCCTAACATTTGAACTAATAACTGCAGCCTGAAACAACTTAGCAGAGAGGCTGAGCTCCTTCCTTACGTGTCGTAATCCTGTATGATTTGGCCAACAGCTAAAATGGCCGACAGATACTCGTTGCTGCCCAGCGGGTTGATGTAGTGGAGAGACGACGGCTCTCTGGGGTTCCCGTTAGACGCTGTGAAGTCTATCCCAACCTGAGGAACACAAAGTAGAGACAGTTATCTTAAGATCTGCACAGTTAGTTTTAATGTTAAAGTCAGAATTATTTTTAAAAGCTTCACATGTGCGCCTGCTGTTGGAGTTTTTTCTTTCTCAGTGCAAAGAAAAGTTTAAAGAAACATCTTCTGCATCTGTTCATGTTGTTTACCAACTTTGACTTTTTATTACAAACGTACTGTAAAAAACGGTATTCATTGCTGTTTTTTGGTGGTTTGTGAGCCACATAGGATGCTAAAGACCCCATGTGGCTCCAGAGTGGCAAGTTTCAAACCCCTGGTCTAAGTAAAGTGCAGTCCTGATTATTGTTTGTGCTCTTACTTTTGTTTTTTAAACTCTGCTGTAACCCTCAGCTTCTAAACCCCTTAAATCTCATTTAAACATTGGCCTGCTTCATCTACTTTAATCTGGCTGCGTCTGGAGCCAAAAGGAGTCATTTTGAAGCAACTAAAAAGGAGAAAAGATGGAACATGTGAAAGTAGAAGAGAGAAAGATTGGATTGGAGTTGCATATTTTCCCAATACTAGTGTATTAACCTCCAGCAGAATTGTCTTGTCTTTACCAGATTCTAAACTATTTAAATCTGGAACGTTTTATTCCATTAAACATGTGATAATCTAGGAAATTTGCTCTATAGAACAATTGAAAAAGTAGTGATGTTATTCTTATAAAACAGAACAAAACAAAGAAAACACAAGGCATGAATTTTGACTCGATTCAAATAGACGGGTCAAACCCAGTAATAAATAACAAACACGTTGTATAGCGTGATAATGAGCTCAGCCAGGCTCTGAATCGTTAGCAACCCGAGGAAGAGCGAGTTCTGCAGCAGATGGTCTGATCTCTCACACTGAAGTTAAGATCTTGGCGTCTGCTGGAGATTATATGAAGAAACAGGATAAATCCACCAATCCATGGACAAACTTTAGAAACTTCTTCATGATAGTCATATTCAATAAATTAGAACAGACGCATGATGAGTCTTTTTTGTTAGATTAAAAGTAGTTTTTGAAAATAACAACCTTTAAGCAGGAATTAAGCTTTCATTAAAGCCACATTTCTGTTTTTAAAAATAGCTATTTTTATTGGTCTGATGTAATATTCTAATTTTAAATACCATGTTTGTGGTTAAGAGAAATAAAGGTGTTCAGACATCAATATTTATGTAATTAATCTATAAAATGTCCTTCGCTTGGTGATACCAAAATAAATGGACTTTTCAATCATTTGTATTTTTGAATGGGAATAAAAAACAAACCAGATATGCTGCTGCTACATGTTTAGCACTGAGATGCTAATTTAGACTAGCATAGCTTCGCTGGTAGACTAATAGTTTTTAGCACAATTTGAACACGATAATAATCTTTTGCAGTGTCCAATCAGGTCGATTTTTGAAGAAAAAATTAACCCCCAGTGGGCCGAGAGAAGCGGTTTTGTCGTCCAATGCTGTTGTTTGTCACATGTGCGTCAGATTTACAGTCCTACCAGAAACATATGAATACAAAGGTTCCAGCTCTGGACTTTTTTATTTAACAAAACAAATAAAATCTTGGGGTGCTGTGGTGGCACAGGGGCAAAGCAGAACCCACATATTGAGGCGTTGGTCCTGGTGCTGGTGGTCGCAGGTTTGATTCCCGGCCTGGTGACATTTACCACATGTCTTCCCCCTCTTTCCTGTCGAACTACTTTCAAATAAAGGCTACTAGAGCCAACAAAACCTTAAGCAAAAAGTCTTTAACGCAATAAAATCTATGTAATTAACTAATTGAAATTAATGCATTAAAGTCCTGGCTTTACATAAAATGTTATAATATTCATGATTATGATCAGTGGGTGTAAATTTCTATAAATTACATATGTTGATGGACACAGACTTTGGATGGTGTGTTAGGTAAGATTTGACCAAAAAACCTCAGAAACTTTTAGATTAAACTCAGAAATTTTCTATAAAAAAAAAACTTTGAGATTTCTGAGTTCCAAAAATTTTCAAGAGTTTCAACTTGAAAACTAAAAGAGAGGTTTTCTATCTTCTCGGTTTCTCAAACTTTTTGGCAGAAAGCTTACTCCTCCATTTTTTTATTTTTCTATCTACAGGCCCATGTTACAGCCACACACAGTAATGTTCTGTGCAACATTACACAGAAAGTTGAGATTAGAAATGTGATTTTAGAAATCTATGGTACTTTGAATGTTTACATGAGATATTCCTCCCAGCGTACACATCAGCGTTTTCTGGTGAACGTCTGTTTGGGTTTACAATGCGCCTGAGCAAACTGACAGCTGATGGATCATCTCCGAACTATTACAGCGCTCGTCCTCCGTTGCCCTCCACTGACAGATGTGACAGCTGTGATGCGATGACGGATGAAGCCATCTTGACTTGTTCTTTGCTTCAGGCTGGTTGTAGTTTTTAAACGCGTAGAGCTAATAAAACTTGACAAACAGTTTCAACAGGAGAGCGTTCACTAAATAAAACAAACAGATGCGTCTGATTACTGTATATTTTACAGCAGGGATTGTTTGAGACTTTGACTACACTGACAGCTCATCCCATTACCACCAACTTCCTGTTGAGCAGCTGACATGCTGACATTCACACTGAAGTTTTATTATTGGCTTCCCTGTTGAATATTCGCCAGAATCGCTGACACATTTGCAGCTGAAGAGCCAGAGAGATGATGGAGGGGAGCGAGGACGGACGAAGGTGTCGGAGCGTTGGTGAGCGCCTTGTCCTCTCCTCCTGAGACGGTCAACAACGACAGCCAACATTTTAATGTTTTTGAGTCACATTGCACTAATTTATTAATGAGACATATTCTATTTAAATATAAAGTTGCAAAAACTACAACAGAGACAGATTACTTAGAGTTTGAGTAGAAAGAAAACTAACATGATGTGAATGTAAAAGCTGTTATTCTCAGTTGGGATTTTATACACCTACATCATACTAAACAGCATAAAAATGATTAATTAAATGTCACTAAAACAATCACAAAATCCTGGGGGGACTGATCAATATGAAAAGCTGTTCAACATTACTTAATTTTGCTTATCAAGCTAGTTAATTATTAATATTTTAACAGTTTCTTAGAGGGTTTTATCAATACTTTCTGGCCCAACCGGCAAAATATCACCATCATATGACTAAAACAGTGAACTGCTATTGTGCAAATACAGAGAGTACAGTAAATATAGTAGCTATTAATTAATTCATTAATAATTTTATACATTTGGGAAATGCTTTAGGAAAAGAAATAACATTTTATTCAAAGCCAATCCTGATTGTCTTGCATCTTTCCTAACAGGAAGGTTTTTTTACTCTGCGATGAATCCTCCAAAGTCTCTCTTTTCCACTAGTTGACAATGAAAATATGAACGATACGAAGCATTCAAAATGAATAACATCCTGACTCATTTGAAGTGAGCCTCTCCACCAAAGCAGGTTGTTTCTTTGTGTTGTCGCAGAGGAGCGACGCGTTCTCCTCCGGCTCCCACAGCGCCGAGCAGGAGAGACGTTCCCCTCCTGCAGATTAGGATTAAAAGCCTCGCTAAGATTGACTGAACGCTGCAGAACGGCTCGTCTTTCTTGGCTGGTTTTGTACACAACTTCTTCTGTGTGTGGTTGTTATATGGTAGTACCAAAAAGGATAGATGATGTCACTGGTGACTGGGTGTCTGAGAGAGATTATTCACGGTGAATCAAAATTAGTGTCAGTTTGCATAAGCAGCTAGTGCAGAAAATATGTTTGAAGATATTCTGTGGACCTGTGCAGCTAAAACGCACCAGGACTTTTGGTTTGTTTTGGGAGTCTGCATATCAACAAAAGACAATGAAAACATTCATTCAGAGGAGCATGTATAAGTATTTATATAAGGTAGAGATGTAACATAATAAAATTACACTTAAAGCATTCAGTCTGCAGTCTGAATACTGCTGGATGTTTCTCCTGACTCCAGCAGGATTTATTCTCCTAATGGCTCTAAACCGCGGAGCTTAAGAAAGCTGCAGGATTCACGGTTCCTCGTTTAGTTTTAATAGGTTATCAAACACTGAGCAGAGCACAGAGGAGAGAGTTTCCTGCTACTGAACCATCTCATCAGCGAAAACTGGGAGATCAAATGGAGAAGAGTGAATTAGCAACTGGATAAAAGCAACTGCAGCTGATGTTTAAAGGGGCAGTTACTGATTTTATAGCATTTCTGGGTAGTTTAACACTTTTAACAGCAGTAGGTTTTATATCTAAATGTCATTTACACTGACTTGTGTGAACTAATTGTTTCTAATAACGGAACAAAAGCATTTTCAAAAGTAAATATGTGATAATAGCTTTAAATATATGTATCTATATTATGTAGTGGAAGTTTGTAAAATGAATAAACATAAAACATCGACTCTGCTCAGCTCTTATGACTCAGAGCTCATCTGTCGCTGCATGTTTCTCATAAATACCGACAGAAAACAAGCCACACTCTGGTCACTGTGTGACATAAAACTCAGTTTGTTTGTTTTTCTGATGATGTAAGTTCATGTAAACATTTCTTCTACTTGATATGAAAGCTGAAGAATTTGAATCATCTCTAAATCCACATAAAGTAACCATCTGAGATCTTGTGGGAATCTTTCACCATTTCATCTTTCATTCTGATAAAACAATATGAAAGATGAGCTGCAGAAATCTACAGTCATAGTCAATAAATTAGAATATTTTCCCCAATGGGTCTCATTTATCAGATTAAAAGCAGATATTAAACATAATTTACATTAAGCCCATATTTCTATTATTCTTTATATTTTTATGTAATATTCTGACTTTAAATACCATATTTTAACTGCAAGACAAAAATAATCATAATTAATAGAAATAAAGGCTTTCAAACATCCATCTGTGTGTAAATAAACTTTATAATGTGTTTCATTTAGTGATGAAGTTCTTAAAATAAATGTCCTCTACAATAATATTTAAATTTGTTGAATGGGTCTAGTCAAAGTCCTGATTACATCAGGTGATTATTCTTAATATCAGAGCTAAATTTTTAATGGAGTAATTAAAATAAACAAAAGCTTTAAAATATGCTGGGTAAACTTTTCTTTTTGTGATTTCTGAATCTGCATTTTATTTAAGGGTGTCGGAGTAAATTAGTTTAATACTTTAACACATTCAGAATGGTATTCTGTAAAAATAGCACTTTTAATTCAAAGTTGGACCTTTTAATGGACTTTTAATACAACTTTTAGTGTAACTTTATATTAAAGGTGTCATTATTTACTGAATTAAACTTCATGACAACAATCATAAATATTTATGAAAGCTCCTTCATGTTCATAACAGATGTTATGTTTATGTCAGTCTCATGCAAACCCCTTCAAATAAAGTGTTACCAATAAAAAATGATAGTTGTTAAAAGTTAGAGGGGTATGAATACTTCTGCACTGTACCATTGTTTTCTATGAGGCTGTAAATATGACTAAACATCCATTACATCATCTAAATTCACTTCTCTCTCTCTCTTAAAAAAGAAAATGTCCTTAACATTCATCAGCGGCGCAGAACGTCACCATGGCAACAACAGCTACCTTCTCTGCTTTAAGTCTCGCTTCCGACAACAAGGTGGCAAAAACAGGCGGTACCAAAGAGACGCAGCCATTGTCTGAGCTTTAACGCAGCACCGAGCACGGCGCCAGCCCAGAAAATCTGCACAGCGTGTTCTGTGTCAGAGTTCTGCTCAACCGGACCCAGAAGACCCACAAAGCAGCTGCTGCAAAGCAGGCGAGATCCAAACACACGAACCCTGCCTCAGAGAATAACAGCCGCATGGAGAGCTGCAACTCACCATTAACTGATTCATCAGATGGCAAAACCGGCGCATTCTGCAGATTCTTTCATTGAACCACTTCAGCATGTTTTATAAAATATTAAAAATACATTAAAATTCAAATAAACAAATAGCTCAATTTCTATGTTAAGCAGGAAAATAAACATTTTATTGAATAAAATTTAATAACAGCATTCCTTGATCATTTGTAGCAAAGGATGCATCAGAAGCTAAAAAACACAAGAATAACTGAACAATTGGAAAGAAAAAGGTAATTAATATCATCTGAACCAGGTGAAGGTAAAACTGCCACTTGAGACGTTCTGGGTGGAACATATTTACATTTTCTGTATGGTTTTGGCTTGATTACTGTTCTGATTAAGTCTGTGTTACTGATTAATCAATTACTATATTAGCTGACAATTATTAATCAGATTCATCGTTTCACTCCTACCTACATGCATATATATGAATTATTCTGGGTTTTAAAGGTTATTTCTGAATGAAATATTTGTGGTCAAAAGTCAGAACCAGTTGGTTTGTAATGCAACAGGTTCAGGTTTAAACACTAAATTACATTCAGAGAAGGCGTCTAAAATTATTTACTGAAATGATTTAAAGTTAGGACCAACAGATTTAATGTGTTAAGTCCATAAACCCAGAGTTGGATTACAATGTTTACATTTAGTGAGTTTAAAGTTAAGAACGTTTTAGCAATTATTCCTGGATTTTATGATGTTGCTTCATTTAGAAGATGAATTAAAAACTAAGATTCAGACTTGATAAGAGCAGCAGCTTTTCTGTCTATTAATGTATTTGACAAAGGAAGTCATTAAAATCAAAAGAGCTTCTTCTGGGTGAAAGTTGCTGATCAATATGAGGAGGTTGAACAAATCAATGCAACAACTTTTTTTCTATTTACTGTAATCACCCAAAACATCCAAATATATCCTCTAAAGAGCAGGGAAGGGGTTTCATCACCTTATGTTCCCTCGGAAAATTAAATGAAAACCATTGTGGCAGCTTTGGATTGCACCGCTGAGTGATTTAAACGAAATGAAACTGTGACTTCACAGCCATGAGGGCCATGCAGACGTCTCTCATGGGAAGCGATTTATTACGCTGCTGTGCTGCGTATACTCAGCGAACACATTAAGAGTAAATTAAAGCTTGTGAATTCAGTCTCTGCCTTAAGAAAGAAAAGCTTCATAACTGGATAATAAAACCATGAACGGATTATTAATCTGAACAATAACGTTATTCTGAGGAGCTTTCATCTAAAATGAAATAAAGGACAGATTTTCATTTCCAGAGCATCTTGCTCTCCCGTTAATTCTTGTTTAACTTTAGAAGTTTAAAATGAAAAGAAATCATCAGAAAATGACTGAGTTCTGACTTAGAAATATTCAATTTCACTTAGTTTGTGTTGCACATTTCAGCAACAAGGCAATTCAAAGTGCTTTACATGATAAAAACACAATAAACAAACAGGAAGTACAAAATTAAGAGAAGAAATAAAAACTTGTAATCCAGACTAGAATTAAACTTTGTTCCAGTTATTATTAATCAAAGGCAAATTTAAACAGCTGAGTTTAGCTTTGATTTAAAGGAACTCAGTGTTTCAGTAGGTTTGCAGTTTTCTGAAGTTTATTCCAGATTAGAGGAACTGAATGCTACTTCTCCATGTTGGGTTCTGGTTCTGGAAGTAGAACCAGAACCAGAAGGCATGAAATGCTGTTGCAGTAAACAATGCGACTGAAGATAAACGCATGGATGAGTTTCTCTATCCTGTTGGGACATTAGTCGTCTAATTGTGAAAATGTTCTTCAGGTGATAGAAGGCCGACTTTGTTACTGTCTTAATGTGACTCTGAAGGTTCAGGTCAGAGGTCATCCTGGTCTCTGGTTTCCAGCTGTAAAAACTGAAGCTGTGTGTTGACTCTAGATCTATAACTATAGATCAGTAACTCTAGATTGTTCCTCTTTAGGTCCAAAGATAAAAACTTCAGTTTTGTTTCTGTTCAGCTGGAGAAAGTTTTGGCTCATCCACACATTTATCTGTTCATCTGTTCAGTGCTTGGATGGGTTCAAAGGTCACATGGTGACATCATAATGTAGAGCTGTGTATCATCCACATAGTTATGGTAGCTAATCTTATTTCTTGTTATAACCTGAGGTAGTGGGAGCATTTAGATATTGAATAACAGGGGTCCTAGGATTGAACCTTGGGGTACCCCACATGTGACCTCTGACCTCTTCAATGAGACGTTTCCTCTTGAAACAAAGGAATCCCTGTTCTTTATGTAAGATTAGAACCGGACAACACTGAGGTCCAACAGAACCAGCACTGTTTAAGTGGATGTCATTGAACACTTTGACTAGGCCAGGCTCAGTACTACGGTCACCATGGAAACCAGACTGAAAGACCAGACTGAACAGACATTGTTAGAAAGCTATTTAACCGTTGAAGCAACATTTTTTCAGTAGTTTTGCTGATGAATTGGGAGGTTGGAGATCAGCCTGTAGTTCTGCAGCAGTGATTTGTCCAGATTTTCTTTTTCTATCAGAGGTTTGATAACTGATGGTTGTGCAGTAAAGCTAATCGAACCTCCATGTTTTTGTTTATTTCTGTGTTCTGTCAAGGCAATTGCTAATATTATCTCTGTTTAACCATTTAGTCTGTTTTAGTGACATCTGCTGCCGTTTTCCTCCATGATGGATCTGGACGGCATTTAGGCAACTGCCAAAAAGGTACTTTGGAAAAAAAAAAAAAAAAAACCTAAGCAGCAATTTTTCTGTCTTTGAATCATTAGACTGTTACATCAACAAACTTCCCTAGAGCCGTTTTCTCTTAGCTTAACTTGCATCTCAATCAAAACTCATATTGACACCATTAGTATATTTTAGTAATTACAGAAATAATTGTTTCATCATATTTATATGCTCTTTCCCTCTCACTTTTACCGTTTATTTTTAAAGCTCTAAAAACTTTACCCCATATCTCTGGTTTATTTTATTTCAGATGTATGTTTTTAAATGTTGTTTGTAAAGAGCTACAGTGTTTTGTAAAAGGCTACAGTACGTAGAGAAATGTTTCCAATCAGAAAAAAAATTTTGTGAACCAAATAATTCATACGTTTCTTCTTTATCTGAATGTTTTTTCTTTGAAAACTTTAAATGTATTTTGAGGATTGGAGAAGGAAAAAGGGAAGTGAATGTGTTTCGTTGTGTCTGTTTTCATCCAGAATAATAATAAAAAAGCTCGGTGTGTGTGAGTGACTTTGGACGGCCGTTATAAAGGAGGGTTACACAAAAAGATGTGACGTAATCAGGAAAACTAAAGGTTTCTCCAGACCAGAGTTTCATCCATGTCTGAAATTCACGTCTCCCTGATGTGAAACACATTTATCTTTATTTTAAATCACTTTTATCTAAAAATTCACCTATTTTTTTGGGCAGAATACCTCAAATTCCCCCCTAATGCACTCATTTTCCTGCCATTCAGTGCCTCCTCCCTTTCTGCATGTAAATGCCTGCAATCCAGCTGAAACCCGGGAGATGAAAATAGAAAATCCGAACGTTTTCCATCCACTTTGGAGAGCAGAGCCAGCGGAAACATGTATCTCATTATCACAACACTGCAGATGCTGAAAAGGGAACAAAAGCTAACAGGCATGCTGACATCGTACTCACTGTAAACATGAGCTGGCATCCTCCCAGGATGTAATCCAGAAAGGTGTAATCATGTGCAATCTGAAACAGCAAAAAGAGCACATTTATGTTTCTACTCTAAATAAAAATTTGTTTGCTTCTTCATGCAAAGCTTTGTTATTTGAAATTTAGATTTAAAAAATCATTTTGTTTGAGAATAATTCCCTCTCCAGTTACAACAAACGTTCAATTTTAATCCCTGCTCCAAGCCAGCAAATAAAATTAATATATCTGCACTTTTCTTCATTTTTCGTGCGTGAAAACAGCCAGGATGAAGAAAACAATCAATTATGAGAGCCTGTCATGCACAGAGCTTTAATGCTGTTTTAATAGGCAGCTAAAGACTCCATGTTTCAGCTTTATGCGTCATCTGTGGCGCTCTGAGCTCCGGCTCTAATTAGTTACTGGCGACCAGGTCTGATCGGATGTGTGTAAAATTCAGAGAAGCTAATTCTGTTTCTTTCGGCTTCATTACTCCAGTTTATCTCATTTTAAAGCAACGAGCTCAGCTTCAAAGTAAAATACACAGAAACATTTAGATTCAGTTTTATTCATTAAATGCTAAATATTGTTTGCATCTGTCTAAATAATTTCTTTGTGTAAACCTGCATTTTTGCCACTGTGGAGACTCAAAAGTGCAAAAGGATTGAGGAATGTTTTAAATACTGATGGAAGGTGTAAAGAAATGAGAGTTTCCAGATTAAAGGATAGCTAAAACCACAGATCAATGTTTTTTATTGATACAGTCTCTAAATAGTTTATTTAGGGGTTTATCTTTATACTTCTGTGTAAATTTTTACATTTTTGTGTAAATTTGTTTACTTTTGCAATATTTTTGCTTAAAACTGCCTCAGTGCTGCCCTCTGTAGGTTGACCAGAAGCTACTGCAGTTAAATTTTCCTATTGGCTACAGCAGTACAGCGCGATATAACAACATGAAAGCTCCGCCCACGTTAGGGGATTTTTTTTTTTTTAATTATTTGTTAGGGAGTGGAGGTCATCTTTCACAGGGAGACTGTTACACATTGAGCTTCAAAACAGCCATTCATCCAGAAACCAAGTTGTTCGTCCATCCATCCATCCGTCTTTTCTTCCATCCATCCATCCATCCTCACCTTACAGGACTTTAGGATGATGACTCCTGAGTTTTTGTAGTTTTTCTTCTTTTTCTGTTTCTTGGGATTGATGCAGTCAAACTCCACCTGAGGAGTGAAAAAATGTGAGAAAGTGTCAGAAAAGAAAAAAAGAGGAGAAATGTAAAGAGAGAAAGAGGATGGGTGAGAGCAGAGTTGAGAAGAGGCGACAGGGATCTGACTGTCTGGGTCTCCGCCTACGGTACCTCTAACTGGACTGACAAACGTTCAGTATTAAAACCCAGCTGGGCTTCCTGACGGGAATATGAGGAAAAAACGTTAGTTAATGTGAAGAAGGTGAGCAGGAAACTGCAGAGACACGTTAAATTGGAGAGCCTTTGATCAAAAGGGACGTTTGAGACGCAAGCACAGTTTAAGTCATGATTCATGTGACAGGTAAACACTAAACGCCGTCACGCTCCTCCGACTCGCTAACGGCTGCTTCTCATTTCATCACCCTTCTTTACAGTCTCTATTTTTTCCATCCGCCACCTCTCCATCCGGTCTGTGTCGCTGTTTGCTTGTTATTTAGCAGCAACCCCCCCCCGCCCCCCGTCTTTACACACACATCATTATCACACATGAAGGGAGTCAGTGAGAGGACACACACAGAAAACACAGGGAGCTGCTAATGAATGAACTGCGCTCTGATCTGGACGTCTTTATATCTTTAGCTGACCAGCAGCAAAAGGGAAAAAAAACCTCAGAGGAGAGAAAACTTGCATCTGTGAGCAGGATTATTAGCAAAAGATGTGAATAAATAGATTTTTGGTTTCATTTTGACAGTTTGATGTCAGATAATGAATAAAGCTCACAACATAATCCATGTCAATTAGTTTGCCAGGCATTAATTCCTCATGTCTGAGTTTATTTTTTATTTGTGTGAAAAGCATTGAGTTACAATGGATTGCAAAAGTATTCATACCAGTAACACGTTTCCAGAGTTATGACCACACAGAAAGCCTATGTAAGCTTAACTTTTCTGCCCTTAACACTCTTTCTCAATTTCGCTGTGAACTTTAAGGTTCAAAATCAAGAAATGTAATTTATTTACTCTTAAATTAATCCTGGATATAATCAAACAAACTCCACTTGGTAGAAAAAAACTTTAACTCTTAATTAACTGAGTCATTGTATGTTTATTTTTACCTGCCTCATAATTTACTGAATTATTGTGTTTTACATACAAATAACGTCATTCAGTTCACCATCATTGCTTACACACTGTCATTCATTAACCCAAAATACTTTCATCTTACATTCCACTAATCTAATGTACTGTTGCTATGCATTTTGTACTGTAATATATAATTAATTTAATTAAAAAAAATAAAATAATAATTAAGAAAACAAGAAAAAAAGTGCTAAAGACTGAAATTCTTAGTCGAAAAGGTTGACTTTCATTCTCCATCTGCTAATAATGAAAACAACACACTGGTCCAATGTTTTTGAGTAGTTTTATTTTTTTATGTTTGAGGAAGTTTTCATTTCTGACTAATAATTCTCAAGATTTTCTGATCATATTTTATAGTTTTTTGCAAACAAAATGAAGTTTTTGCAGAAAATTTCTGATGATTAGATATGAAAATATTGTTTACTTAATTGCTTGGAAACTAGACTGAAAAGTAATGAAATAATTTAAACAATCGCTCAGAATTGGAAGCTGTCAGGATCACGAAGGGTTCAGAAAGTAGAAGTAAAACCAAACAGATTTTAGAGACACTGAACACAAGCGGCACAAACGCACCAACAGTAGCGTCGGTTTTTACCTCCACTGAGTTCTGCGCTTCGCTCATCTTGGAAACTGTGGTCTGAAACTCTCCGATGAAGTCATGGCCGCCATCGTTATCGTAATCATAACACAGGACCTGTCAGCGAGCAGAACGCAGCGGATCAGACGGTTTGTCTTCGTTTTCTACTCCACACAAGAACAAACTGCTTCACCAAGCTCCAAGAGATTCACTACCTCATTCAACGCTTCATTTTTTTTTAACAGCAGAAATGACCAAAACGTTGGTTTTCAGTGAGAGAAGGACCGACCTTAATGTTTCTCTCCACATCTCCATTGCACAGAGAAATGAGAGGCACAGTGAAGGGCTTCCACACCGGGTCTAACGTGTTCTTTATCACCTGAAGTCACAGAAACGGCATTATTCAACCCGACAGCAGCAAATCTACAGCTGGAACCACAGAGGAGCACATAAACATGACTTTATAATAACTGTTAAAAGAAATTAAGACACAAGTCAGGATAAAATTTCTTACTGCCAAGAATGATTCTCTAAAGAAATAAAAAATGATGTAGCATTTCAAGTTCAGAAGAAAAGTTTTATAGTAAAAAAAAGATTTAAAATCAGATTTCACATCTGTGCAACAACAGATGAGTAGAAAACAATATTCAGCCTAACAACCACAGGCTTTACCTGTTATAACTAAAACAACAAAACAAAATGGGAGTCAGAAGAACAAACATTCTGTCACTGAAGGCATCGCTGCTTCTAAACAGCCAATCAAACTCATCAATCAAGTTATTTAAATAAAGAAATCAGAGTAAAGTTCAGTCCCATCAACAAACTCGTCTGTGCAGCTTTTATTTGATTTGAGCGCAAAAATGATCAGAAGAGAAGAAGTTCCTCGTCTCATTTAAGAGTCACTAAATCCCAAAATGAGCGTAAAATTGAACTTTTGCCCCCGTTCCTCATGTTTGATACATGAGCCACTGTGAATGTGTCCCTTTTTAAATTAACATGAACGCCTAATGACGCTTCAGTTAGGAGTCAAAATTTGCTGCTAAACTTTGCTCTGTTTCTTGCTCTTGCAGAACAAACCCACTTTGCAAATGCATGTGCAGAATTTATCCAGCTAAGAGCACTTAGAGCTGGGTCGTCTCTTTTCATAATTCTGTGCACGTTTTGGCAGAATCAAGAGCAGAGTTTGCACAATTTCACCAAGTTTTTTTATTTTTGCAACTGGCAATAGTTGAATAGATTAGATGATTTAATTTACAGTAATGACTAACCTCTGTCCTGTGCACCAGCATCCATTTACCATCTTCCCCCTGTTTGTGAAACTCCAGGTAGGGATCTGATTTACCAAAGAAATCCTGCAGAGAGCACAATTTAAAACGTGATAAACTTTATTTCACTTCATTCTTCCTTACCCTTAATTTCTCATAATAGCCTCAGCTGGAATTTTATGATAATTTAAACACCGCCTTCGCCAAAAAGGCATTTCAGCAGCAGCAATTACTGTTTTTAATGCATCCTGGTGATTTAACAGGAGGGTGCACAGCAGGTACGCGCCCGGATGAGCTGAAAACAGCTCAGCAGCTGCTCCACTCTGTTTAAATTCTGCTCAATTCAAGCAGCTTCATTTTACTGATAGATAGAAGCAAAGAGAGAAGCTGTGAATGCAATCAAATGTGGCAAAAAAACCCAGGAAAAAACACAATGAATGAGTCATGTTTAACCAGAATGTTTAAATGGTTCTGCTCAGCAGAGCCATTGTTAGACTATTTTCCTTTTTCACACAAGTGGCAAAAACAATGCATCCTGCATTCTTTACACATTTTTTAAAAACAGTTATTTTTATTCCACCCGCATTTTCACATTTTTAAAGAAGAAGGTGGTTAAAACATTTTCTGTGTGGGCTCTGTTTCTGAATTAGTATGCAGAGGCTGAGTAGATTCACATGTTTGTGTTTGCATCCTGACTTTCTGCATGTGCCCGTGTGTTTGTGTGTGTGTGTGTGTGTGCGTGTGTGTGTGTGTGTGTGTGTGTGTGCGTGTGTGTGTGTGTGTGTGTAGGGGTGTGTGTGTGTGTGTGTGTGTG
>NW_006799994.1:857081-861880 GCF_000485575.1 Poecilia formosa
TGTGTGTGCTCTGACCGCCTACCTTCTTATCCAGTTTACGCCCACTCAGGGTCAAAGTGATGATTCTGTTGTCAGACAGCTCCTGCGCTGTTATCTGAAGTAAAGGCACAGAATGACACCAGATATAACACAAACACAAACAACTGAGAAGAGCTGAGTTAAAAATCATCCACCATTACAGTAAAACAGCAGCTTTACCATAAAAAACAGCCTGACCATGTTTGATTCTACGGAAAACCAGAAGTGCCAATATTTTTCTCCATTTTTTAAAAATATTTCCGTGAAAAAGTAAACCAAACAATTGTGCTTTACAATACAAGTTAAAAACTATAAGAAAAAATAAAGTATGAACTATTTAAAGTTATTTTTCCATGTTGGGATTCAAACTACAACATGTTTTGCTGCTTTTTATATAATGAACCAACATAAAGACGTGCATAATTGTAAACAAAAATGTTCCATGGTTCTCAAACTGTTTACAACTAAAATTCTGAAAAGTGTGGAGAACAATTGTTTTCACCCCCTCTTTCACTTCTTGATACTCCTGAATGAAATTCAGTGTAAATGGTTTTCTTCAGTAGTCGCATTATTTGTAAGCACAATTCCATTTTGTAAATTTTTTTCTTTTAATCTCTGGATTCAGATGTTGGTTAGAGAACATAAGAGAAGGCTAAAGTAGAGTTAGGTTAGAAAACAACACCAAGCTTTTCCAAAATTTAAATCCTTGTTTAAATGTAAAGAAACTTACACAGTGGATATTTCACTATGTTATTATACCTTAGAGAAGAATATAACCCTACAAATATAAAAATAAATAAATACAAGTACTTTCTTACTTTTTTTTTTTGTTGTCGTCGTATATTTTGTCTGCCTCCCCTGAGGATATGTACATTTCTTATCAGGTCCAGTAGTCAGATCTAGAGTCTTCTGCACATCCATATCTGATTGCAGGAAAGTTTAACTTAGTGGAAACTGAACAGGATGAACTATTGATTTGTTCAGAGCCAATTCCGTGTTTGAGTCTCAGAGTTGAGCTGTGAGTGTCAATACTTCTCCATTTAGTTTCGTCTTGCATTTTAGTTTCAGCAAGAAGAAACTAAATATGTTAGCAGAGAAGAGAAGGTTTTCTAGTGGAAGTGAAGTGAGGATACACACAGTCAGCTAATGCAGGCATGTTTAAAAGTGAGCAGCGTGGCTTACAGTTTAATTCAAACTCATCATTTTATTCACCTTTATGCAGCAAGGATTTATTTTAAAATGGGAGTATTGTAATACAAAAACATTTGCTTTTCACACCTGCAGTAGATTGCGAACCAAAATCACAACATTTGTTACATTTTCAGCTGCTTCGGTTCACTTTCACACTGAACTGTGTCAAACAAACCAGACCCTTAGATCAACCTGTTCCCCTCCTCGCCTGTGGGGGCGCTGCACAATGAACTGCTGACAGAAACAGCACAAAAACCTCAGAAGAAGACGCTGAACACAGCTTCCTTCTTCACAAATATAAACAAAAATGGAGAAGCGTAAAATTTCAGCTATTGGAGGATTTCTCATTTCGCCCACCAGCGCTAGTGTTTATTTTGGTTGTTTACCCAGAATGCCCTGCACTGTAGTCCACTTCCTGCTTTTGGAGTGGTCTCCAGTCTGCTTGTCGTTCACATATGCATTCAAAACCTCACCAGAGTTCACTTGAACCGAACCCAGGCGGAGGTTTTTAGGTGGACCAGAGTTCACTTTTATTGTTGCCATTACGCATTCACAGCTCCCCTAACGAACCGGACTTTCTGGGCAAATGGACAGGAGTTGGATTAACTGCATTAAACTGTAATTATTCTTACCGTGACAGAACCTTTTCCAGCTGGCTTCCCATTGGCTAATATCAGCGGTCTGTGAAGTTTCTTATTGGACACAATCTAGAAAAGAATTAAAAAGAAACCATCATCTGCATCTCAATAAAATAAACCCGGATTTTAATTTCAGGGTATTTTGTTGCAGTTTCCTTCTCACTCTATCCTGAAACTAATCACTTGGTGCAGTTTCCTGCACTAGCTGCTGAGTTCAACATGTAGCAGAAAGTCATGCAGTACCACTCCCAGTGTGCAGATGAACTCTCCCAGGAAGTCGTGTTCGTAAAGCTGTGTGGCACACTTGTCTTCATCGAACATGGCGAAGCGAAGCTTCTGGATCTCTTCGAAGTGATAGTCCACCTGGAACTTCACCCCAAACACCGGGTTCAGGTTGTTCACGGCCGTCTCAGTCCGTCCCAGCTGGAAGAGCAGAACCAAAGGAATAAAACAAACAAGTTATTTCATCCTTTGTTCAAACTCTGCTTTTTTAAGGATGAGAACGAACTAGATAGCAAAAAGTGCTTAATGAGATTTTATTTTCAACCAGGTGAAGCTAAAACTGCCACTTGAGGAGTTAGATCATTTTTACAGGCGAAGATTGTTTTTATCTTAAATCTATTCCTCACTATTAATCCGATCAACCATTTCAGCTAAAATGGGAGAACATTTGATGACATAATGAGTTTAAGTCAAGGTCATCAATAAATATCCCTCCTATATTAGACTGTTTTGTGCAGATTCACAGGACTAAATTAAAGAGCTCGCTTTAGATTTAGACTCTATTTATATAGAAGATAGCAAACTTCCATTTGCTCCTTATCTTCTGATGTTAACTCTTAATTAAAAGAGCTCAGTTAGCTCGGTGGAGTCACTTTTTGTCTAATTATAGCAAACAAAACCAGCCCAGACGGACGCAGACACCCCAGTGCGTGTGGGAGTCTCTAACAGGACAACAGGAGTCGTGTTCTTACTGTGACTCCACTTCTGACTCACAGCCTGTTTATCCACCGTTAGATGAGGTCAGTGCATGTTTAGCCTGTCGCCACTTCTGAACTACGGCAAGCAGAAGCAGCAGTTTGATGCACTGATGTAGCAGAGATGACAACTGTGAAGCATCAGCGTCTTGTGAATGAATTACATCTGTGTGTGTGCTGCAGCAAAACGCTTTACATCGTCACATGTCTTACTTCATTAATGTCTCTTTAGTTACAAGTGATGCCAAGTAGATTGTGTTAAAAATAAACTGTTTTCTCTCAGGGTTTCATTTTGTATCATCCTGTTTTAATCAGATTCTAAAGTTAAATCTCACCTCGAGTGAACAAAAACGTAACAGATTGAAGGTTTTTATTTGTTAAGCAAAAAAAATACTTAAAACAAGAAAAGCAGTGGTGCTGATCAAATACTTTGATTACTGGTTTCTTATCAGTGTGAAAATATCAATAAAAAAGTGTTTTCTTAGAATGACAATGTGGAAAACATCAACAATCACCTTAGAAAATAAATCTTCACTCTCAGATTTGATCTTATACCAGATCCAATTTTAATCAATTTTTATTTGCTTTCCTTTCTAAAAAAAAAAAAAAAAATTCGTAAATAACAGTAAATATTTTCAAAAAGTGGTTTTGATTTTAAATATCCCTTCCAAGAGTTGCATGGTGGAGCAGTAGGGCCAGACTATGAGAATATTTGTTTAATTATAAGAATAAAGTCATTATATTAGCAGGAAATTAAAAGAATAAAGATGTTTTAATGAGGAAAAATCTTAACTATTTTTTTGTTTGGTATTTTTCATGTTATTCTCATTAAATTTCTATTTCATTCTCAAAATATCACAACATTATTCTGGTAAAATTAATACGTTATTCTCGTCTGTATTCTTGTGACATCATGATTATTTTCATTTTAAAGAAAATCTTAGCATGACCTTTATATTTCATTGTGGAATTTACATAAATTGTCAAACAAGATGGCCGCCCTGGGCGTGCTGACATCACTCTGAACTACGGAAGCCCAAGAGGAGCATCGATGATGAAGAGCGGAGGAGAACGGCTGCGCTTCACGGCTTAAAGAGGTAAATTACCAGGACTTCATGGACGCCCGGCGGCTCCAGTGGGCATCTTAGATTTGAGTCACGGCGGATCTGAACCCGGCTCACCAGGCTACGCAGCTGAATCAGAACCTCGCAGCATTTTGTCCTCATGTCAACCTCATCTTTCATCTGCCTATGTTTACTATGATATGACACAACCAAAGACTGGAAAACACATAAACACATGCGGACGCAGGAATTCTGCTCTGGAGCAAAAACAAACAAAAATACGGTGTGACGACTATGAGCTACAAGCAGACAAACAGAGGAGAGATGGGTGTGATT
This sequence comes from Poecilia formosa, assembly GCF_000485575.1. Lineage (NCBI taxonomy): Eukaryota > Metazoa > Chordata > Actinopteri > Cyprinodontiformes > Poeciliidae > Poecilia > Poecilia formosa. The sequence continues at coordinate 861,306 of NW_006799994.1, forward strand.
ACTCTGGGCGCTTCAATCTGCAACAAAAACTAAACATGAACATTAGAAATTAGAAAAGAAAAAAAAGAAAAAAGTTGGTTGTTAAAAGACAAATGCTTTGTGTTGTACTGAATATTTTCCATTATAGAAAATTTTAATTTGTGGTATTTTTCCTCTAATTAAATGAAAAAAAGTCTCCATCTGTGGGCCAGACGGAATCAGCCCCGGGGTCGCATATGGCCCCCCGACCGCACTTTGGACACCTACAGGCATAACTAAGAAAATAAAATGAGCTAAAATGTAGTCAACTCACATGAAGTCTATGGCATCAAATAATAATATATTTACCGTTTGACCAAAATAATCAATCTGCAGATGCCAGAACTAAAATAAGCATAGCAGGCAGGAAAGCTGAACTCTCATCGCTTCACTATCCTCATTAAAAATGACTTTTTCAAGTCATTTTCAAGTTAAAGATGAGAGACACCAGAACCAGTGATGCAGAGGAGCTGAAGGGCACTAATATTTACTCAAACGCATCATGAATGTGGAGCAAAAATAAAACAAATAGTGAATGAAAAACAGTTACAAAAAAC
>NW_006799994.1:861890-966363 GCF_000485575.1 Poecilia formosa
AATTTTGGAGACATGTTGTCATTAAGAATGAAAGAACCAGATTCATAGCACTCAAAAATATACAGCTATAAGGAGTAAAATCAGAGACCATTTTAAGTTATTCCAGAGCTGTTTGACTTATTTTCAAGTTAAAGATGAGAGACACCAGAACCAGTGATGCAGAGGAGCTGAAGGGCACTAATATTTACTCAAACGCATCATGAATGTGGAGCAAAAATAAAACAAATAGTGAATGAAAAAGAGTTACAAAAAACATCAAGAGGATTGTTTCACTTCTTGAGTCTGTAGCCAGGACAGCTTTTCCACTTCACCATCAAAACCTCAGAAACACTTTATCTGAATGGCTGTTCATGTTATGAACATGAAGGAATCTTCATGAATGTTGTCATAAATATACAAATTATTCTGTAAAAATTACACTTTTATTGCAAAGTTACATTAAAACTTGCATTACAAATCTATTAAAAGTGTATTTATTTATCAAATGACACCTCATGACATCATGCCATAAACATTCATTTTTATGACAGCTGTTATGTCAGTATTTTGCTCAACCCCTCACATAAAGCGTCACCAAAATCTCTTTTTGTTTCCGTTTCATTTCGGTCAGAAGATTTTGATGTAGATCCCTGAACTGTGACCTACTTACGCTGAGTGGGACACCTTGTGCTCTCTGGTGGACAAACCCAGTTTGGTTTCAGTCACAGGCTGTCATTTAAATAGACGAAATGTGGAGTGACATCATTCTGACTCAGACTGATTTATTTCCAACACGGTGGTGGAAGAAAGAAGAAACTTTCTTCAATCTGCATTGCGGTGCAGAAAGGTTTAAAGAAGTTAAAGTTAACAGAACCACCATAAGGTGCACTTTGCAGTCTGGTGAATGTGTGATTTAAACCTCAGTGACAGAACATCCCACTGCATGCGAGTTCTCACTTGCAGTGTTACAAGCTTATATCTGTGCTCATAACACGTGTGGAGATTAGCATTAGGATTTGGAGTTTGGAGAGGAGAAAAAAGATCACAGGATTTAGGAAATTGCTCGAGCAGACTGTTAACTGGGTGTTTTGTCATTTGCATAACTTAGATGAATATTTCCTCCAAGTTACCATCAAGCTCAGTTCGCTCACTTACTGTCACCTTCATCTTAATTCATGTTGTCACCTCTCCGTCTTTCACCCCCGCTGTCTCCTTCCCCCTTACTCGCCTTGTCGCCCGGTTTTCTCTCCCTCTCTTGTCACACTTTTTCCCCCTCGGTTTACCCAGCTGCTTCTCGTGCCTCTATCTCCTATCGCAGACGGATATAGACGCAAAACGAAGACAGAATGAGGCATAGAGAGGTGACGGGATTTGGGAAGGCGATGGGAGGAAAACAAAGCGAACAGGAGGCAGCCGGAGAAGGTGAGAAAGCTGCGAGTGTGAGAGAAACGGCGAGCTGCGGATAAAACCCGAGAAAAGGCGCGGGCCCCGCTTCGCCTCCTCCATCGCGCCCTCACTACAGGAGCGCTAAGCTTTTTGTTTCCCTCGGTGTTGCCTTGGTAACCGTTGGCAATTTCGCATTGGAGCCACATGCCCCGCTGACCGACAGCGCGCTGCAACCCAAGGCACACGCCTACACACACACACACACACACACACACACACACACACACATGCATTCCCAAAAATCAGATTGCCCTGTTGACCAGCTGTTTGCTGCAGAGGTGCCTTGAAGCTGCAGCCCACACAGACACACACACACACGCACACACACCGTACCTAAACTGGTGCAATGTGGTATTCACATTTGGGATTTTAACAATATAAAAAGAAAAACAGAAGACATTTATAGCTTGGACAGTTGAAATCTCCATGTTGAACTGCTGACTGGCGCACAGTCGTAGGCAACGCAGCACCAAGTACCACTGAAATGATTAATCAGGTTAATTGCGATTAATCGATTATTGAAGAAATCGTCAGCTACTTTATTAATCAATTAATCAGTAGCTGAAGTTTACAGACTTTGAAACATTTGCTGGTTAAACTGCAACACTGTTAGAGCAGTAATTGACCCAAAACTGCACCAAAATACTAACCCTAACCCTACCACTTTTAAAAATCTAATTGCTTGATTAATTATCAAAATAATTGATAGAATAATTGATAATAGTTGGCTCTATGAAAGTGTACCAATGGTTTTTTGGGGGGGTTTTTTTTTTTTTTAAACACCACATTATAACTGACTTGCCATAAAACTATATAATTAAAGACTGTTGTTGTCTTTTTGGTTTAGGTTAGTAGAGAACATAAACCCCACATAATAAATAATAAATAAACATTAAATTCATTGTTGTCATCTCAGTATTTATGATTTTATTGATGTCATTGTAGTTTCTCACTATCCTTGCACACTGCATAAGCATTACTGCAATAATCATAACTTTGCCATATATTGAGTTCTTGTTGACTCTGTGTCTGTAAATCTTCAGATAAAAAAGAGAATTTAATGCATCAATTGATGCTTCTTCAGCTCAGGATGTATTTACAGAAAAAAGGTAAGGAAAGAAAAGAAAACCCATCAGCTAACAGGTTATTAATAGAAATAACAGCATCTGTGGAGAGCCTGAGGAGAATGGCTCACAGCATCTCTGCAAACAGATGTTTCCCCTCAGCAACTTGAGTTATAAGAACCGTTTTGTTTTAAGCTGCATTTGTGAAACTTTTCTCAAATCTCAGCTGGTATTTCTGACCTCTGAGAGCAGGACTAATACTTTCCCACTCAGGCTGGACTTATAAACAGCAGCAGGTGATAAAAAAGGACTTGACCATGTTACTGAAGTCTCTGCAGTCAGCTGTAGGCTGCATGAGTGACTGCAGCTCCATGTGGCTCGCTGACCTACATTCACTCCCATGGCAGAAAGACGAGTCACTTTTTACTAATATTGAAACTCTGTGGTTTCACTGTTTGTTACTGACATGGTTGGTTTAGTTTACTTTTCCAACCGTGAACTGCAGAAACTCACAGTTGCAAATGGAGCATGTCATGAAGCACTGTCTGCTTTTATGGTGGTTTCATTGCTGTTTAATATAAATAAAGTTTTTTAAACATAAGTCACATTGATTGCATCTGCCTGGTGTTGTTTAATCCATCAAACACCAAAAACCTTCACCTTACCCCATTTATACACTAGGAAATTTGAACATCTATGTTCAAACCACCAGGGTCAGCGTGCTTAAGTCAAGTGTTTCAGTTCAAAGTGTAACTAAACCCCACTGTGAAAGCATAGCCCCCCCCAGACAATTTGTTAAAAATCCCATGAGTGGGCGGAGCCAATATATGCAAAGGGGCGTGGCCAGGTGTAGGGATAAGCAGAGAAGGACACTGGATCAAATTAGCAACTTTGGCACTATATTAGCGACTTCTCAAACCCCTCTTGCATGAAAATTTTTTTTAAAAGCCAGTTGCATTTTGTATTCAAAAAAATCAACTGGCGAAAACTAGCAACTTTTTTCTGTTATTGGAGACTTGAATGGTGACATGTGAAGCACCAATCAGCTCATTATTCCAACTCCTGACTCACCAGCAGGGGGCGTGTGTTGGCGTGAAATGGTTTTAAATCTGAACCGGGGCTGTGTGACACATAGACATCTACCAACTGCAGTAGCCACTGTTCAACCCAAAGGGGGCAGCACTGAGACAGTTTTAGGCAAAATATTACAGAATTTCACAAATTTAAAAGAAATTTTCACAACATGAACAGCAACATAAAGACAGAACCCATTCATACGGTTTATCTTTAAAAAATGTTAGTTTGGGGTTCAGTTAATCTTTAACAAGGACATTATATGTAAAATTATCCAGGAATCTGAGTAGTCAGTAATCCAGACGTCTCTAGCCAATTTATTATTTTATTACAATTAAGGTCAATTGCAGAAAGATGTGCTTACACCTTAAGCACATCTTCCACCCTTGTTTTCTATCGTAATAAAGGAATCTGGCGACATTTCCCTGGGCTCAGCAGGCCATGACTGATGCCAGATGGCCAAATCCTCGTGTGTTTGGATCAAAACCTTTAGGTCAACAAACACATCCTGATTGTTTATTTATATAGTCAAATGATTTAGTAATATTGATTCAGATCTTTTCGACTTTTTTTTTATCTGATCTGAAAAGTGTCTATGCATTTAGAACAAATTCCTTGCAAAGTAAAACCTTAGATCCGTCAGCTCTTCCCTGGTGACGTACCTCCACCCAGTTTCCATCCACTTCGTGGAAGAGAACGCAAAACGGGTCCGATTTGGAGGCTACGTCTCGATCCAGCAGGTTGGACGCAGTGACAGAGAGCTCGACTCGAGTGACGCAGTGCTGCGGTCCGACGGAGCGGGTCCGACCGTCTGCTGCCACGCCCAGTGTGTAGGCCATGATCTGAGGTCACAGGAGGGCAACCTGGACAACATGAGAGAGAGTTTATTTCATTTTGATTGAAACATACCAACATAATGAAAACTAAAACTCATGCACACTTATGATGACTGTATTGGTCTCAGTTCTTCTGTGTAAAAACATTTCTGAGTATCTCTGACATCAATCCACACCTTCAACTAAAAGATGACGGTCCACCGCAGTAGGCCGGGCTTTTGACCCCATGAGGCCTAAAGGTCATGAAAAGGTCCTAAAGAGGTACAACCACATAAACACACATAACCATTCAATGTCAGCCGCCAAAACAAAGAAGTTAATGTAAAAACGCTTTTCTAGAATCTTAAAAAAGTTCCTCTCATGAGAAATAAAAGTGACTGAATTCTGCCGCAGCTTTTTGAACAAACAGCTCCCTCTGTGTCCATGAAGGCGGTTTTGTTCTCATGGCGGCACGCTGAAAGGATGCGGTCTGTTGCTAAGATACTAATGTGTCACAACCTGCTCTCCTCTGCCTCACTCCTGTGATGTCACACTGGAGGTTGTGATGATGAAGATGAAAATAACAGGGTCTTCACTCGCTCTACTCACTCACTTGTTGTTCAGAGCTTTAGTGGTTTCGTTTATTCACACCTGCTGGTTCCTTCTTGTGCTTTGACTGAGGAATCTGGACCAAATCTGACTCAGTGCATCACATTGCTGTCAAAAGAAGCTGGGAAATCTGAAAATGTGGAGATTCTCTCCAAGTTTAGTGTCTTCTGAAAACACGAAGCTGTATAGCATCCCTCCAGTGGAAAGACACTCTCATCCCAGTCACACTTCCTGTCAGTCACACAGAAGGGGAAACCAGAGAGAGGGCAGGTTGTTACCTGCTTCCAGGCACAGTGACCTCTGCACACACTCATCAGGTCTAATTACATGTCCTGCCTGCTGCATTTGGAGACACAGACGTCAAACTGAGTTCAGATATAAACAACAATCATACTAAGATGACTGCTGATCTAAACTCACATTAGGTTATAAACGTTGCTCAGAATCGCGTTTTTCCAGTTTCTACACGCAAGATTTCCCTCAGCATATCACAGCTGCCCCCACATCCTTCCGCCTGTCACCTCTCTAACCCGCAGTCTGAGTGCGCCTTTAGTTGCAGGTCATTTTGCGCACACATCATGCGCGTTAAAAACGACCTGCTCTCAGATCAACGAAGAGAAATAAAAACAGACTCACCTCAGAGAATGATGAGCAACTTCTCAGGCGTTTTCCACTTCACCGCTTTTTTATGACTATTTCCCCCAACGAGGAAGGAAAACAAACATAAAACTCTAAGTCACTTCTTCTTCTTCTTCTTCTTTTTGTCTAAAGACGGGTGAAAACTGGAGTTGACATTTTGACCTGCGGTGGATTATCCGGGGAGGCGCAACAGTGTGTGAGCGGAAATCATCCTCGGAGCGCGGCTGACTGTTTCTGGCAGCAGCGACGGACGGAGAACCTTCAAGCTCGCGACAATAAGGTCTAACCGGATATAGAGTTGTTTCTCTTTCAAAATAAAAGGTCAGAGCCAGGAAACACGCTGGAGTCAATAAAATATTATCTCATTTGCACTCCGAAGCAAGTTTAGTATTGCTTTCATGTGCTGTCATTTGTTTGCAACATGAGTGGCCCATATAGTTCCTATAAAACGTTCCTTTGGACTCTTTATTGTTTTTATAAATCAATTGTGATTTTGCTTTTTTAGCTAGAAAAATTACACAAAAAACACTTTCATATCAAGGGCAAAACTAATTTCTAACTAATTGGCAATTAAATATAAATATAGAACATAAGTTATTGCACAATTATTCAACCCTTTAAAGTGACAAATCAACAGAGGTCCAGTCAACTGACATTTGTCCAGAAGTGCACTTCCCTTTTCTGGAGGAACCGAACCTCCATCAATATTGTTGGATTCATTATTGCTTACGTGCATCATTCCTAATGGTTAGCAATGGTTATAGAGATTGGACGTTGGACCAAATCATGGTCCATCGTTGTCAGTGGGGAATATGCAATCCAGACAGACGGACAACCAAGAGAAGTTAGTGGACAAAATACAATAAACCAAGGCCTGCTGGTGACTTCAAGTCCAAACTACCATTTGTTTGTCTGCATGAAGGTAACTGTAGCAAACATCTAATTTTTTGTCATAACAACACTTATTGATGGTCAAATAAAAGATCAATAATTGAAGGTAGTCATGCTTGATGTTTGTGTGTAAATTCCAATGGTAGCTGAAAACATGTGCTGCAGTAACTGCGGTATTAACATTTAAGCACCTTTTTATGTTAATGTTTATTTTTAAGCATTTTCTTGAAGGCAGATTTTTGTAAAATTGTATTATTTAAGTCATTACTCACCCGTTTTGTACGTGCAAAATGTGTCTGACACATTTGTCAGTCATTATTCGTTGGAGGTTTGCTCTCCTTCGCATGGGGGCGGAGCCTGCATCATGTGGTAGTCTAACAGTGACAGGAACGGAGTCTCCGGTGATTGTAGCACCTGATTCGGTAAGATTGAATCAATTTTCACTTTAATTTTTTTTCATTATTTTTTTTAGTTAGTCAAAAAGCCACATTTAGTTGATCATGCTCGATTTGTAAAAGTAATAAAATTGTAAAAACATATAAGGGGTGAATACTTTCTATAAGCACTTAATACTAATGTCTGATTTGTAGCTTTTGATTCAATGCCAAATGAAAGGACAACTTCAGGCTTTTCTTAAAGGTGTCTGAACAGCAATTATTTGAAATCATAAATTTTCACACTGGAAAGACAATTTTTTAAAAACACAATATGACATCTTTGTTTTGGGGAAAAACACTATTTTCAAGGCTTTGACTAATTGAGACAAGAATAAAACCTCGTTTATGTATGTTTATGCGATTCTTTGGTGCAGAAAACTGGTTGAAAAGTTGATTTTTAACGGAGTATTCATGTTTGCTTGTCTAATATTCTTAGGTGGAGAAATAAATAGCAGAAGACGGAACAGCTGCACATGTAAAAAAAAAAAAAACTAAGGAAAAAAAACCCTCCACTACCAATACCGTCAGCAGATGGCGGTATTAAACCCCGAAAACATCTCAAAATATTCTAAATAGTTTATATTTCTCTTTACTTTCCTTCTAACACAAAGTTTCTGTCATGTTTATGTTTAAGAGCAGAAATATTGTTTGACTTGTTTTGCTTCAGGCATTTTTGGTGCGTTTGGATCCTAAACATAAATATATTAAACTTCAGATTTATCATAAACGTGAAAGCCTCATCGAAACCTTTTATTCTAGCAGAAAGACTTTCAGTATTCAAATTGCCGCATGAACTGAAAACAAAATACATTATTATTGCGACCGATCGCAACATTGTGCTGGAATGCAGTGAAAAAGAGAGATCTGTAGCACCTTTAGTAACCACAAGAGGGAGCCATGTGCTCTTAAAGATGCTTTTCTTCAGCTACAGCAGTTCCTGTCAAATTTACAAAAACAAAAAGGCTCAACTTTTTACAAGAAACACACAGTAAAAAAAACTTTATTTCTATCAAGGATCTTCAGTTAAACTGACGGTGCTGGCAAGGAAAGAGTCATTTTTTACAGCTAGTGCATCAGTACTCAAGTAAACAACAAACAGCAAATAAAAGTAAAGGGAAGACATTTAAAAAATTGTTGCGCTGCAGCAAGATAACATCTTTTGTCTTTAAGATGACAGAAATGGCATCAACCAGAACACAATTTGTAAATTAAACAAACAGGAAAATGAACAAACCATGTTTTCACTGAGAATTTCAAGCAAAGAGGAAAGTTTGTGAGAACCTAAATATCAACCTGAATAGAAATCTTAAAAAGCACTCTTGTTTTCACCAGTGATTTTCACAATAAGGTGCATTTATTCCAGAACCAAGTCTGGTGTCTTTTTATCAACAAATCTTTAAACAGAAAGTAGAACCAGATTAAAACAGCTTCAAACATAAATAAACAATAAAATACATAAAGCTGCACTTTTCTTTCCATCAGAGAGCAAAAATAAATATGTATTCTGACAGAGACCACAACCTTTAATGATGATTACAGGAGGAACCTCCTGTTTACTGCAGATTCTTGACTTATTGTGTTTTTTTCACATATGTGGCCTCTGTGTCAGTGCAAAGTGACTCATTAAATCAGAGTCTCCAGAAATACAACACATAAAAGGTGGCCTTTTGTTTCACAGCAGAAACTTTGTGACAAGAAATAAAAATTATGAGCTGATTAGAGTTTTGCCCAACCCTTACTGAGATCGGAAGACACTTCATATCATCTATGTGATTTCCTAAAGTATATTTAAATAAAAAAGTTGGATTTTATGTCATTTTTGTTAGTTTGGACCCGCATGCAATTTTCTCTTGTGAAACTAAGCTAAAAAACTCAGATGTCTCATGTTAAACTATGTACATTTTTGAATAAAACATCTGCAAACATGATATTGCAAATAAATATACTTGTTTGCTAATCCCATTAGGTGGAGGAAAAGTTCAGCCTCCTCTCCATCTGGCTGAACCTCTGAGCTTCAATCAGGGAGACTTCATTCTTCCACAACCTGAAGGAAAGAAAATGCGTTGAAATGAATGTTCAGACATTGTCAAACTAAGATGAAAAGCTTCCAGGTGAGGTAAAGAAGTAAAGATTTGTCCTGGGAACGTTTACCTGATGACCTGCAGAGCAGGGCAGCACCGTAGAGCTCTGACCAGAGCCTCCACGCCGGCGGCGCTCACACTGTTGCACTCCAGGCTGAAGGAAACGGGCACAGAAACATTAAAGTCCTCAAAACACATGAACAGTTTTCACTGAACACAACTAAACACCAAACACTGCAAAAATATAAAATTGTATTTTTGGTCCAGTTTCTAACTTGAAATTAAGGATGCAGCAATTGACATTTTTCACTTCTGATATCTGAGGTTTAATATCGCCTGAAACCGATCCGATACAGAAAAACAGCTAAATTGACTTAAAATGTTTCTTTAAAAAAAACAACAAAAAAAAACACAAACAAAAATGTACTAAATTACAAATTTTATTTCTACCTCTGCTCCAGTACAGCTCTCTTAAATACACCAGTAGCCTCACAGGTTTGGTCAAACATATGAAAACAACTTTCATTTGTTCAGTCAGTGCAATTAGGAGAATAAAAGCCACTGTAAAATAAATAATAAAGAAACTGAAACTGACAAGAACAATAAATTGACTATCTTGGTCAAACATGTAAAAAACCTCCTTTCAAAAGGTTCAGAAAGTGAAATGAGGAATTCTATTCTATAAGATTAATTCACTTATGGGACAATGTCTTGTTTTAAGTGAAATAATTTGCCAGAAAAACTAGAACTTTTATTTATCAATGTTAAAGAATTACTGACCTAAAACAACTTTCTATATCTTGCTGAAAACTTAGTTTCAAGTTAGTTTTGTCTTATTTCAAGTGTATTAAGATACTTGCACTAGACAAAAAGTATTGCATACTCCACATTTACTTTTACTTTAGACATAATATGACACATGTCTCTGATGTTTTAGTTTCAGTCATATTTGTGTTTATGTGTTAAATTAAACTCACTCAATGCGAGTCAGATCGTGGCAAACAGGCAGAACTTTGGCCAGCTCCAGCGCCACGTCGTCTCCACAGTTATTCCACCCAAAGCTGAAAAAAGCATAAAATAATCAGTGTGTGAAATTATTGTCAGTCACACAGACAAGTCAGCTTAGGTGAAGGAATCAGTTTGACTGCAGGTTAGCTCTTTGGATCCAAGTGAAGAAATTCAGATCAAATCCAAACATTTTTACTGTGAATGTTTCCTGTTAGTTCAATGTGTTAAGCAGTTTCTTCTTTTACCCCACATCCTGTATGAAGGGACAGTGGCTCAGACTGGCAGCGACAGCGCTCAGCTCTGAGTTTCTCACGGAGGTCAGGCTGCAATAGCAAAAAAAAAAACAGAAACAAACAATCAATGCCTCCTTCAACGCAGCTGAAATCAGATTCCTGAACTATCAGAACCTACTGGATCTTTCTGAGGTTCTTCAGGCTCATTATCGCTCTGGACAGACTGAGCAAGCCCTCATTTCCGACAGAGTTCTCTGAAATACTAAATAAGAAGCAGATATTGTAGAGATTCTGAGATTATTTTCTTACTGGAGCTCCTCCAGATGCCTGCAGCCACTCAGAGCCTCCAGCAGCTTCTCTCCCGAAGGATCACTCACAAGATTCTTGGAGAGACTGGAGAAGAAAACAATTATTAAAAACGATACTGAATCAGTTTGTTTGGTTTTAACATTTACAGAGCAAGTGAGACAAAATGCACTTTTTGGTTTAAGCGCCAGCTGACATCCGGAAAAAGGCTAACCAGATCTGATGACTTCATCCTCAAAGAGAAAATGTGAAATTTTTCCAGGAATAATTTGGAGTTCTGCTCCACAGAAACAATCAGAGAATACTGAACCGTGAATAGACATTTTCCAGTTATTGTAACTGGTTATTATCTCCCTCTGTTTATGTGTTATACTGTTTAGTTGTTAGACTAAAATAATGTGGAGTGGATTATATTTGTTTGTTTCGATGGTTTCAAAATGAATGTCAGAATCGGCTGCTTTGATATTTGAAATATTTACTTTTGTGAGAGCATTGCAAAAACAGAAAACCTTGCCAAGTAATTTAGTCTAGTTTCTAGTGAATACAGACAAAATTAACTTCATAACTTTTCACCAAGAAACAAGAACAAAAAAGTTTTAGTTCCACTAGATTATTTCACTTATAACTAATGCTTTTATATTAAGGAATATTAGTCATATCTAATTTAAAGTTTACTACAATATTTGCACAAGTAAGTCGACCAAAAATACTTTGTAAGATTTTGTTTTTGCAGTGTAGGGGGTTCTTAAAGAGACAGAGGCCAATTTCAAGGTGACAAATATAAAGTCAAATTTCTTTAAAGCTGTTTTTGAAATATACAGCATTTTAAAAGCAACTGAAGATAAAATAGCTACTTAATTAAGTTATAAAATGGCACTTTGTGGCATTTTGCACACTCGACTTTTTGTCAGGACGTAAATATGAGAAAATTTGAAATATTTTGAAATGTATACATCCAGAGTCAGAATCTGAGTGAAGAGCCCGTCTCACTTAATGCATGTACTTTACATGCTCTCCCAGTGTTAGCTTAAACTGGTGCATATTGTTGCGAGAGGAGCAATGCTGCATGGATGAGTGTGTGTAGAAGACGGACGGTGGTTTCATTACCTGATCGTCCTGAGATCTTTCCAACCAGGAAGGATTCCCGTTAGCTTCTGTATCCCCCCATCACCCATCCTCCAGCCACCCAACCTGAAAATAAAGATGAATTCAGATTTTTTTTCCCTGGAAGACAGACACAGATTAATCAAAACGAGTTTCTGTGAGGGAAACAAACTCACTGCATCTCCTGTATCAGGTTGAGTTCTTGCATCCCGGCCAGCAGGTCCAGAACAACGTCGGCTTCTGGTTGTCCTGAACTTTTTACAATTTCATCCAGCCTTTTACAAACAGACATACATTTATTTAACTCACACTTGAAATTACTTTTCATCATCGCAGCCCTTCAAATGACAGTTTCAGGCAGGCGACCCGAATGTTCAGCTGTTAGTTTTTGTGTAATTTGTTTGTCTTCTAATGTAACAAAATTATTCCATATTTTTATCTACATAATTTCAGCAAAACATTGATGAGCAAAATCATAATTTAAATTATTATCCCCACTTTCCCAACTCCTTTTCTTCACCAAAACACTTTTCTCATCATTCACAGTGAGTTTCAGCATCAGCCTCAATGCTTGACCCTTAAAATATAACATTCAGTTAATGTGATTAGAATAATGCACACACATTTTGATGATGACTGTGATTTAGTTTTATTGTGCCACTTTATATTAGATGCACAGATCTGGAATTTGTTTGTAACATGGGGCACATTTCATATGCTGTGTGACAGATGACACTTAGCTAAGTGAAATTACTTAGAGGAAAAAGATCCAACAAAATGTCTGAAGCTACTTAAAGACCAAACTTTGCAGGATGTGATCAATTTTATAACTAATAGATCAAATATATTGAATGAAGATTTAAAAGTATTTATTACAGAGTCACATAAAATGTTTCTGGTCAGGAAAACTATTTGGTGCATTTTATGTTATTATTTTCACGGTATAGAGATTTGTATTAAACTTTTCACGTTTTATTAGGTCAAACTTTCCTATGCAGGTTCTGGTCTAATAAAACAGCTCAGACAGAAGAAACTTTGACTCACTTGAGAATCTGTAAAGATCTCATGTTCCTCAGAGTTTGGGCCAAACTTCTGCAGCAGTTTTCATTCAGCTGCATCGCTGCATCCAGACTAAGAAACAATGAATCAAAAACACATAAATACAAACATTTGACTTTTAAATGGAGTCGAGAACATTTAATCAACTGAGGTTTTACCAAAGTTCTTCCAAAGCGGCGCTGTCCTTCAAAGTCTCGATAAACTGCAGCCGTCCAGCTGCTGACCAAACGCAATGCGACGAACTGCAGAGGAGAAGGAAAACAAACACGCTGCTGCATGACAGATCATAAATACAACGATAAGCTGAAGAACAGACTATTCTCAGCTCTTCATATTAACTGATGAGCTTACTTGAACGATCGAAGGCGTGGCAACAGTCTGGTCAAAGTCTGAGCCGCCGCGTCACTTATGAGGACGCCGGACAAGCTAGAGGAGAGAGAAAATGAGGTTAAAATAACATTTACAGTCATAATTAAATGAAAGTTTTAGAGTTTAATGTGTTAAACGGGACATCTTCTGCAAAATGTAAATTGTTTGTGCACTTATTCTTCCATTTGAGTCTTAACTGCTTCAAAGAACAAATCAAAAGATTTACAGAACGGTGTCTGTTGGATACGTGGAACCAAACTGTAGCGGCAGCTTGAGACATTTATGCAAATAAAAGTCTGCAAAGTGCAATGTCAAAAAACTAAAATAACAATGAAAAGAAGATGTGAAGCTAACAAAACAGCGAGAAATGAGAAAACTGTTTTTTAAAGATGTTTTAATCATGCAGTTTATATTCATTTCCACTGTTGCTTCATTTATTTTCTCTTTTTTTTTAAATAATGTGACATGATGAAATTATGTTGTGTGTTGCTGGTTTTCCACAGTTGCATTTATCTCCATTTTCTTTTCTTTTTTATTGCGGGAACCTTAAAAACTTAAAAGAACCTGTATTTTCTTTACAGTAATCAGTGGAATGAGAAAATGTTTAATAAATTAAACTTGTGTTTTGTTGCTCACTGTAAACTCTGAATGGACGTAGAGCTCAGGATGACGTGTAAGAGCTCCTCAGCCGCAGTGCCGACTTTGACTCCAACACTGCAGAGGAAAACAGGAAGTGATCGTCACGCAGGAAAATCAAAACACCTGATGTTAAAGAAAATGGTGAAAATATTCACCTGAGAGACGAGAGATTTGGCAACGAGGGCAGAAGAGAGCAGAGTAACCTGGCTCCTTCCACGCTGCTGTTGGAGACACTAAAACAGAACAAATATATTTTTAGGTTAAAAACTAAGGAGAGGATAAAGATTTTAATGCTCTACGGGGAAAAAAGCTCCAAAAAGATGCTTAAATCAAAATGTTCACATGCCAAAATCTTAGGGGTCAAAAATATACTGTAAAAAAAACCAAACATGTCCAATTTACAGTAAAATACAGCAGCTGTGGTTGCCAGAATTTTACCGTACAAATACGGTAAAATTCAGAGTTGATCGTTATCTTGGTGTCACATTATTTGCAGGAATAATTTTCATTTTTCTCATCTGTAACTTACCTTATATTTTTAATCGCTGACTGAGCTGAAAATGCAACATCACTGGTGGGAAAAAAGAAAAGACAACTTAATCTCTCAATGTTTTCACGAAAAATAAAACTTGATCAGGAGAATCAATCAGCACAGCGACAGAAAAAATAAATCGATGTTGGTGTTTATGTGATTTAAACTGAGATATAATGTGTTAAAATTACAGAAAATGTTCAACGAGGACTGAAAATATAAAATCTTACCAAGTCTTTGGTCTACTTTTCTCTTGAAATAAATTAGAAGTGACTTTTCAGGTGACAGGTGAGCTTGTAAGTAAATAATTCCTTAATATTGATCAAAAAAGTAATAGTTTTTCCAATTATGACATGGGAAAAATGTTGACATACTGGATCTAAACTGGTAGTTTTATTAATAACTGCCATAAGTAATTATTAATTTAAGTAGCAAATTTGGCTCTTATTAAAGCACAACAGTGTGATAACATTTAGGAAATAATACTTGAGTTCCCTAAAGTTCCTCTAATAATCTGTAAAAGTTTTATGTGTGTCAAAGGGACATAAAGCGGATGTGTGTGAAGTTGACGGGTTTCTCCTGAGTCGGTACCTGTCCATGTTGTCCGTCAGAACCAGCTGTAGTGTGGTGCCATCAATCCTGAAAAACAAAGTCAGTCACATTCATGACTTCCTTCCTGAACGTCCTGCAGTGACTTCAGGGTTTGTCTGGAGTCTCTGTTCACCTGACGGTTTGGACGGGTTTGTGGAGCTGCAGACAGCGGCGCAGTAAAGACGCAGCCTCATCGTCGCCGATCCAACGTTCTTCAACACTGATGAAGAAAAGAGAAGAGGAGCAGCAGGTCATCATACAGCGAGTCAGCGTTTTCATGAAACCACTGCTTGTTTAGCACCTGAACCTAACAGGAAACAAAAACAAAAAAAACGGTTGATTTTGGTGAAATAAATAAAAAGAATCTCACCTGATGGTACATCCTGTCAGATTAACGTTTAAAGCTGTCACAAAGTTTTCAATCCACTCAGATTGCAGCATGTTGTTCTTTAATCTGTGCAGCAATAAAAACATAAATTAATTGGTTATTTTATCAGATTTTACATCTGAATACTAAACAAACATAAATCAGCAATTCAAGAAAATTTCTATGATTTATATTTCTATTTTTTTAGCTCTTGAAAACATGTAGGATGAAATAAATTTTCTGGAAATAATTCACAAATCTAAAATCAGACTTTAATTTATATTTTTTCTCATGCTTTCTTTTCTTAAAAATAAATTACAAATGAAAGAAAATACTTTTTTAAAAAGTCTCTTCTATGAACTATGGAAACCAAAGTAAAAAAAAAATCAGATTTTCCAAAAGTTAAGTCTTCAAAAACACAACATTTTATTAATCAACAAAAATTCTTGGAATGTGTTATTAGACCTCCAAAATGTTTAAGACTGAATCTTACTTACTCCACTTTGGTCAAACTCAGACAGTCTGAGACAATATTTGCTAATCTGAGCAGATGGTCACATTGCAGCCTGCTGTCTCTGACACTGGAAGACAGAAGAACGAGCAAAGAAACAATACTTATTTCTAAAAGGTATTTATTTAATTTTATTTATGTTACTTGGTAGTGTTAACTGTTAACCAGCTCTCTCCAGAAGTCGGGTCAAAGTCTGGTCAGAATTTCTTGTTAAAGGCAACAAAGAGTCTGTGGTTGAAGAGCAACTTGATAAGAGTCATTTAACCAAATGTTAGTGGGTTTATGAGTAGATTTGAAGCTGTACTTATTAAAACAATCATTCATGCTGCATGTTTCATTCATTCCACCTGAAAATGTTCTTAAAAACTACAAAAAAACAATAAAAGAAACTGATGCAATTAACACCCAGAGTGAGGAGGAATCTGCAGCATTTATAGGAACACTTCCCTTCTGATCGTTCAAAGTTATGTTGGACTGCACACTGTGAATCCCTTTGTTGCATAAATACAGAATATGACTGAACTGCTGTGAAAGACTCGTAATTTAACCTGATTTCTCAGAAGTTTCTGTGAGTCATCCAGACATGTCGATGCAGTTTGCTGCAGACAGCAGGCCGTTTTTTAACCAGTAAAGGTGTGTCTTGATCTTTATCCCAGTTCTTAAACAAGCCTTCTAAAGAAATTATTAATTTTCTCAACAAATACAACTTGAGTCTGTCTGCTATGTTTGCATCTGCTGCTGTTTAACTTTAACCGTTTCCAATCTGTTCTCCGTTGCAATGACAACTGGATGATGAGCTTTTATCATTTTTACTTTTTTTCGTCTCTTTTCTCACCTCAGAGTTTTTTCTCCTCCTTTTTGTCTAAACCAGATCAGACACCTTTCGTCTTCTCCCAAACTAGCAGAAAACACAACAGAGTTATGAGGAAAAGGGGCATTTTCTTTCCTGCTGTGATTGTTTGGCAGAGATTTACCTGACTTCCACAGCAGAAACATTAGTGCAGGTACACAGTGCTGTGGCTACATGCAGCGCCCCCTGCTGGCTCAGTCCGTTCTTACTCAGACTGAAAATAAAGATTAAAGGTCAGAGAGTTGTACTGAACACAACAGCAATGCTTCAAGTTGCAACAAAATGACAAATGTTTATTACTTGATGAAGCTGCTGACTCTGATATTTGGAAGAGACTTCAATAAACATCTCACTCCTTCGTCTTCCAGCTGGTTTCCTGATAAACTACAGCAGAAAAAGCATTAAATAAGTTCATTTAAACGAGCAAGAAGGGTCAAAATTACATTGTAGTTTTGTGGCTGTGGTTTTGAGATGAGTTGTGGTTCGTACTCGAGATAAGAGAGCTGGCGGCTCTGCTGCAGGATCTGGTTCAATCTGTCCAACAAAACAAAGTTTTCTTCTTTGAAAGAAAAATCAGTTAACCTGGAAACAGAAACAGATTGATCAGTTTTTATCTTTCATCCAAATAAAATACATTACACCTCATAAGCCCCACAGGATTTTCTGAACTATGTTTAAAATAACAAATCAAATTAATTTCATACAAAATACAACAATTACAAGCTTTATTTCAATAATCTTGGTATCAAAATAAAGTATCACAGCAGCTGCTATAGAACATAAAGTAATTTGGATTTTTCTTTTTTTTTTGTCCCTTGCCAGAATTTTTTTGCATTATACAGAATATAAACCTTCTAGAAACATCATAAATGAGACTACAAGCCTTTGGAAACCATAGATCCGCATTACCTGTGCAAAGATTGATGTAGCTGACATAAAAACTTTTTTTTTAATTACAGATGTCTTATTAAAAAATAACAGGTGTTTTCCCTTGGCACAGACTGGCATCATCTACAAAACTGGAGATTTGCTGTGTTTTTACTAACTAAACTTACTTTTACATGTCTAAAATTGCTTCTTTTTGTTTTTCTGTTTTAAAATACAAACATTTATTTATTTTTTCTACCTAAAAAAAAAGATACTGGGAGTAATACGGGTTATTTGTAGGAAAATGGGAGCACAGCAGGAAAGGGGAGTAAGAAACAGTAGACTTGACAGGTATGAAAGATAAAATAGAATCACCAAAAATATATGCTTTTTTGGCACTATCAGAGTTCCATACAATGTCTTTTTGTTTCCTGCCTGGTCACTGACATCTGTGATGCAGCCTAGAGGAAAAACTCAAATCCTTCCTGCTCAACTCACACTCACATTTTATCAGCTCCTGGAGTCTGATGTGAACATGGATACCAAACATGGACATGTGTAGCTGAAGGGAGGTGCAGCAATGAGAGCAGGACTTTCAAAATAAACTGGATACTACTTCCTGTTTAAACCAAGTGAGTGCAGGACAGTTTCACACACACGCAAACGCACACACACACAAATGCATACACACACACACACGCGCAAACGCACACACACACAAACGCATACACACACACACACACACATACAGCAGCAGGGGAATGAAAAGTGAAACCAGACGAAGATGAATCTACAGTTATAACGAGTTAATCAGAAAACCGAAATAAAAGCGTTTAGAGAAGTTTACGGCTGCTGTTCACACACCTGCAGTTGACTTGTTCTGCTTTAACTCCAGCAAAATGAATGAAGGATTCGATCTGTGGACTACACAGTCACAAGCAATAATGAACTAAATGGCATCAATGACACAATTTTTTAAAAAGTCTTTAAATATTACGCATAAAAATATAAAAACACTTTCATCCATTGTCTCCTTGGAGACATGTTGAAGCAATACCTGAGCTCCACGGATGAGACTCGATGGTTTTCAGGGAAACAGCTGATCAGCGTTAACGCATCACAAGTGGACTGGATGCTGTTACTAACACTAAGAACAAAGGAAGAGCAATTAATTAGCCACAAAGCTACAGATAAAGATACTTTGATAAATATTTATCTAAAACTTATTACAGCAGGTAAAACCAACAGTAACGTTACATGTGACTTATATGAAACAAGTAGGAAGAAGCTTAGCTTTGTATTCTCTGGTATTTTGTCATATTACACATTAATCTCCACAAACATGCAATTAAAAAAGACAAAAATACATATGAGAAAGTTTTGGTTTGTTTTTTAATTTTTAACATTATGTCAATAATCTGTTGATTCACATTCAACAAAGTTCTTGCAAATAATAATTCTAGTTAATTCTGTTGCAAAATAATAAAAACCTAAAAAATAAAAAAAATTTAAAAAAAACACCTTTGGACCTTATTCGGTGTTTACTGATGCTTTTATGTTTTGGGGGTTTGGGGTTTTTATGTGTAAAACAGGAAACAGGAACTTTTTCTACCCGGTGAATTTTGCTCATTTATTTTAATTTTTTGTTTGTTTGCCTGTTTCTGAGTTTTCCAGCTTTTTAGTTCTTTGGTCCACTTTTCTGTTGAATACACTTCCTGAAACTCTTCAAACCTGGAGGAAATTTTAAGAGGCTGGGTTTCATTATGAAGTGATTTGATAAACTCTAGTATTTAACATGTTACTTTCCAGAAGTCAGAGTGCATTTTACTTCACTGTCAGAGCGCAGATGGTACTTTCCAGAAGTTACTTTTTGTTAATACTCCTCATAGCTTCCAGTTTGCTTTCCTGAAATGTTCTGGATAGTTTGGAAAACATTTATGATATATTCACAGAACTTACAACTTACTTTCCTGGGACTTAGAAAGAAATGTTCGCAACCAGGCGAATTGTAATCTGATACTTTCCTAAAATGTTAGTTTTCTGTTTACTTTTTTTTTTTTTCAAAATTACTAGTGATTTTCTGCATCTTTATGAAATATACAACGTTTTTCTGGAACATTACAAGTTGCTTTCTAGAACTTGGAGGTTCTTTTTCCTGGAAAACACAAAATTTTTTTCGAAACATAAACAGTATTTTCAGGGGAATGGGTTTTAATATGAGCTCAATTGTGACATGATGCTTTCCAGATCTTTACTTTATGGGACTTAACGTTCACTTCCTGGAACTTTGACAAACTTTTCAGAACAACGGATAAATTCTGGGACTTTTGAGATTCGACTGAATTGACTGTTAACTTAATTCATTGTTAATAAGTAAAAGTTTAAACTTTTGTGAAACATTCAATGAACAAAAATCATTTTTGGTTTCTGTGTAGATGTGGAAGTCTCACTTTAGTCTCTGCAGCGTTGACATCTTTGGCAACACTCTCAGCAGATTTTCGATAGATTTCTCAGCGAATGAGCATTGAGTAAACCTAAAACACAGAAGATCATAAATATGCATCTGCACACTCATGTTATGAATAAAAAGCTCATGGATACGCAATCATTAAGCTCACTCTAGCTCCAAACTGGTGCGACACTGGACCAGTTTCCTGCACACTTTGTTTACATCTGACGCTGTCAGGGATCTTCTGTTAATTCTGAAAAACACAAAAACAAACTCTAGTAATTTGTTCCTTTAAATGGTTGCAAAACTGTGCTTCAGCTGACTGTACCTGAATAACTTTGTCCTTAGTTTGCTGTTACTAAAATGAGAGAAAAGTAAGTATAGTATATTCATTTTAAACTGTAAACCTTTATAGTAAATATGAAATATTTTACTGGAAATTTTTTTCTACCTTGTGTCAGAGCTGAACTGCAGCTTCACCTGGTCTTTTCCTCCATCACTTCAAGAGCAGAAAAACAAATAATGCAGTGATTTTATGTTATGAAAAATAGTTATTGAAAACAGATCAAATGGAGAGCCATTATGCAAACTTAAAGTTTTTGTACTTTCATTTGGAGTTCTAGTGCTTCTAAAAACAGAAAAATGCTTTAAATAAAACCATGCAGCTGTTTTTTGGCATTGTTTAATGACAGGTTGTTGTCATTAAACAATGACAACAAAAAACATTAATGTTTGGTGCTTCAGATAAAATCGAAAATTAGACGATACCTGATGTAAACGTGCGTTAACCTGTTGCTGGAGCATAATGCATCCGCCAGCATGACCACTCCGTCCACCGAGACGTCATTCCCACTGAAACTGAAAAACACAGAAATCATGGTGAATCATGAAACCAAACCACAGAGGTCACAACATGAAACCTGTTCAGAACCGGTTTGGTTCAGCCCTGGGTTTCCTTCCCATTGTTTATGCAACAAAACCACATAGAATGAACATGAAGAATATATGGGGCCTATTATTCAAAATCTACATTTTGCACATTTTTGTACTTCCATTTGGGTTTTACTGCTTTCTAAAAAACAAATCAAGCATTTAAAAAAAAAACATCCAGCTGTTTTTTAGTAAAACGTTATTGCTTTTTGGTGTCTGGAAAATGAACTGTTTCAAAAACTTTCTGAATGTAGTCACTGAGCCGTTACCTAGCAACCCCAGCCACGCCCCGTTACCTAGCAACCCACATGCAACTCCAGCACATTTATTTGGTCAGGTGGTTTTACCGCTGGAAAAGCCGGGGTGGAAGGGAGTGGGAAATGTTTTAATTTTTTGCTGGCTGCGCTGGAGGCTCCACTTCTGCTTTTCAAAGATGTACAGTTGCATAATTGCACATCTGTTTGCAGTCATTTTGAGCAGCTTAGTTGGATGCAAAGTGACAGAGTTAAAACAGTTAATTCTGAAAGGAGCTCAAAATAGTTAGAACTGATCAGACTAAAATCTTTAAGATTTTGTGCAAAAAAAAATTTAACAAACTTGTTTTGTACAACCCATAAATCTATCCTAAACTTTTCAAGGAAGCACAGCAGGTCACTCTGAAGCAAAGATGAAACTTCATTCATACAACAAATTCCTAGTATTTATATCCAGTTTACAATGAAGCTACCCAGCAGACTTGCAATGTCCTCAGATTAGCTCATTAACTTACTCTACTCGTTGGATTTTGCTTAGACGAGGCAAGAAGTCCAACAACTTCTTCAGTCCTTTGTCGCCTAACTTGTTGCAGGACAAGCTGAAAATAATAAACAAGAGGCAGTAGTTATTTTTGATGTATTCAGTGGAACCTTGTTGGTTTCTCGTTTTATGTGTTTTTGAGTCTTACTCCAAATCAGAGAGATCAGACGACGCTCCCAAACTTCTCCAAACTCTTTCCAGGTCGATGGGCTGAAGATTACAGCAGCTGAGGCTGAAACAGGAAGCAGATTTAAGTTTTTATTGTCAATAGACGGACACTACATGCATGCTCAGCATGAGGGATTGCTGCATTCACACCTCCCTAAATGAACCAGACTAGAGTTGGATTACAGCAAACTAAACAGTGAAGATGTGAATCCTCCCTAAACGTTGTAGGACGGTTGCTTTCAGTGATTGGAGTCGGTCGTCTGTGAACTAAAATCACTAAACCTCCATTAGAGGTAAACCCAACTCAAAAACAGCTATGCCTATCTAATGTTCAGGTAAAATAGTTAACACTTAAATAATAATAAATATATATTGTTCTGAAATTAAATCTCCATACAAACCAGAGTGTTTTAGAGGAAACATTTGCAGTTTTTTCTCTCCCTCCAGAAAACACAACAGACACCTGGACTGGATCCTGCAGCCTGAGAAGTAAAGAAAAGTAAAGTTTGAGCAGCAACAACACCAGATTATATGAAACTACTTCAGGTCTGTGATCTCAGATTACAGTTAGCTGCATTGAAACCTGTTATGGGTTAACTCAAACACGATGTAATGTGATTCCACATTTAGTTGGTGCAAAAAGTCATTTTCTGTACCTGATGTTCATCTCCATGACAGACAGACAGTCAGAAAGCAAAGCAGTGAGAATCACCACACTCTGAACTGACGAGCAGCTGTCATTCAATCTGACAGGAAACAAAAAAACAACAAAACGCTGCTGTTTATTTCCATAATTATCATGTATGTTGTTCTTACTGAATGGAGTTTTGACTTACATGATCCTGTCAGTGATGCTGAAGTTTGGCACAAACTGAGTTAGCATTTTTAAAGTCTCCTCATCCCACTCGCCTCCAGACAGACTGAAGAAAACAAACAGACAGCAAGTCAAACTCAACAAGTAAGAGCCCTGGACACACAGTAGGGGTGCACAGATTGCAGTTTTCTAGCCAATCGCAGATTACTGATTTTAAAAACCCTGAGCCGATTTTGGCCGATACCAATTCTTTTGACTGAAATGTTGCTAAATATAGCAAGAAAGTTGCTGAGTTGGCAACAGTCGAGTGACTATTGTTAACTGCAAATGTGCAGACGTGACCTGGTGGGCCGGTCAGTCAGACTTTGAATCAAACCTCCTTAGGTTACATTTTTCTAATAAAAAAAATCATCTGTGTGTCTGAGGTTACTCACTCCAGCTCAGACAGGGAGGGACAGCGAGCCAGCGACCTGGCGAGGTTCTGCATGCCAGACTTAGTCCACTTCTGGTTCAACAATCTGATCAAGAAAATCTGAGTTTAATACAAATAGGGTTGTCCCCAAGTAACTGCATTGCTTTTTACATCTATGTGTTGTTTTCAGACTCTCTCTGCTCCAGATTCACAAAGCAAATAGTGCTAAAATCCACCTGCACAAACATGTCGACTAACTGCAGCTGGAATGTAATGTACAACGTACAAAAGGTGCTGTTTTTAAAAAAATCTGATTATTTTACTCTGGATATGATTTCATTAACAATTGAAAAATAAAGTTTTCAACCAAATCCTTGCATAATGTCTCATTAGGAGAAAATTAAGTGGATGGATGAACAAACTGGTTTAAATAAATTAAACTACAGAAACATCGTACCTCACTGTTGCTTCTGGCTTAATTTTATGGCTGCAAACAGAAAAACATTTTATAAAAGGTTAGAACTTCTTAAAGTTAATGTCATTATTTTATTTGCTGATTATGAAACTCACCTGTTTGATTCAGATTTTTGAGAAAAAGTCAGAGTCAACTCTTTGATCCCGCTACAAGAACGGAGACAAAAAATCTGTTAAGATCACTAATTGCTTTCTTTGAGGCTTAACGCTGCAGTACGCAACTTTAATAAACATGTTTTTTACATATTTGTTAAAACTGTCATAATATCATGACAGTATAACAGAAGACAAGCTCCTCTGGCTTGTCCCTGCGGTCCTACTGCCATCTGCAGAATCCTAATTTGGGTAAAAATGCACTTGTGTGTGTTTTGTGTTTTTTCTTACTCTGCATGAACCTGCTGGATGTTCGAGCAAGAAGAGACGTGTTTAACAAGACACTCTGCTGCTTCCAGAGAAGTGTTGTTTCTTCCCAGCCTGCATACACACACACACACACACCCACACACACACACATGAATATAACAAAAGACATGGAGTCTGCTACTGCTACGTTAGAAAGCCTGAACGTTTATGAGCAGAGCCGACTTACTTTACAGATGCCAAGTTTTGTAGTTTGGCAAGAACGTCCGCAATGTGTCGGATTCCTTCGTCTTGCAAATTGTTGTCACTAAAACTGAAGCAAAAAGTAGAGAAACATTCTTCTTATCAACTGTCACCTATGTTCAGCTGTAATATGAGATATTTTATCTTGTAAATTTACTTGAGCTCAGTGACGCTGGGACAGTTCTGCAGACCGGAGGCCAAACTCGCAGCTCCTGCAGAACTCAGACTGGCACCACAAAACCTGGTGAAGAAACAAATCAGATTTAAAAAGGAAAAACTACAGATGACTCAGATTATATTCTGAGTAAAGTATGGAGCAAAAACCCACTCTAGTTTCCTCAGCGCTATGAATCGAGGTAGAACGGAGGAAAGCTTCTCTGCAAACTTATCACCATACTTGCGGCTCCGAAAACTGCAATGAAATAAAAAGGAAGTTTGAAAGTGTTACATGAAAATATATAATAAACACTGTAATGTACGAAGTTGTGTTGTGTTAAAACAGTAGAGTCCAAACTTTTTGCCTTGAAAATTTTAAGCACTGGCAGGCCATAAAATTCATTAAATTAAAAATTAGTTTATTGTGATTTTTTCTACTTTTTTTGTACAGTTTTACCTATTTTTTATTAAATCGTTATATTATTAAAGAGCCAAAACAAGGAAAGGGCTTGACTTTTTAAAAGAAAAACTGAGAATTTCCCATTGTTTGGGGTCATCACTTGTTTTACATTTTTCTGGCCAAATTCTGTACTTGTGGTTAAGGCCAAACAAAATCATTTCAAGGGCCACAAACGGCCCGTGGGCCACACTTTGGACACCTCTGTGCTAGAGGCTTTCATAATATTTTCATATTAAATCAGCCTTTGAGGCTAAACCTGCCTGAAGGAAGCATGGCTGCATTGTTCTCATGTATCTATGATTTATTCCCTTCATGATAACATCTGCCTGAGCTTGTCTCTACATTCAGTATCTCAGGTTATTTGAATTTGATTATTTAAATTCACCAAACCGTGTGTGAAACAACATGCTGAAGTTAGTTCTGTAGAAAACTGTGTTCCCAAAAGACAAAATTATTTCTGCTGGATCATCATAACTCCAATCTATAAATTTAAACTACTGTTAATGCTTTCTCTCTGCAGGACATTTCCATATGAATCTGATTGTAGTCAAAGTGCATGCGTCTGAACAGATATGTTGCATTTTATCCGGCTTTTATATCCATGATGTGAGACATGCGAACTGTGAGCATGAATTAGTTTAGTTTGAATGTGTTTTAATGTGTTTGTACCTGAGGTAATGAATATACTGACACCTGGACAGGCTGTCCAGACACTCCAGCTCCATCGAACAGGCACCGAAGTCCAAACCGACACCTTTGGTACCGACCGAGTTGACCACAAACGCCAGCGCCTCGATGTCACTGGGTAACAGCCAGAAGTTTCTGAGCTCCAGCGTGGGTCGCACCCTCACCACCTGCTGAGCCAGCTGCTGGTTCTGGCTCTCCTGAACACAATGGCAAAGCTGCAAAATCTGTCGCAGCACAAGAGCAGAAAGTCATTAAAAAGAACCGAAATCTGAATTTCATGAATCAGGTTTTGTTTTTTTTTAAAATCACCTTCGGTCCAGTCAGAGAGGCACTGCGGCACAGAGCTTCCAGTAACTTTAGGACAAGGGCCTGGCGTTTCTGGACCCAGTTTTGGGCTGCTTTTAACCCTGTTGCCTTGGCAACGACCTCCAGAGCTGGAGTGCAGTCCGACGAAGCCAGACCACAGACGTACAGGTAGAGGGAATCAGTGAATACTGTCTTCTGGTCCGATTTAGTCGTCCAGCGAGTTTTCAGACTGAATCTGAGAGAGCAAACAGGGAATATATATGTTTGTTTGGCCATCCGGGTCATAATGGCATAAAGTGATAATTACTGGAAGACACTATTAATCTATTTTTTATTTTATTTTTATTTTAACAAGCAATGTCTTCTGTCATTTTGCCTCCTTTTTGCACAGTCACAGTCATTTAGCATGCCAGTTTGCACCTGCTATTCAAATGTGCAAATTAAAGCCACAGAAACAGCACCTGCTACCTAATTCTGGCTTAATAAATCTCATTTCAGGTGATAAGCTATTACATTTGCATATCCTCCTCCAATTATGTTGATCTTTCTGATGATCTACATATATTTTGCATATTCATGAAAGCAAACATGCTGAATGAATTTGCACCTGCTATCTACACCTGGTCTGTAGATCAGATTTGTGCATGATACCAAATTTGCAAACAAACTTTATAAAGGTCTTCATGCTCTTTATGTTTAATGTTTTTGACCGAGTCATAGCTGTGCCGTTCAATGGGGACGTAGGAATGTAAAATATATTTTTCCTACTTCTTCTTCAGGTCTGCATCACTGACATCACTGCTTGTCATGATCCTGAGTGCAGCCAGAAACTCCTGCACTGTGAGATGCAGGAAGCAGTAAGCGTTGACGACACCGCCACCACGACCTCTGACCTCCATCTGACAGGGAGAGTCACAGACATGTCGGTTTATGGTCTGAAGCTATGACACTGGAGCTAAAATGCATTAACAATGATTTATGACATGCTGAACATAATGTCTGCAACAGTTTGAACAGGAAGTTGTCATGGCAATTAAAAGGTTTTTACTACCAACTCGTCATTTTAAATGTTAACATTTAGTTTTTTTATTGGTTAGTCATTTGCATCATCCACTTCCTCTAATTATAACCACCAACTGACAAAGTAGCAACAAGTTCACATGGTGAAAGAACATGTAATAATGAAGCTAACAAAAAGAGTCAGTAAAGAATATGGATTTAAACATTTTGTAGCTTATACCTCCCAGTAAAAGGAGCAAAGTTACATTTCTCAGAAAAAAACACAATATTACATCAGACATACATACAGAAATGACAGAATCATGGGGAACACTTTTGACATGATCATTATCTGTAAACCAGAAACATTTATATTAATAAAAAAAAGAACTAATTAAACACTTTCTGTGTTTAATTTGATCCCCTGTTTGATATGAAATGATATTTTAATTAACTGTAATGTACCTGCAACATGGCCTGATATTGATGTTCTGCATAGGTAAAAAAGAAACACAATTTTGCGATTGCTGTGTTTCCATTAAATAGACATGTAAGTAAGCACGTGAATGAGTGAATAAGTCATTAAAAACCATGCCATGTCATCCTAACACTTCCTGTCGTCTTCTTCTTTGTGGTTTTCATCAGTGGAAACGTGACACATGATGCGAAAAGTGTTTCCATTGACGTTTTGTGAAATAAACCAATTTTAATACAGCAAATAAAACCACATAAAACTTTTCAGTAAATCAAGTAAGACTTTTATATAAAAATTGTTGGGGGTTTTTTTGTTTTGTTTTGTTTTTTTCAAAATTGGGGTTTTTCCATTAAACAAATTTATTTTCAAAATGTCAAATTGTGCAATTTTATGGTCAATGGAAATGCTGATACAGTTTTCAAAATAAGGCTCCCCTTATAGATGGCTAATAGTTCACATATGTGTTATTAATTAATCTCTGAGCACTTTGTAAATAATTAATAACTGTTTATTATGCATTAATTAAGGGTGAGAAGGAGATTAAATCTACCAGTTTCTTGCCAAATAGTGAGTCTGTTCACTTATATATTTTATCTAGAGTTGAATTTCAGACTACTTTGTAACCATAATAAGCATTTGTAAATGTATTTTTTTTAGCATGCACTCTCCTTCTCCCCCTTAGTTAAAGCATAATAAAGTTATTAATAATTTATAAAGTGTTTATAGATGAACTGATAACATATCTATAAACTATTTATTAGCCCTGTTGTAAAGTGGTGCCAGTTTTGTGCACATTTGTAATGGAAAAGCTCCAGAGAAGTGAAACCATGTCTGACCTGTGAGAAGAGTCCTGACTTGACTGAAGACTGTAAAGTTTGCAGAGGAACGTCTTCATCCAAAAAGATAATCCTGCTCTCCTCCAAACCTCTCCATGCCACCCGACTGAGCTCACACAGCTCAGCAGCAGGAAGACTCACAGTTTTCCATGCAAACTTGGCACTGCACAAAGAAACAAATACAAATTTGCTGACAATATAATACAGACCAAGTGTAGTTTTATAGAGATTTTAACTAAAAACCCAATGTTTTGTTTTAGTTTTTGTGTTGCTGTGTTTTCTAATCCTCACCTTTGAGAAAATCCTGAGATCTCTGCTGCGTTATTTCCTCCGGTCCGATCAGTGTGCCGGTTAAGAAATGCAACAACAGCAGCGAGGTAGATCTGAGTCTGGGTTGAAGGGATTTGTGCTGATGTGAAAGAAAACATGGATCTGCTTTTTGCTCCATCCATTAATGTCTCCTCACTGTTTTCACCATGTTGTGCTTTTTGGGAGCGACTCTCATTGCCACCCATTCCATCAGGAGTTTGTGCGTCTTTTCTCTCTATTTCTAGAGGTTTTTTCTTTACTCCAACTGCTTTTTCTCCTGGCACCTTTGTCTTTTCTGCATGTCGGTGCAGTGAATGCTGCAGAAAGACGCAGCAGATGTTGCAGAGGGCCGGGAGGGAAGACATGGCCAGGAGGTGTCGGCTGGAGAAGAGGATTTCTGCTGCATTGGCTGCATGATTTCCATCTGAACATCAGAAAGGAGAAAATAACAAGTTAAGCAGCAGTAATGTTTACTGAATAAAACAGATATTAATGCGCTGATATTTAAGAACTGATGAGGCCTTTCAGATTCAAGGATATATTTGGAAAAATCTTTGAATCTTTGGAAAAAGACTTGAGCAGATTTGCTTTAGAATAAGTTAAGGTCAGGTTTCTGAAAATGATACACTAATAACCAATTTGTGCAGCAGAAAACACTTATTTCACTCAGTAATATGCAAAACTATTGTCAACTTTTATCCGTTGCATTTTTTCCCAATTATTTTCTTCATAATTTGTAGCTTTACATTTAAATAAAATGTTAATAAAATGTGTATATATTTTAAAACTTTGCTGTTTATCAAATAATTAATTCTCTCACAAGGATAAAAAAAAAGGAAATTTAGACAGTAGTAGTAGGTAACTCTTATTTTCTGTGTTCATTTCTCAAAATGTCAAGGTTATCTAGTTTCTAGTATAAATATCTTGGTACACTTAATGCAAGACAAAGTTAACTTCAAAGTTACTTTTAGCCAGAAATAACAGGTTGTTTTAAGTCAATAAATCCTTAATATTGATTATAATCAGTACTGTTTCCATTGGCAGATTATTAAACTTATAACAAGACATTTTCCCATATTATAAGTGAAATAATTTGCCACTGGAAGTAGAACATTTTTATCAATATTAACAAATTATTGACTTAAAACAAACTGCTATATCTTGCTGAAAAGGTATCAGTTAGTTTTGTCATATAAGAAGGTACTAAGATATTTGTACTAGAAACTAAAGGAAGCGTACTGGGTAAGAGTTTGTTTTTGCAGTGTAGAAGTAAATCCCTCATCATGTTTCCAACTCTAGTAGAATGAAATGAATTAATATTAACCTTTTCCACTAAAGAAGTTGTTGACACACTCTTTGATTTCACGGTGGTCCCACGGCAGCAGCTGCCCCACTTTGTCGGACAAACCGTCCAGATCTACGACGTCGCGTACTCGACTGGTGACCAACACGGTGCTCCCTGCGAGAAGCCGCCGGCTCAGTAGCCCTGAGATGAGCTCTGCCACAGGCCGAGGTTTCTCTGAGTCCAGACGCTCATTCTGAACCCTGTGTCTCTTTAGTTTTTTCTGGAACTCATCGTAGCCGTCCAGCACCCAGCAGCTCTGCTCTGGATTGGAAAGGAGGTAGTCCACAACAGCCTGCTGCTCCAACAAAGAAGACGGTCATTTTTAAAACATTTAATCTGCTGTTTGCTGCGTTCAAACGGTATTTGAGGTGTTGTGGTACCTTTGCTTCATTGTCTCCATTAGTTGGGAGGTAGTGGTGAAACAGCAGCTCAGAGAGGGAGAGAGGGTCCGACAGGAGGTTGAGCTGACGAAGCTCCAGCAATACAAACAGATGGGATGAAGGGATGGGGCCCTGGATGACATGAAACATTTAAAAACCTCCCATTACAGAACAGGAAACATAAAAACTGTCATCTTACTGAAGGAACGCCACAAAGCATTGCTTAATGGGTGAAGTAAAAATAAACTTAGAAAACTTCAGTTATTTTTGTGTGAAACATCATCTAAACCTTTTTAGAATGAAAAACACAATGAAAATAACAACAGCAAACCGAGCCGGAGAGAGAAATTTAGTTTTACTTTCATTTCAGCAAAAGTCTACAGCAAACAAACTGCAGATAGGCGGTTATATCCAAATGAATGTGTTTGCAGTTTTTATCTGGTACTTTCCACAGGGGCAAGTTGGGCAACTTTTTTAATGTAATTTTATTTTCTGTTTCATTCCCCCTGCAGGGCATTTGACTGGATTTATGGTTGGGCTGCTTTCACAAAGAATCCACAAATAAAAAGAAAAAAATCCTGCTTTTTATCCCTGCAAATCATTTTTATTTTCCATTTCTCATGTCTTAATTGGTCACTGAAAGAAAATAATTCTGACTTTAATCTCAGAATTTCTATTCTGAAATTTAAAAAATGTCAGAATTCAGTATTTGAACTCAGAATTTGACATTAAACTCAGATTATTTTTATTTTAATCTCAGATTTCTGACATTTCCCATAACTCAGAAGATTAAAGTCAGAATTCTGAAGAAAAAAAAATCTAAATTCAGTTGTTTTTTTTCCAGTGGCTCTAATCCTCTTCTGTAGTATTGATATTCCAGCAGCTCAAGAAGAACTTCATTTTAAATGCATCATTTATAGTGAGTAAAATGAGAAAATTGAGCTTACTAATCCTTTCGTCCACTGTTGCCCGATAAAAGACATCAGCAGAGTTTTTCCTGAGCCAGGTTGGCCGGCCAGAACCGTCACTTTTCCTGTGCATCCCTGAAGAAAACTCTCCAGAGTCAGTCTGGACTCTGGCCACCCGTCATCACCTTCAGGCTCTACAGTTGGTGAAAAATGATTGAGGGATTAATTTCAATAAATGTGGATTACTTTCACTGATTAAGAAAGGAAGCAGGAAGTCAGTCCTGACCCGGTGTTCTGCTGCCTCTCTCTGCAGAGCTGGGAGTCTGATCCGGTCTGTCCCTGGTTCTGTTTGCAGTTCTGATGCTGACCCAGATTTTGTCCGGCTGCACATCCTTCAGCAGGCCCTCCGACAGCCGCCTCCACCTCTGCTGCAGGGAACCTGCTGCTTCAGCCTTGTACTGCTCCCAGTAATCTGCAGGTAGATTTAATTTACGAAACAAGCTGATCATTTAATAAACTGCAGGATCCAAACATACGACTGCAGTTTCACTTTCAGCTCTTTGGCCTTGAGGCAGGCTGGATTCTCACACGTCTCTGCTTGAAATCTGAGTTAAAACCGATAATATAATGTTCAACAAAAATAAGCAGAAGTTTACAGGTTTCAAAGCATTTTTTTTAGAATGTTAAGAGCCACAACTTTATTACTTACTGTTTTAAATTCTTAATATTTGTGTTAATAAAGAGTAGAATATACCAGAATGGTTGTTCTAAGACCTCATACTGACTGTTCAAAATCCAAAATAGCCTTTTCATGTCAACTAAAAACATTGAGACAGAAATTCATAAATTATTTTGGTGATGNAGGTGTTTTCCCTTGGCACAGACTGGCATCATCTACAAAACTGGAGATTTGCTGTGTTTTTACTAACTAAACTTACTTTTACATGTCTAAAATTGCTTCTTTTTGTTTTTCTGTTTTAAAATACAAACATTTATTTATTTTTTCTACCTAAAAAAAAAGATACTGGGAGTAATACGGGTTATTTGTAGGAAAATGGGAGCACAGCAGGAAAGGGGAGTAAGAAACAGTAGACTTGACAGGTATGAAAGATAAAATAGAATCACCAAAAATATATGCTTTTTTGGCACTATCAGAGTTCCATACAATGTCTTTTTGTTTCCTGCCTGGTCACTGACATCTGTGCTGCAGCCCAGAGGCATAAACTCAAATCCTTCCTGCTCAACTCACACTCACATTTTATCAGCTCCTGGAGTCTGATGTGAACATGGATACCAAACATGGACATGTGTAGCTGAAGGGAGGTGCAGCAATGAGAGCAGGACTTTCAAAATAAACTGGATACTACTTCCTGTTTAAACCAAGTGAGTGCAGGACAGTTTCACACACACGCAAACGCACACACACACAAATGCATACACACACACACACGCGCAAACGCACACACACACAAACGCATACACACACACACACACACATACAGCAGCAGGGGAATGAAAAGTGAAACCAGACGAAGATGAATCTACAGTTATAACGAGTTAATCAGAAAACCGAAATAAAAGCGTTTAGAGAAGTTTACGGCTGCGGTTCACACACCTGCAGTTGACTTGTTCTGCTTTAACTCCAGCAAAATGAATGAAGGATTCGATCTGTGGACTACACAGTCACAAGCAATAATGAACTAAATGGCATCAATGACACAATTTTTTAAAAAGTCTTTAAATATTACGCATAAAAATATAAAAACACTTTCATCCATTGTCTCCTTGGAGACATGTTGAAGCAATACCTGAGCTCCACGGATGAGACTCGATGGTTTTCAGGGAAACAGCTGATCAGCGTTAACGCATCACAAGTGGACTGGATGCTGTTACTAACACTAAGAACAAAGGAAGAGCAATTAATTAGCCACAAAGCTACAGATAAAGATACTTTGATAAATATTTATCTAAAACTTATTACAGCAGGTAAAACCAACAGTAACGTTACATGTGACTTAAATGAAACAAGTAGGAAGAAGCTTAGCTTTGTATTCTCTGGTATTTTGTCATATTACACATTAATCTCCACAAACATGCAATTAAAAAAGACAAAAATACATATGAGAAAGTTTTGGTTTGTTTTTTAATTTTTAACATTATGTCAATAATTTGTTGATTCACATTCAGCAAAGTTCTTGCAAATAATAATTCTAGTTAATTCTGTTGCAAAATAATAAAAACCTAAAAAATAAAAAAAATTTAAAAAAAACACCTTTGGACCTTATTCGGTGTTTACTGATGCTTTTATGTTTTGGGGGTTTGGGGTTTTTATGTGTAAAACAGGAAACAGGAACTTTTTCTACCCGGTGAATTTTGCTCATTTACTTAAATTTTTTGTTTGTTTGCCTGTTTCTGAGTTTTCCAGCTTTTTAGTTCTTTGGTCCACTTTTCTGTTGAATACACTTCCTGAAACTCTTCAAACCTGGAGGAAATTTTAAGAGGCTGGGTTTCATTATGAAGTGATTTGATAAACTCTAGTATTTAACATGTTACTTTCCAGAAGTCAGAGTGCATTTTACTTCACTGTCAGAGCGCAGATGGTACTTTCCAGAAGTTACTTTTTGTTAATACTCCTCATAGCTTCCAGTTTGCTTTCCTGAAATGTTCTGGATAGTTTGGAAAACATTTATGATATATTCACAGAACTTACAACTTACTTTCCTGGGACTTAGAAAGAAATGTTCGCAACCAGGCGAATTGTAATCTGATACTTTCCTAAAATGTTAGTTTTCTGTTTACTTTTTTTTTTTTTCAAAATTACTAGTGATTTTCTGCATCTTTATGAAATATACAACGTTTTTCTGGAACATTACAAGTTGCTTTCTAGAACTTGGAGGTTCTTTTTCCTGGAAAACACAAAATTTTTTTCGAAACATAAACAGTATTTTCAGGGGAATGGGTTTTAATATGAGCTCAATTGTGACATGATGCTTTCCAGATCTTTACTTTATGGGACTTAACGTTCACTTCCTGGAACTTTGACAAACTTTTCAGAACAACGGATAAATTCTGGGACTTTTGAGATTCGACTGAATTGACTGTTAACTTAATTCATTGTTAATAAGTAAAAGTTTAAACTTTTGTGAAACATTCAATGAACAAAAATCATTTTTGGTTTCTGTGTAGATGTGGAAGTCTCACTTTAGTCTCTGCAGCGTTGACATCTTTGGCAACACTCTCAGCAGATTTTCGATAGATTTCTCAGCGAATGAGCATTGAGTAAACCTAAAACACAGAAGATCATAAATATGCATCTGCACACTCATGTTATGAATAAAAAGCTCATGGATACGCAATCATTAAGCTCACTCTAGCTCCAAACTGGTGCGACACTGGACCAGTTTCCTGCACACTTTGTTTACATCTGACGCTGTCAGGGATCTTCTGTTAATTCTGAAAAACACAAAAACAAACTCTAGTAATTTGTTCCTTTAAATGGTTGCAAAACTGTGCTTCAGCTGACTGTACCTGAATAACTTTGTCCTTAGTTTGCTGTTACTAAAATGAGAGAAAAGTAAGTATAGTATATTCATTTTAAACTGTAAACCTTTATAGTAAATATGAAATATTTTACTGGAAATTTTTTTCTACCTTGTGTCAGAGCTGAACTGCAGCTTCACCTGGTCTTTTCCTCCATCACTTCAAGAGCAGAAAAACAAATAATGCAGTGATTTTATGTTATGAAAAATAGTTATTGAAAACAGATCAAATGGAGAGCCATTATGCAAACTTAAAGTTTTTGTACTTTCATTTGGAGTTCTAGTGCTTCTAAAAACAGAAAAATGCTTTAAATAAAACCATGCAGCTGTTTTTTGGCATTGTTTAATGACAGGTTGTTGTCATTAAACAATGACAACAAAAAACATTAATGTTTGGTGCTTCAGATAAAATCGAAAATTAGACGATACCTGATGTAAACGTGCGTTAACCTGTTGCTGGAGCATAATGCATCCGCCAGCATGACCACTCCGTCCACCGAGACGTCATTCCCACTGAAACTGAAAAACACAGAAATCATGGTGAATCATGAAACCAAACCACAGAGGTCACAACATGAAACCTGTTCAGAACCGGTTTGGTTCAGCCCTGGGTTTCCTTCCCATTGTTTATGCAACAAAACCACATAGAATGAACATGAAGAATATATGGGGCCTATTATTCAAAATCTACATTTTGCACATTTTTGTACTTCCATTTGGGTTTTACTGCTTTCTAAAAAACAAATCAAGCATTTAAAAAAAAAACATCCAGCTGTTTTTTAGTAAAACGTTATTGCTTTTTGGTGTCTGGAAAATGAACTGTTTCAAAAACTTTCTGAATGTAGTCACTGAGCCGTTACCTAGCAACCCCAGCCACGCCCCGTTACCTAGCAACCCACATGCAACTCCAGCACATTTATTTGGTCAGGTGGTTTTACCGCTGGAAAAGCCGGGGTGGAAGGGAGTGGGAAATGTTTTAATTTTTTGCTGGCTGCGCTGGAGGCTCCACTTCTGCTTTTCAAAGATGTACAGTTGCATAATTGCACATCTGTTTGCAGTCATTTTGAGCAGCTTAGTTGGATGCAAAGTGACAGAGTTAAAACAGTTAATTCTGAAAGGAGCTCAAAATAGTTAGAACTGATCAGACTAAAATCTTTAAGATTTTGTGCAAAAAAAAATTTAACAAACTTGTTTTGTACAACCCATAAATCTATCCTAAACTTTTCAAGGAAGCACAGCAGGTCACTCTGAAGCAAAGATGAAACTTCATTCATACAACAAATTCCTAGTATTTATATCCAGTTTACAATGAAGCTACCCAGCAGACTTGCAATGTCCTCAGATTAGCTCATTAACTTACTCTACTCGTTGGATTTTGCTTAGACGAGGCAAGAAGTCCAACAACTTCTTCAGTCCTTTGTCGCCTAACTTGTTGCAGGACAAGCTGAAAATAATAAACAAGAGGCAGTAGTTATTTTTGATGTATTCAGTGGAACCTTGTTGGTTTCTCGTTTTATGTGTTTTTGAGTCTTACTCCAAATCAGAGAGATCAGACGACGCTCCCAAACTTCTCCAAACTCTTTCCAGGTCGATGGGCTGAAGATTACAGCAGCTGAGGCTGAAACAGGAAGCAGATTTAAGTTTTTATTGTCAATAGACGGACACTACATGCATGCTCAGCATGAGGGATTGCTGCATTCACACCTCCCTAAATGAACCAGACTAGAGTTGGATTACAGCAAACTAAACAGTGAAGATGTGAATCCTCCCTAAACGTTGTAGGACGGTTGCTTTCAGTGATTGGAGTCGGTCGTCTGTGAACTAAAATCACTAAACCTCCATTAGAGGTAAACCCAACTCAAAAACAGCTATGCCTATCTAATGTTCAGGTAAAATAGTTAACACTTAAATAATAATAAATATATATTGTTCTGAAATTAAATCTCCATACAAACCAGAGTGTTTTAGAGGAAACATTTGCAGTTTTTTCTCTCCCTCCAGAAAACACAACAGACACCTGGACTGGATCCTGCAGCCTGAGAAGTAAAGAAAAGTAAAGTTTGAGCAGCAACAACACCAGATTATATGAAACTACTTCAGGTCTGTGATCTCAGATTACAGTTAGCTGCATTGAAACCTGTTATGGGTTAACTCAAACACGATGTAATGTGATTCCACATTTAGTTGGTGCAAAAAGTCATTTTCTGTACCTGATGTTCATCTCCATGACAGACAGACAGTCAGAAAGCAAAGCAGTGAGAATCACCACACTCTGAACTGACGAGCAGCTGTCATTCAATCTGACAGGAAACAAAAAAACAACAAAACGCTGCTGTTTATTTCCATAATTATCATGTATGTTGTTCTTACTGAATGGAGTTTTGACTTACATGATCCTGTCAGTGATGCTGAAGTTTGGCACAAACTGAGTTAGCATTTTTAAAGTCTCCTCATCCCACTCGCCTCCAGACAGACTGAAGAAAACAAACAGACAGCAAGTCAAACTCAACAAGTAAGAGCCCTGGACACACAGTAGGGGTGCACAGATTGCAGTTTTCTAGCCAATCGCAGATTACTGATTTTAAAAACCCTGAGCCGATTTTGGCCGATACCAATTCTTTTGACTGAAATGTTGCTAAATATAGCAAGAAAGTTGCTGAGTTGGCAACAGTCGAGTGACTATTGTTAACTGCAAATGTGCAGACGTGACCTGGTGGGCCGGTCAGTCAGACTTTGAATCAAACCTCCTTAGGTTACATTTTTCTAATAAAAAAAATCATCTGTGTGTCTGAGGTTACTCACTCCAGCTCAGACAGGGAGGGACAGCGAGCCAGCGACCTGGCGAGGTTCTGCATGCCAGACTTAGTCCACTTCTGGTTCAACAATCTGATCAAGAAAATCTGAGTTTAATACAAATAGGGTTGTCCCCAAGTAACTGCATTGCTTTTTACATCTATGTGTTGTTTTCAGACTCTCTCTGCTCCAGATTCACAAAGCAAATAGTGCTAAAATCCACCTGCACAAACATGTCGACTAACTGCAGCTGGAATGTAATGTACAACGTACAAAAGGTGCTGTTTTTAAAAAAATCTGATTATTTTACTCTGGATATGATTTCATTAACAATTGAAAAATAAAGTTTTCAACCAAATCCTTGCATAATGTCTCATTAGGAGAAAATTAAGTGGATGGATGAACAAACTGGTTTAAATAAATTAAACTACAGAAACATCGTACCTCACTGTTGCTTCTGGCTTAATTTTATGGCTGCAAACAGAAAAACATTTTATAAAAGGTTAGAACTTCTTAAAGTTAATGTCATTATTTTATTTGCTGATTATGAAACTCACCTGTTTGATTCAGATTTTTGAGAAAAAGTCAGAGTCAACTCTTTGATCCCGCTACAAGAACGGAGACAAAAAATCTGTTAAGATCACTAATTGCTTTCTTTGAGGCTTAACGCTGCAGTACGCAACTTTAATAAACATGTTTTTTACATATTTGTTAAAACTGTCATAATATCATGACAGTATAACAGAAGACAAGCTCCTCTGGCTTGTCCCTGCGGTCCTACTGCCATCTGCAGAATCCTAATTTGGGTAAAAATGCACTTGTGTGTGTTTTGTGTTTTTTCTTACTCTGCATGAACCTGCTGGATGTTCGAGCAAGAAGAGACGTGTTTAACAAGACACTCTGCTGCTTCCAGAGAAGTGTTGTTTCTTCCCAGCCTGCATACACACACACACACACACCCACACACACACACATGAATATAACAAAAGACATGGAGTCTGCTACTGCTACGTTAGAAAGCCTGAACGTTTATGAGCAGAGCCGACTTACTTTACAGATGCCAAGTTTTGTAGTTTGGCAAGAACGTCCGCAATGTGTCGGATTCCTTCGTCTTGCAAATTGTTGTCACTAAAACTGAAGCAAAAAGTAGAGAAACATTCTTCTTATCAACTGTCACCTATGTTCAGCTGTAATATGAGATATTTTATCTTGTAAATTTACTTGAGCTCAGTGACGCTGGGACAGTTCTGCAGACCGGAGGCCAAACTCGCAGCTCCTGCAGAACTCAGACTGGCACCACAAAACCTGGTGAAGAAACAAATCAGATTTAAAAAGGAAAAACTACAGATGACTCAGATTATATTCTGAGTAAAGTATGGAGCAAAAACCCACTCTAGTTTCCTCAGCGCTATGAATCGAGGTAGAACGGAGGAAAGCTTCTCTGCAAACTTATCACCATACTTGCGGCTCCGAAAACTGCAATGAAATAAAAAGGAAGTTTGAAAGTGTTACATGAAAATATATAATAAACACTGTAATGTACGAAGTTGTGTTGTGTTAAAACAGTAGAGTCCAAACTTTTTGCCTTGAAAATTTTAAGCACTGGCAGGCCATAAAATTCATTAAATTAAAAATTAGTTTATTGTGATTTTTTCTACTTTTTTTGTACAGTTTTACCTATTTTTTATTAAATCGTTATATTATTAAAGAGCCAAAACAAGGAAAGGGCTTGACTTTTTAAAAGAAAAACTGAGAATTTCCCATTGTTTGGGGTCATCACTTGTTTTACATTTTTCTGGCCAAATTCTGTACTTGTGGTTAAGGCCAAACAAAATCATTTCAAGGGCCACAAACGGCCCGTGGGCCACACTTTGGACACCTCTGTGCTAGAGGCTTTCATAATATTTTCATATTAAATCAGCCTTTGAGGCTAAACCTGCCTGAAGGAAGCATGGCTGCATTGTTCTCATGTATCTATGATTTATTCCCTTCATGATAACATCTGCCTGAGCTTGTCTCTACATTCAGTATCTCAGGTTATTTGAATTTGATTATTTAAATTCACCAAACCGTGTGTGAAACAACATGCTGAAGTTAGTTCTGTAGAAAACTGTGTTCCCAAAAGACAAAATTATTTCTGCTGGATCATCATAACTCCAATCTATAAATTTAAACTACTGTTAATGCTTTCTCTCTGCAGGACATTTCCATATGAATCTGATTGTAGTCAAAGTGCATGCGTCTGAACAGATATGTTGCATTTTATCCGGCTTTTATATCCATGATGTGAGACATGCGAACTGTGAGCATGAATTAGTTTAGTTTGAATGTGTTTTAATGTGTTTGTACCTGAGGTAATGAATATACTGACACCTGGACAGGCTGTCCAGACACTCCAGCTCCATCGAACAGGCACCGAAGTCCAAACCGACACCTTTGGTACCGACCGAGTTGACCACAAACGCCAGCGCCTCGATGTCACTGGGTAACAGCCAGAAGTTTCTGAGCTCCAGCGTGGGTCGCACCCTCACCACCTGCTGAGCCAGCTGCTGGTTCTGGCTCTCCTGAACACAATGGCAAAGCTGCAAAATCTGTCGCAGCACAAGAGCAGAAAGTCATTAAAAAGAACCGAAATCTGAATTTCATGAATCAGGTTTTGTTTTTTTTTAAAATCACCTTCGGTCCAGTCAGAGAGGCACTGCGGCACAGAGCTTCCAGTAACTTTAGGACAAGGGCCTGGCGTTTCTGGACCCAGTTTTGGGCTGCTTTTAACCCTGTTGCCTTGGCAACGACCTCCAGAGCTGGAGTGCAGTCCGACGAAGCCAGACCACAGACGTACAGGTAGAGGGAATCAGTGAATACTGTCTTCTGGTCCGATTTAGTCGTCCAGCGAGTTTTCAGACTGAATCTGAGAGAGCAAACAGGGAATATATATGTTTGTTTGGCCATCCGGGTCATAATGGCATAAAGTGATAATTACTGGAAGACACTATTAATCTATTTTTTATTTTATTTTTATTTTAACAAGCAATGTCTTCTGTCATTTTGCCTCCTTTTTGCACAGTCACAGTCATTTAGCATGCCAGTTTGCACCTGCTATTCAAATGTGCACATTAAAGCCACAGAAACAGCACCTGCTACCTAATTCTAGCTTAATAAATCTCATTTCAGGTGATAAGCTATTACATTTGCATATCCTCCTCCAATTATGTTGATCTTTCTGATGATCTACATATATTTTGCATATTCATGAAAGCAAACATGCTGAATGAATTTGCACCTGCTATCTACACCTGGTCTGTAGATCAGATTTGTGCATGATACCAAATTTGCAAACAAACTTTATAAAGGTCTTCATGCTCTTTATGTTTAATGTTTTTGACCGAGTCATAGCTGTGCCGTTCAATGGGGACGTAGGAATGTAAAATATATTTTTCCTACTTCTTCTTCAGGTCTGCATCACTGACATCACTGCTTGTCATGATCCTGAGTGCAGCCAGAAACTCCTGCACTGTGAGATGCAGGAAGCAGTAAGCGTTGACGACACCGCCACCACGACCTCTGACCTCCATCTGACAGGGAGAGTCACAGACATGTCGGTTTATGGTCTGAAGCTATGACACTGGAGCTAAAATGCATTAACAATGATTTATGACATGCTGAACATAATGTCTGCAACAGTTTGAACAGGAAGTTGTCATGGCAATTAAAAGGTTTTTACTACCAACTCGTCATTTTAAATGTTAACATTTAGTTTTTTTATTGGTTAGTCATTTGCATCATCCACTTCCTCTAATTATAACCACCAACTGACAAAGTAGCAACAAGTTCACATGGTGAAAGAACATGTAATAATGAAGCTAACAAAAAGAGTCAGTAAAGAATATGGATTTAAACATTTTGTAGCTTATACCTCCCAGTAAAAGGAGCAAAGTTACATTTCTCAGAAAAAAACACAATATTACATCAGACATACATACAGAAATGACAGAATCATGGGGAACACTTTTGACATGATCATTATCTGTAAACCAGAAACATTTATATTAATAAAAAAAAGAACTAATTAAACACTTTCTGTGTTTAATTTGATCCCCTGTTTGATATGAAATGATATTTTAATTAACTGTAATGTACCTGCAACATGGCCTGATATTGATGTTCTGCATAGGTAAAAAAGAAACACAATTTTGCGATTGCTGTGTTTCCATTAAATAGACATGTAAGTAAGCACGTGAATGAGTGAATAAGTCATTAAAAACCATGCCATGTCATCCTAACACTTCCTGTCGTCTTCTTCTTTGTGGTTTTCATCAGTGGAAACGTGACACATGATGCGAAAAGTGTTTCCATTGACGTTTTGTGAAATAAACCAATTTTAATACAGCAAATAAAACCACATAAAACTTTTCAGTAAATCAAGTAAGACTTTTATATAAAAATTGTTGGGGGTTTTTTTGTTTTGTTTTGTTTTTTTCAAAATTGGGGTTTTTCCATTAAACAAATTTATTTTCAAAATGTCAAATTGTGCAATTTTATGGTCAATGGAAATGCTGATACAGTTTTCAAAATAAGGCTCCCCTTATAGATGGCTAATAGTTCACATATGTGTTATTAATTAATCTCTGAGCACTTTGTAAATAATTAATAACTGTTTATTATGCATTAATTAAGGGTGAGAAGGAGATTAAATCTACCAGTTTCTTGCCAAATAGTGAGTCTGTTCACTTATATATTTTATCTAGAGTTGAATTTCAGACTACTTTGTAACCATAATAAGCATTTGTAAATGTATTTTTTTTAGCATGCACTCTCCTTCTCCCCCTTAGTTAAAGCATAATAAAGTTATTAATAATTTATAAAGTGTTTATAGATGAACTGATAACATATCTATAAACTATTTATTAGCCCTGTTGTAAAGTGGTGCCAGTTTTGTGCACATTTGTAATGGAAAAGCTCCAGAGAAGTGAAACCATGTCTGACCTGTGAGAAGAGTCCTGACTTGACTGAAGACTGTAAAGTTTGCAGAGGAACGTCTTCATCCAAAAAGATAATCCTGCTCTCCTCCAAACCTCTCCATGCCACCCGACTGAGCTCACACAGCTCAGCAGCAGGAAGACTCACAGTTTTCCATGCAAACTTGGCACTGCACAAAGAAACAAATACAAATTTGCTGACAATATAATACAGACCAAGTGTAGTTTTATAGAGATTTTAACTAAAAACCCAATGTTTTGTTTTAGTTTTTGTGTTGCTGTGTTTTCTAATCCTCACCTTTGAGAAAATCCTGAGATCTCTGCTGCGTTATTTCCTCCGGTCCGATCAGTGTGCCGGTTAAGAAATGCAACAACAGCAGCGAGGTAGATCTGAGTCTGGGTTGAAGGGATTTGTGCTGATGTGAAAGAAAACATGGATCTGCTTTTTGCTCCATCCATTAATGTCTCCTCACTGTTTTCACCATGTTGTGCTTTTTGGGAGCGACTCTCATTGCCACCCATTCCATCAGGAGTTTGTGCGTCTTTTCTCTCTATTTCTAGAGGTTTTTTCTTTACTCCAACTGCTTTTTCTCCTGGCACCTTTGTCTTTTCTGCATGTCGGTGCAGTGAATGCTGCAGAAAGACGCAGCAGATGTTGCAGAGGGCCGGGAGGGAAGACATGGCCAGGAGGTGTCGGCTGGAGAAGAGGATTTCTGCTGCATTGGCTGCATGATTTCCATCTGAACATCAGAAAGGAGAAAATAACAAGTTAAGCAGCAGTAATGTTTACTGAATAAAACAGATATTAATGCGCTGATATTTAAGAACTGATGAGGCCTTTCAGATTCAAGGATATATTTGGAAAAATCTTTGAATCTTTGGAAAAAGACTTGAGCAGATTTGCTTTAGAATAAGTTAAGGTCAGGTTTCTGAAAATGATACACTAATAACCAATTTGTGCAGCAGAAAACACTTATTTCACTCAGTAATATGCAAAACTATTGTCAACTTTTATCCGTTGCATTTTTTCCCA
Organism: Poecilia formosa; assembly: GCF_000485575.1. NCBI lineage: Eukaryota > Metazoa > Chordata > Actinopteri > Cyprinodontiformes > Poeciliidae > Poecilia > Poecilia formosa. Next base: position 905,209 of record NW_006799994.1, read on the forward strand.
ATTATTTTCTTCATAATTTGTAGCTTTACATTTAAATAAAATGTTAATAAAATGTGTATATATTTTAAAACTTTGCTGTTTATCAAATAATTAATTCTCTCACAAGGATAAAAAAAAAGGAAATTTAGACAGTAGTAGTAGGTAACTCTTATTTTCTGTGTTCATTTCTCAAAATGTCAAGGTTATCTAGTTTCTAGTATAAATATCTTGGTACACTTAATGCAAGACAAAGTTAACTTCAAAGTTACTTTTAGCCAGAAATAACAGGTTGTTTTAAGTCAATAAATCCTTAATATTGATTATAATCAGTACTGTTTCCATTGGCAGATTATTAAACTTATAACAAGACATTTTCCCATATTATAAGTGAAATAATTTGCCACTGGAAGTAGAACATTTTTATCAATATTAACAAATTATTGACTTAAAACAAACTGCTATATCTTGCTGAAAAGGTATCAGTTAGTTTTGTCATATAAGAAGGTACTAAGATATTTGTACTAGAAACTAAAGGAAGCGTACTGGGTAAGAGTTTGTTTTTGCAGTGTAGAAGTAAATCCCTCATCATGTTTCCAACTCTAGTAGAATGAAATGAATTAATATTAACCTTTTCCACTAAAGAAGTTGTTGACACACTCTTTGATTTCACGGTGGTCCCACGGCAGCAGCTGCCCCACTTTGTCGGACAAACCGTCCAGATCTACGACGTCGCGTACTCGACTGGTGACCAACACGGTGCTCCCTGCGAGAAGCCGCCGGCTCAGTAGCCCTGAGATGAGCTCTGCCACAGGCCGAGGTTTCTCTGAGTCCAGACGCTCATTCTGAACCCTGTGTCTCTTTAGTTTTTTCTGGAACTCATCGTAGCCGTCCAGCACCCAGCAGCTCTGCTCTGGATTGGAAAGGAGGTAGTCCACAACAGCCTGCTGCTCCAACAAAGAAGACGGTCATTTTTAAAACATTTAATCTGCTGTTTGCTGCGTTCAAACGGTATTTGAGGTGTTGTGGTACCTTTGCTTCATTGTCTCCATTAGTTGGGAGGTAGTGGTGAAACAGCAGCTCAGAGAGGGAGAGAGGGTCCGACAGGAGGTTGAGCTGACGAAGCTCCAGCAATACAAACAGATGGGATGAAGGGATGGGGCCCTGGATGACATGAAACATTTAAAAACCTCCCATTACGGAACAGGACATATAAAAACTGTCATCTTACTGAAGGAACGCCACAAAGCATTGCTTAATGGGTGAAGTAAAAATAAACTTAGAAAACTTCAGTTATTTTTGTGTGAAACATCATCTAAACCTTTTTAGAATGAAAAACACAATGAAAATAACAACTACAGCAAACCGAGCCGGAGAGAGAAATTTAGTTTTACTTTCATTTCAGCAAAAGTCTACAGCAAACAAACTGCAGATAGGCGGTTATATCCAAATGAATGTGTTTGCAGTTTTTATCTGGTACTTTCCACAGGGGCAAGTTGGGCAACTTTTTTAATGTAATTTTATTTTCTGTTTCATTCCCCCTGCAGGGCATTTGACTGGATTTATGGTTGGGCTGCTTTCACAAAGAATCCACAAATAAAAAGAAAAAAATCCTGCTTTTTATCCCTGCAAATCATTTTTATTTTCCATTTCTCATGTCTTAATTGGTCACTGAAAGAAAATAATTCTGACTTTAATCTCAGAATTTCTATTCTGAAATTTAAAAAATGTCAGAATTCAGTATTTGAACTCAGAATTTGACATTAAACTCAGATTATTTTTATTTTAATCTCAGATTTCTGACATTTCCCATAACTCAGAAGATTAAAGTCAGAATTCTGAAGAAAAAAAAATCTAAATTCAGTTGTTTTTTTTCCAGTGGCTCTAATCCTCTTCTGTAGTATTGATATTCCAGCAGCTCAAGAAGAACTTCATTTTAAATGCATCATTTATAGTGAGTAAAATGAGAAAATTGAACTTACTAATCCTTTCGTCCACTGTTGCCCGATAAAAGACATCAGCAGAGTTTTTCCTGAGCCAGGTTGGCCGGCCAAAACCGTCACTTTTCCTGTGCATCCCTGAAGAAAACTCTCCAGAGTCAGTCTGGACTCTGGCCACCCGTCATCACCTTCAGGCTCTACAGTTGGTGAAAAATGATTGAGGGATTAATTTCAATAAATGTGGATTACTTTCACTGATTAAGAAAGGAAGCAGGAAGTCAGTCCTGACCTGGTGTTCTGCCGCCTCTCTCTGCAGAGCTGGGAGTCTGATCCGGTCTGTCCCTGGCTCTGTTTGCAGTTCTGATGCTGACCCAGATTTTGTCCGGCTGCACATCCTTCAGCAGGCCCTCCGACAGCCGCCTCCACCTCTGCTGCAGGGAACCTGCTGCTTCAGCCTTGTACTGCTCCCAGTAATCTGCAGGTAGATTTAATTTACGAAACAAGCTGATCATTTAATAAACTGCAGGATCCAAACATACGACTGCAGTTTCACTTTCAGCTCTTTGGCCTTGAGGCAGGCTGGATTCTCACACGTCTCTGCTTGAAATCTGAGTTAAAACCGATAATATAATGTTCAACAAAAATAAGCAGAAGTTTACAGGTTTCAAAGCATTTTTTTTAGAATGTTAAGAGCCACAACTTTATTACTTACCGTTTTAAATTCTTAATATTTGTGTTAATAAAGAGTAGAATATACCAGAATGGTTGTTCTAAGACCTCATACTGACTGTTCAAAATCCAAAATAGCCTTTTCATGTCAACTAAAAACATTGAGACAGAAATTCATAAATTATTTTGGTGATGCTAAATTTGTGCAAATGTCACATTTAGGGGAAAGTATGCCTGCATGGGATGGGGAAAAAACCATCTGCTGAAAGCTGGAGGTAAGTCTGGCACAGGAAAAGAGAAAAATTAAGCACCCTGCTGTGATGTCACTGAAGTCATGATTCACCCAATCAAATCATTTTGCTTCTTTTTTAAATGTGCAAACATTTTTGCTGCGGTGGATTACAACAACACATGTTGCAGCAGCCAGGAACTAAGCTAAGTTTATATATTTACATTTGAGAGCATGTGTTTCATTTTCATGGACAAAATTATAAAATACTGAAAAAAAATGTTCTGAAAATTCAAACTATTAGTCACCAACCAAAATCAGACTCAGCTTTATTTGCACACAAGGAAGGAATTTGACTTCAGTTAAACTTTGCTCTGAATGAAGACATTTTAACACAGAAAGAAAAAAAAACTATGAGAATCAAACAGGATTTAAGGCAGCATCTTTCTATTCTTTCCTGAATTATTCAGAGACTTTAGTAACAACCGTTCCTAAAGTTAGTTTCTGAATGTGACAGCAGCACAAATTTTAGGATTTGGTGTGTGTGTTGTACCAATCCGTGGGCGTTTGGTGAGCTGCTCCTCTGCAGGCGGCGTTAACGGCTGCTGACCCGTCACACTGGAGGCTGCATCTACCATGCAGAAGAATACAGAAGATACATGAAATAAAATACTTCAACACAGTCAGAGATGTTATAACAATAACAACAGGTCTGCAAGTTCCTGCAGAATAAAGAATTATATCTCTTAGTTATTAGTTTATGGTTTCAAATTAAAGAAAATTTCTGACATTAAACAAAAGCCTTCAAACATCCTGAATATGTGCAGCTCTGTCCAAAATCAAACGCTGCAATCATTTTCAATTTTCATACTTTTCAATCGGTGAGTTCAGTAATATGAAACTTAATCCATTCAACAGAACTAATTAAGTTCTGTTACCTTGGCAAAATATCCACAAAGAATAGCTGAGTATTAAAAAAGAGCTACGTCAGCAGAAAGATCATTATGTATAGAATGTAGAAATTTAAATAAGTAATACCAGGTTTCTGTCTGATCAAAAATACAGATCAGGTTTAGTTTGATTTTTGTTGCTTTGACATTTGGAAACTTTTGACGTTTGCTGCACCTGTTTTTGTTCCAGTTAAACTTGTTTTTAACTGAAAACTTAATTATGATCATCATCAATTACCTTCATTTTCCAAACATGATGTTCCGGTTGAAAGATTATTCAAAGCATCATCTGAACAAGCAGAAAGAGAAGATTTAATCATTAAATAAATCATTCATTAAGAATTAATTATTGGTAAGAATATGTTCATATTCATCTTTACAAAAGCAATTCAGATCTAATTTAGCTCCCAAAAAGAAATGTCAAATTTGGATGTAATTTTGTCCATGTGCAGAAAGCAGATCTGTCTGCAAAGGGAATCGGAGGAAATAAATGTTGGCATTACAAATAGGACAGAACTGGCAGCAGCTGATGAAGTTTTATGGCGATACCTTTACTTAGCAAAATGAGATGGTAAGCAGCCTGTTTTACAGCAACACAGTGTTAAAATTCACAGTCTTGATCCCAGTGCAGATGCATTATTCAGAATGGGAATGTTTTAAAAGTTCCTTCAAACATCTGACAGGACTTAAAGTTCCACACAAACCAACTTGATTGTCTCATGTTAAGACCAACATGAGACATTTCCGACTTGCCAACGACTTAATACAACATGAAGTGTTCAGATTTAAAACAACAGGCATTAAATGGCCCAACGTTGGAACCAAAATGAGATTACGTCAGTTTATCAGAAGGACCTGCTCTGTGTCCTCCATCAACCTGGTGCAGGTGATGTGAGACAGAAGACTTTAGCTAAAATAACATCACTGTTGGACAATGTCTCCCCCTCATGCATGAAGCTGTTGCTGAACTGTCTCAGTGAAAAACTGCTTCATCCTTGGTGCGTAGCGTTATTGCAGATCCTTCCTCCCTGCAGCTGTTATATTTTATGACCATCGCTGCTCCCAACAAACTTAAGCTCAACAAATGTTTACATCCCTGCTATTATTTATAAGTTTCTCAATTTTTTACATCTATTCCATATACTGTTTTAATCATCCTACTCAGCTGCCTGTCTCTTTTAATGTAAGTAAGCAATTTTTAATCTCTGTACATAATTTGTTTCATATGCTGTAAATCTGCCCTTTCTGTAGAGTCTCATAATCTTACTTTCTGTTTGTAGATCTTCATCCAAGTGCTAATCTGCATGTTTCAACTTGTCCGTCGTGTTTCTGTTGGAAACACCTGAAGGACAATAAAGGTTCTTTCTATTCTACTCTATTCTGAACTGAGACGCGCAAAGGTTTTGGTTTGCTTCTTGAACAATGACACTAGGTGTTGTTTCATGAAGGGTAAAAATGCAGCCAAAGATATCATTAACATAATACTACGGTATGACTGGTCTCAGATCTGCCACAATACACTCACACAACAATCAAATGCCAAAAGCACAGCTAACGCTAACATGAAGCAAAACCACTCGCCATCTTGGGATTTTACTGGTTACCTTACATAATCATGCAACCAATAATATCAGAGACCAATAATATCAGAAGCCCACCACACACCACACCACAAAAACACAAAATTTGACCAAGTATTTTTGTCTAGTTACCAGCGTAAATATCTTATTAGACCTAAAATAAGACAAAACTAACTTAAAAGTAAATTTTCAGCAGTATATAGGAGCTTTTATAAGTCAATATTTTCTTAATGCTATTTTTTTAAAGTACTAAAAAATAGCACTGGCATGTTCCCATGTTATATTCTTCTTATAACATGGGAACATGTCTTGTTAATAAGTGAAATATTGTTCCTGTGGAACTAGTGTTTTTTTATCAATAATAAGGTGTTATGTACTAAAATCAAGCTCCTATCTTGCTAAAAAAAAAAAGTTACTTTTAAGTTAGTTAAAACGTTTTTTTAACATATTTGTACGAGAAACTACTTGCAAATTAAATCTGCCTGTTTACCAAATAATATCCAAATCACAAAACTTCTTCTGAGTGTTCAACTTTCTTATCTGTAAATGAATAATAAAATACTTATCATTTAATAATAAATGCACTAACATAAATTATGACAATAAAATAGGATCAAACTGTCAAAGTCCCTAAATTTCCATGTACACAAACACAAATCTCCACTTTGTTTTTATAATTTTTTTAGATTATTTTTATTTTTGCACAGTTTTTGTGTGGATGAAAGACCAAAGGGCATAAAAGGTTTTGGTTTTTCCAGATATCCGTCTATGTGTGGACCAGGTTTCAACCTTCAGAGGTTTGAACTAAGTGAAGTCTGGAGAGGATCACGACTTTCCAATCAAAACGAAAGGAAAAACACAACAAGAACCTCAACAAATGAGAAGCAAACTGAAGGTGATAATCTGCCATCTCAAAAGTGACATAGTCATATCAAAGATCAGCTTTATAAAAGATTGGCAGCAACGAGGAATTTCACTGAGCCAGGCTCTCTTGCCACTCCCTAATCGGTTTGGTTAGAAAAAAGAAAAACACTTCCGTGTCAAAGAAGCATGTAGCACTGCAGCATATCTTCGACCGTGAGGTGGTTTCCTGTCTTTTTTTTTACAGGCTGCCAAGCTGAGTTCAGATCTTTTTCATTCACTCAACAATATTTAAACTAACCAATAATTATGCAAATCGGTCATCCAAAAGTTACTGTTTAATAGTCACAGAGGTGGATAAAAAAAATTTATTCAAGGAAGCGTAGCACTACTTCAACATATTTTTACTCAAGTAAAAGAAAGTATTTGCTAAAAAGTCTCTTCAAGTACTCAGTAACTGATGAAATTATTAATAATTTAATACTTAAAAATTACATCATCAGACAGACCAAACTATAACATTAAGTGGAAATTTTGGTATTTTAAGGACCAAAATTACAATAATTCATATAAAATAAAAGCCTAACAGAGTCAGACAAATATTTTTTTTTCCAAATTAATTTCTTTCAATAAAAAAAACTTTAACAAAAACTGCAGGTGTGTGTCTGTGTTTGGTGAACTTTTGGTTAAAACATGTTTGTTTTTCATTCAGTGGGTAGAAAATACAGACATTTTACTCAAGTTGGAGTAGAGATACTTCATAATGAAATTACTCAAGTAAATGTCTGAGTAAATGTAACTATTTTCTCCCAAACGCTGCATACTCACTGCATTCATATCCAGCCACCGACATGAGCTTCGACTCCAGATGCATGGGGATGCCCTCACACAGAAGACAAACCCTCTGAAGGAAGTTGCTGCATTCTGCAGTGTTGGCGTGTCTGAAGTACTGCAGCATGGCTTCGATGTGGTCTGACGGTGCAGCAGAGCCGCTGGTTGTTTGTCTGCTCAGCCACATGGCACCATCCGGCACCGCTTGGATAAGCTGCATTATGACCGAGTCCAACTGACAGCGAAGGATGGCGACCAGCTCTGAGTATTCCTGAGCCAAGACGGAATTTGGATTTTCATCGTCAGGGTCGAGCTCCTCATCCATGATCTGACTCCATCAGCTGAAGCACAAAATCACACGATAATTAAAAGAAAAGATACAAATCCATGTTTTCCAATCAGTGATTGGACCGTCTGCCGTACAATGTGTGGATCAGTACCAGCCCTCAGGGTGACTACTGAACTTAACTGCTTGACTTTTATCACACTTTATACTGCATGGCCACACAAACCAACAGAAATGCTTTTCATACTTTTATACTTTATATTTTATATATTTTCTTTGTATGGTGTATTACAATTACAGTTTGTATGGTGATTGCACCATACAAACTGTAATTGCAACAAATTTTCCCAAACAGCAACACTCTTCTGTGTGGAAGTTGATACAGTGTGAAGGAGAGTCAAAATATTTTTTAGTATCTCAAATGTATTAAAAATGAGGCCAGTGGAAGAATAAAAGATGTAAAACTGAAGGGAAACTGTACTCAAAAAAGAGATTAGGTGACAGGCTAGGAAGGTAAAGTTTTTCTGTTTTGTTTTTAGAATAGTCCTGTCATGATCCGTGTTTTCCTGTTTAGTTATTTTGGGATTTTCTGTGTTTAGTCCTGTTCCCCTGAGTCTCTGTGTTGTCCTGTCAGCCCTTGATTGTTCTCAGGTGTGTCTCGTTTCCTTGATTACTTACCCCTGTGTGTATTTAAGTCCACCTGTTGTCTCTGTCTCTTGTCGGGTCCTTGTCAAACGTACGTCGTACGTCATTCGTCTGCTTGCCACCACAGTCGAACTGTTAAGTCCTGTGTTGGTTCAGCTCTAGTTTTCAGTCCACTGTCGTTCAGTTGCTACCGGTAGCTGTGTGCGGTCTTTCTGTCGTGCTGCCTGATCTGGACTGTTTTGAGCTTCATCGTTAAATTAATCATCATCACCATTATCTGGGTCTCAGCGCTCGTCCTCACCACAACCATCCACAAATCCTGACAAGTCCAGTGGAAATGCCAGCAGAAATCTCACTGCTATGGCCTGTCGCAATAAGCGATAAGTAAATTTATTGCATCATAAATTAAAGTTTTTGAGAAATAATTAATAGAACAAGCAACTTTATTAAAACTAATGTTTTGCTAAAACATCTGACTTAATGATTTTTCTAAGGGAGAACTTGCAGACTGCTTAAATGTATATCAGTAGGTCAGAAATTAACCACAAAACAATTTGATTAGTGCACTTCTAATCATATTACTATCATAATACCCGCTTTGGTTAGAAACAACGACATTGTAATATAACCCACTAAAACATTTTTAAGAAAACTCCAAACAGGAAGCAGACCACGTGATCCATATCTTTGTCTGAAATAGTAAAATTAATTTGCAGTCAGGAAGTTTAAGTTTTTGGTTCTGTTTTGTTTTTATTGCTAATTTATAGTAAAACTCAGTTTGGTATTTTGATCGTTAACAGTTTGTGCTAATTAAGTTCCGCTTGGTTATATTTAAGTAGGTGCGGCGGGTTTGCGCGCTGCGTCATGCGTATTAATGCATATTGATGCATATTGCTCACATAAAACGCTCTAACATCAATTAGAAATACTCGTGTTTGTCTCTTATGAAATATAATCCAGGGAGTTTTCATTGGGCCGGTCGGATCTCTTCAGGGACACATGAAGGCTCAACATGGCTTTGTCCGTGTCCTGGAATAACTCACAGCCGAGGTCGACTGAGGTAACGCTCAGCAGAGTTCTGCGTCATCTCCAAGCAGCCCACTGAAACAGCTCGGGCTCAAACAGCCTCAGACTGCAGCTGCTTCTCCACATTTCATCTGCTGGGAATAAACCTGAGAGTCAGGAGAAAACGACTTACCACCAGCTGCTGTCGCAGACCGCTCTTCGCTGCAGTCAGGCTCTTCGTTTCTTGAAAACGAAACCACGCAAAGGCTGAGTTTGGCATCATTTTTGGTTTCGTTTCTTCGCCAGGGCAGAACTCATCCATCTGTCTGTGCGTTTTAAGGAGGAATAAGGTATGGGGCATATCAGGTCTGGACTGGGATAAACTCTTTATGCTCTAGCTATTCTGATCCAGATGGATGGTTCTGGACTTGAACCCAGTCTGTAACAGGGTTCTAATGGTTCTGTGGTGGTTCCTTAAGACGCAGCTCAGACCTTATCGGCAGTGGGTGAGCTTCCTTCTGTCTGCACTGAATTTTAGAATAACTACTTGTATTTCTGTCTGGTGTCTGTCAGCAGGGAGAGTGAGTGAATAAAAAGTCAAGTTTATAATTAAAGCTGTGCAGGACGGATTCTATGGAGGACCGATGCTGCCAATATTGGTTAGATAATAAATAATTGACTTGATAAAGTAATTAATGTACCAAATTTGCCATACAAAAAATAAGAACTTTCCAAAATTGTTTTTAAAAAAATTTTCTGGACCTAGATGCTTTTATTTATTAGTTAAGTGGAAGACATGCAGCCCAGAATCAAACCAGGCACCTCCTCCTCTTCCACTGAACGTATGGCAAACCCTTTCACAACTTATTTGACTATGCAGTGGGGCATAAAGACACTCTGTCACAATAAGAAATCAATCAATCATAAATTGAAATGAGCTTGATAACCTCCATTCTGGGGGGGACTAATGTATTTTGAAGGGCAATTTTGTTTGCAGAGACTTCATAATCCAATTAATTTATTGTGTTGGTTGTAAATTGTGGTTTTCTGCATTTTAATGTTTTTGGTTGTTGTGTTTTACTTTGGATATTAAAAATATCTTCCATTTCAAGTGTTGTGGTCTGTAGAAAAACATTAAGTTTATTGGTCTTTGAGAGGAGAAACTTGTATTATCATGTCATTAACATGTATTGATACTTGTATTACTTGGTATTTTTATTCTACATGGTTTTAAAGGGAAACTATACAACGGTATGATGAGTATGTCAATGTTTAGCAGGTTAGCATACAGTTCCTAGTTGAAAAGTATTTTAATAAACGAAACAGCAGGTGGCAGCAGAGATCACTCATAAAGAACAACCAGCCTCACACATCAAACTGGAGAAAAGTAACTAACTGAATGCAAAAAGTTTTGGACAATTGAATGCCGAGTCATCAGGATCATTTTTATTGTTTTGTTACATACAAACGTTAGGATACTCCAAATAAACATATTTTTAGTAGTTACAAAGGTACCAGGTAGCAGGCATGTAATGTATTAATTATACAATTGAAACATTTAATTTCAGGGGGGGAAAAAACACTTAAAACTTAAAATGCTAATTTGTCAAATTTCGAAAGTAATAAGATATTCTTCAGAGGTTTTATTAGAAGTAGATTTTCAAATAAAGATAAGGTCAGACAGCTGAGGTTTCATTGACCATAAAATTGCACAAATTGAAAGAACAAATAAAACTGCTTGATGGAAACAGGCCAATTTAAAGATAAAAGGGTTTTCTATAAAAAGCTGTGCTAGGATGAGGAGATTTTTCAGTTGAATCAAAATAGAAACATTTCACAAAACTGCAATGGAAACTCTTTTTTCACATCAAACGAGTCGCATGATCGGATGTTACTGCTGGTAAAAACTACAAAGAAGAAGACGACAGGAAGTAGGAGGAGGATAATGTTTGTTTTGGGTAATGTGCAGCTGGCTCCACCAGAGCTCTCACAGCATCGCAGGCTCAAACAAAGCTGTGTCTTTTCAACATGTTGAATCCATCTCTCTTCTGTAAACTATGATTTCCCAAAAAAGCTGCATACGTAGCCGCTCCCAAGAAGGCGGAGCTTGTCACTCCAACACCTGAATAAGACGCCAACGTCTTCTCTGATTGGCTGAATTATGAATATAATCTCATGTAAGTGTTTACATCCGATGCTGCCATGATTTTTCATAGCTTATCATGGGACTAGCCTTATTCCCATGTGACTTTAATTCCTCATTTAATGGAAACACTGTTGCTGCAAAATTGTGTTTTTTCGACATTAGCAGAATATCGATTAAGATTTGTGCACATTTATGATGGAAAGGCAGCTCAATAAAAATGATTGTTCTCATGTTTACATATCTGAGTGTAGCTCCATCCTGTGGAGTTTCATCACGGTCCCTGCAGGATGAGGTGAACATGAACAAACAACAGGAAACTGCTTCAGATGTTTCTGGCCTGGAGCTTAAAGCAGCAGACCATGCCACTTTGCTACAGGCTGCCGCACCGAGCGCACCATCAAGGTCCAGTGCTCGTCCTCTGAGCTCCTGTCCTTCCCCACACTTAGGTGTCCCAGCAGACACTTGTTGGACCTCCCAGTCGACGGCGTCTCATACACTGAGACTAAGATTTTACACTGCTCCAGTGGGACGTCTGGCAGGGAGAACATGAGGACCTCATTGAAGACGGTCACTGGGCAGCGGTGGACAGCAGAGGTCTTCTGGTACCTCAACTTGCTCTGGTTGCACTGAATGCTGATCCTGGCATGCATGACTGAGTGAAAATAAAGTGAGTCAATGTGGAGATGTGTGAAATCTTTATGTTTCACACATTTAGGTTTGGGAATCACCTGCATCAGACGACGGCTCAGCGATGGCTGTTCTGACCTTCAACAGGCCGACCTCCAGCCTCTGAGAGGTGGGAAGATACTTTAACGTCAGCAGTACTTCTCCAACCAGATCCTGCACACATTGAGACAGAACGGTAGATAAATACTTTATTCATAAGGGAGTATCCAGAAGTCCAAAAAGTGCAACAAAAATACAATAAATTAAGCAATAGTCTAAATAAAGAGGTTGCATTGTAATAAAAACATTTAGGCTAAAACGATTAATCAAATTAATTGTGATTAATCAATTTGTGAGATAATTATCAACTAATTCAGTTATCCATTAAACATTAGTTAGAGTATACAGACTCTAAAAATGTCAATTCATTGGAATAACCACACACTCAAAGCAGTGATTAAGCCAAAATTGTACAAAAATCTAAACATTTTGCATTTAATATGAAAAATCTAACAGTTTTATTTTCAAATTCTGAAAAAATAATCTCATATTATGTACCTGCTGGTGTCAAATTACTAATTAGAAAAATAAACAGATTAGTAAACAGTATTTTTTCTAGCTACAGATGCATCCTGTGCTACAAATGATCAAGCATCACTAAATGAATACTGTTATTGCATTTTAGGCAATAAAATGTTTATTTTCTTATTCCAAAAAGCATCTGAATTAAATGCTTATTTTATGTATTTCTAAGATTATGTAAAAATGCATAAGTGGTTCAATGAAAAATCTGCAGAATATGTCAATTTTTCCAGAATTAATCAATTATTCGTGGATTATTAAAATAAGATACTACAACAATGATTAGTTACATCCCTAAATAGCACTAAAAACATTTTGAAGCATTATTGCAGTTCTGTTAAAGATAATATGGCCTTTTTTACCGACTCTACTTTGGCCACTCCGCTCTATTATGAACTGATCATCTTTCCACAAATTTACATCTCAGTTTACATTCTCAGTAAATCAAGCTGTTAAAATACTTTCCATGTTTGGAAAAAGTTTTTTAACTTCCCTCCCTAGTACAACAGGAGTTACAGTTTTTTGATTAACCTGCTCAGCTTTAACATTACCTTCTGTGGAATCTGCAGATCTTCTTGAAGCTCCAGAGGGAAGGAGATGTTCATCTTCCCCAGAGGAACCCTGATCTCTCCCAGCACCGTGTGTCTGGAGAACTTATCAAAGTTCCTCACCTGATACACAGAAACCATAAAACATGAAAATTATTCTCTAATCCACCAGTTTAGATTAAATCTGCTGCAGTCAGTCTCTCTTCTGTTTGGTAAAATTATAGATTATGTGGAGCGGCACCTCCATCCTCAGAGTGATGTGGTTAATCATGTCCTTGTTGTCTTGCAGAATACAGCTAAACTGGTCTCCATATAAAGGGTTACAGCTGCCTTTTACGACGCGGGTGCGCCACTCCTGCAGCACCGTCCACAGCACAGATGGCGTCACTTGACCCTAACAGGATCACCGTAGAAACAATTAACATGTCAGCATACGTTTACCACATGTTTCTTCAACTTACAAGCAAATTAAGATCACAAAAAGACATTTAAACTATCTCAAACTTAGGGTGCTTTCACACCTGATAGTCCAGTAAATTTGGTTCGACTGGGGACCAAAATTGCAACATTTGTTGCATTTTTAGCTGCTCCAGTTCTCTTTTACACTGCACTGTGACAAACGATCCAAACCCTTTGAAAAATCTTTTCCCCTTCTCGCCTGTAGGGGCGCTTCACCAGAAACCACTGGAGGAAACAATACAAAAACCTCTGAAGAAGACACTGAACACAACTTCCTTCTTCACAAAATGTAGAAAAAATTGGAGTAGCATCAGATTGCAGAAGTTGTAGGATTTTTCTTTTGTTGTTAAAAGACTACAAACCATTTCTCCTGCTAGCACTAAACTCTTGCGTTTGTTTTGATTGTTTTTACCCAGAATGCCTTGTGCTATAGTCCACTTCCTGCTTTTGGAGTGGTCTCCAGTCCACTTGGTATTCACATATGAATTCAAACCACACCAGAGTTCACTTCAAATGCATATGTGAACGCCAAGCGTAGTGGAGACGACTCTAAAAACAGGAAGCAGATTACAGCACAGGGCATTCTGGGTAAATACAACCAAAACAAATGCATCCCTCTAATGCTAGCGGGACAAAAGCCTCATGGTTGTAACAAGGCCAAAAAAGAAATCTGACAGTGTTATTTGTTTACATTTTATGAAGAAAAAAGTTTCTATCAGTGTCTTCTTCAGATGTTTCCGTGTTGTTTCCTTCAGTGGTTCTTGGTGCAGCGCCCCCACTGGTGAGGAGGGGAACAGGTTCACATAAGGGTTTGTTTTGTTTGACAGTGCAGTGTGAAAGCAAACCAGAGCAATTTTGCAATTTTGGTCCCACATCAAACCGAGTCTAACAGACTATCAGGTGTGAAAAACACCTGATAGTTGGGCTTTTCTAGTTCAACACTTGAAAGGTCCAGTGTCCCCATCAGTGTCTTCCTCACAGAGCACAAACATTTCATGCTGGGGTTCAGGAATAAAACAAACACTGTTCCAATCAACACATTCACAGCTTTACCTCCTGGCTTTCCAGCTCAGTTCCCTCTGACCCGGCCCACATGAGGCGAATCTTCACAAACGGCTGCAGGCCTGACGTCTGACTGCTGCCCACCAGCCCCTCCACCTGCAACACGGTCACCACCAGAAACGCCTGCAGCTGGTCATAGTAGACGGAGAAACGCAGCGAGCCGTGAACCTGATGGAGGAAGTTTATGGTGAATTTGAGTTACATGATTTTTTTTTTTTTATATATATAATCCATCTTCATGCATCTCCTCCTCTGGAAGTGTATTAAGATGTGCTTGAGATTTCCAGAGTAGTAAATTAGTAAGAAAAAAAAATTAAATTGTTTCTGGATCATTGATACTGCTGATGGTCACTTTAGCTGTTCATATATTTAATCTATTAATTATTATGGATTTAGTTTGAAAAAAAACAGTGAAATCATGAAATATGTCTTGTTTATTTGAGGTTTTATTTATGTAGTTTTAAGACCTGGTGAGGATCAGGTGATCATTGTGTTCACCACTGACAGCCATTCAAGAATCATACAAGTTTGGCCGCCCCGACCTGGTGGTTGACGTTGGTGGAGTTGTTCTATGTTTTTCATCAGTTAATGTCCTTAATTATTGCAGATAAATTAAAATTTTCTAACATGACAAAATCTTATGTATTCATCTCTTTTTCTTCATAACTTTTGTGAACCCAAATCTGCTTTAAATTAATTTATTGTATTTGATTAAGTACAGAAAAACTGCTGTTTTTATTGCTCAAAATGAATTATATTTTTTCCTTTTTTTAAAATAAGCTCGAGAGAATTTAAAAACTGGATGCCATTTTTAATAAGGTAAATGTCCAATGATTTACACATCACTTTTTTACAAATAAAAACCACTATTTGCATGTTTAGCTGATGTTGTGTAGGTAAAAATAAATAAATAAGATACACATTAGTTTTTTTTTCTGTCCAACACCCTTACTGTATGGAATTAAGAAAAAAATAATAACTTAAAAAAGATATGAAGCCAACAACCTAACTTGAGACCATCTGCGAACTGTTACTCCTTATAAAAGAAATGTGTTTTATAGCAAAGAGGGGAGTAAAAAAATTAAGAATAACAGTTATTTTTCAGGATCTGTTACCCTGTTAATGGTTTGGTGCTCCCTCATGTCGCTCTCTGCGTAGTTTTGTTCTGACGGAAACGAAGCTCGGGACAAACAGCGAGTCAGTCGGCGAGCTTCAGCGCGCACATCCACCACCTGCAGACAAGAATTTAGATTAAAATACTGACTCCAACTTTGGTTTGTTTCTCACCAACACTGCCTTGAATTATTAGAAAGTAAAAACTTTCTAATAATTTCTTAGGTCAAAACTACAATCATTAGGGTATTTTATTGAGGCTTTAAGGTGATATTCCGGTGTTAGACTGGTCTAGTCAAAGTTCAGATATAAATCCAATGGAGAATTTGTGTCAATTCTTGAAAATTGATATTCATAGACTTTTTTATTCAATCTGGGATGCTTGAGAAGAAGAACTGAAGGAAAATGTGGGGAAAATTGTGGAGACATTCCCTAAAACACTAATGGCTGGTGGGTCTATAAAGTAGGATTAGGGGTTAGAATGAGTCCATCTGTCGCATAAAATCCAAATAAAAAACACCAAGGTTTGTGGTTCCAACATGAGAAAATGTAATGAAAAGGTAATAAAGTATGAATGCTTTTCCAGAGCGCTTTGATTTCCCTAATACTTGAAATAAATCCACTTTAAATTCTGCATTTTATTAAACTTTCTGTGTTTTACTTTCAGAATTTATATCAATTTTAAAAAATATAACCAGAACCTGACAGCAGGTTTAGTCCTGACCTATAAAGATATCAGCAGACTAACCAAATAACTGGATGAGCAAAAGTCAAACACATCCGCCATGTAAGAGAGAAGAACACAAACACCACACCCATCATGTGCTTCACCTGGCCCGCTTCTCCTGCAGATATGTCAAACAGAAATATCTGAAAACATTTCCTCAAACATATTACTCTTGGCATAAATGTGATATTTTGGTATTTATAATAACTTTAGATCTAAATTCTCTTGGGTTGCCAGATCATGCCCTGAATCCATCAATACAGTCATATTCAATCAATTAGAATATAGCTCTGATGAGGATTGAAAATAACTTTTATCTGATCTTAAACACACTTTTCATTAAACCCAAATTTCTGTTTTTAAGGATAGTTTATTTTAAGGGTTTTATGTAATAATCTAATGTCAAATGTTGAAAATCATCATAATTAATAGAAATAAATACCTTAAAACATCAGTGTGTGTGGAATTCAGCTAAAACGTGTTTCACTTAAACACATTATAAACATTATTAAACAAACTGTTCAATGATATTCCATTTTTTTAAACATGACTGTATTTTATATTACTGCATGAATTCTGTAAAACTGAAATGAACATACAAAGAACATATCTGTATTCATTTATTCTGTTATTAAAATCTCCTTTATTTTCAGGTTCCTATTTAATTTTTATTTTATTTTATCTGTAAGTACGTTAAATATACAGTTGGGTATATTGTTGTAAGATATTTTTATATTCAGTTGAGTATATTTTGGTACTGTGATGCTGAAACAAGTGAACTTTCCCAATGTTGGGTTAATAAAGCACTATGCTATTATTTTATATTTTCAGGTGAAATTCCTTTAATTATTTCTCTTTTTTGTAAGTTTTAAGCTTAGAAAATATTTAGGATTTAGAAAAATTTGATCCAGGACGACATTAACATTATATTATTTAAACTTAGAGAAGCATTATGATATGTTTACATTACAAAATACGATTCGGTGCCCTGAGTATTGACTGAAAGGCAGCAGGTTGGTTTTTTAATCTCATCATCCAAAACTTAATTTCTTAGTTCTTCCTAAAAGCCAAATTTGATTATAGACAGTTTATAATTACTTTAGTACTTGGAGGAGAAGCGTAGTTTTCAGCTCCGGATGGTTTTTCCTCTGAATACAGCAGATCAGTGTTCACTATGACAAAAAGCATAAAAATCCATGAATCAATTAATCTATTTCCTGACTGGACACCAATCCTTATCAGATGAAACTGCTCTGTGTGGCAGTGTGACCTCTGACCTGTGTCCTGATGCGGGTATGATGTATGCGTCTCAGAGAAGCATCTGAAGATCTGCCAGATTAAGATTGCCAGCGCCACCAGAAGGAGAAGGATGGAAATTCCCAGAATGCAGTACTTGACTGCGTCTGAGAACGGCATCCTCAGCTGTCCGGTGGACAGCAGCTCCACATCGGCTGGAAACTCCACAAAAGTCAGCATGTCTCTCTACATCCATGCAGCCGCTACAAACTCTGCAATACGATCAGAAAGACATGTAAAGTTTTAGAAATACTTAAGTTTGTTTCTTTTTAAAAAGAGACACTATTTGGTTTGTAGGTATGTAGAAAGGGAATATGTGACATTTAAATACTTTGTGGAGCCTTTTTTATTAATAATTTATAAAGAGTATTGGTATTAAATAGCCAAGGACGTGTCAAACTGAAGGCCTGGGTGCCAAACCCAAACCCAGTCCACCATAGCTTTTTATAGTTAACTATCAGAATGTGATTATTCAACGAACACCCTACACAAAATAATCTTATTTACATAAACATAACCTGCTTGTCTTGTTTTTTATACTTAAAAAATGTCTGCACAGACACATGCATTCTTTTTTGTTTCTTCCCCTTCCTGCTTTCTGTAGCAATCAGATTTGAGTTTTTATCTTAGAAGTTTCCAACATGTCAATATTCCACTGATTTCCTTTGTATTCAGTCAGACTCTCTTTTTCTCCTTGTTTTGGACATTTCATCTTTTTAAGTTTGGTTCTGGTTTTTATTCTCTTCTGAATGTCATTCCAGATTATATATAACCTGTTATTTCAGTCATTAAAAGTTAACTTGCTACATATCTTCTTATTGATTTACTCTCTATGCCTAGTTTCCAGCAGTTAGAGTAAGAAGATGCCATTTCAAAATGATTGGTTGATATGGTTTATACTTTACAAGAAAAAGCAACTTTTAAAAAGAGGAATGGACTTACAATATAAGCAATTTACTAAGTAAAAGTTATGGCAAATGAATATGTAGTCAGTCCAGCTAGATTAATAAATTTAATCCTGAAAGACAAAATATCAATTTCTGAAGACAAATTAGGATACATTTAAGCTTTGGGGGCTTAAAATGCCTTAAAAAACTAATTTGCAACACATAATCTGTAAAGATCATAGCTTTAGAGACAATACTGTATTGACAATATAATTTTGTTTCTTTTACTTGGCGTCAGAAGTTAAGAAAAAGAGCAAAATCCCTCCTTTAAGATAGAGACATTCAGGGTGTTCTTCCGGGATAAAAAGAAAATGATTATGTCTGCTGCTTGGTTGTAGGCAGACAATAATATCTCCTATCAGATTAGCCTTAGTCAAATAGCACAACCTGCTCACTCACCATGCAAATTATGATGAATGTTAGCAGGAAAGTGGAACAGGTGGCATTCCCAATTAAATAATATAAAACCTACAATTTATTCACACACATTGTATAAATTCACTATGAGCATTTCCTAAAATAAAGACAAGTCTTGTGTACTTTTTTGTAAACCTGGCAGCTTCCACCTGTAACAACTCAAATCACATAAAAAACACATTACCTGCTGAACTTTATACAAGCTCACTTCTTTTCTTCCAAAAATTCTTATTCTCACGCTGCACATCCATATTCAGACCCATTCTGTGGTCAGAGAAACAGGAGAAGTTTCCCTCTGAGAGCAATTCAAGTTCACGTCATATCAATGAACTGTTCCTCCTGCTTTGCAAACTCTAGACACACTCAGACACTCCCTCTCCCTGCTTTCTCCCTCCTCACACACTCAACACATGACTTTCTGCAGGGCATTCTGGGAAAACAGGTTGGAGAAGATTTCAGGGATGTTTTAGGAAACTTGTTACCTGAAGTTAACTACATTCCTCTGCAGAAAAAATACTGGCAAGATATAGTCATTTGAACCGAAGGATTATTTGGGTAATATTTTTTAAATACTTTTGTATCGAATATCAGAGAGGCTATGTGCACACTGCAGCCTGAATTGACCCAATTACGATTTTTTTCCTTAATGCCATCTTTTTTCTGATAGGTTCAAATGTGACCTGAATCTGAACAGCCACGTCGCATTCATCCCATAGACCGGAACGTCTTTGATACTCGACAAACGTCACTATTCTGCGCCCTGATACGCGAAAGCGGGACGAGAAACAGCAACCAAAATGAGGATTAAGTTGTTAATGTGCTGGCTCCGGTCGGACAACTTCAAAATCTTAAAATATGCTCCACCATTAGCATCTACGTTTACTTCCGCAAACACTGAGCACTTCTTTTTAATTGCGGTTGGCAAAACACTGAGCGCATGGTATTGCGGCCTCTACTGGGCTTGCAGGACGAGTCGCAAATATTTAGAAGTGTGATTTCACACACACAAAAAAATATCGGATTTGGGTTACTTCAGGCTGCCGTGTGAACATAACATAGCCATAGATTCAAGTCACTGATATTAACTAAAAACGTTTTTTTGTGGAAAGTCTCCCGGCTACTTAATTAGGGGCGTGGCCACAGGGACGGCTGGAGGAAGGGCTTCAACTCCCCATGAAAGTAATTATCCAACACATAAGAGGAAATGTATCTAAAATAGCAACAAGATTAAAAGATAATTCTAAGTTAACCAGCAGTTCTCATCACGAGTATGAGGAAGAAAGATTTTCACTAAACAAGTTCCTTGTTCAACAACAGAGTCCAGTCCCTCACAAGGCAAAACAGCCATGAATGCCATCATGTTTTGAGCTGTGGGAGGAATCCAGAGTAACTGGAGAAAACACACTGAAGCACTGGGAGAAACATGCATATGTTTCAGCAAACCGTTATATAGGCCTGAGCAGGGATTCCCACTTTTCCCTTCCATGGTCCGCCTAGAAGGGCATTAATATCTGGCCAA
Organism: Poecilia formosa; assembly: GCF_000485575.1. Taxonomy (NCBI): domain Eukaryota; kingdom Metazoa; phylum Chordata; class Actinopteri; order Cyprinodontiformes; family Poeciliidae; genus Poecilia; species Poecilia formosa. The sequence continues at coordinate 925,663 of NW_006799994.1, forward strand.
TCACCTCCTTTGCAAACACAAAGACAATGCTACAAGATATGTAAAGAAACATCAATCTTTAGAATGTTTTTTATTCATTATTTGCTTAATTATTTCATCTATTTAGCATAAATGCTGCCTCCCACTGTTTATCAGATAATATATTATGACTTTATTACCAAAAAATAAATTTTTTCACCACACTCCTCTCTTTTGGTTATAAAAAATATGAAATATTTTATATTAAACACATCAAATTATATTTATTTCCTCATTTCTTATGGCTTTTTTCAGCAGAGTCATCCAAAGGCTGCTGGACAGTTCTTTTGATCTTTCTTGTCAGAAACTTTTCAGTTTCTTGCTAGCTATGCTAGCTTGGTGATCACAGCAGCTTGATGAATTTGAAAGTGAGTTAATCAGAAAATGAGCATCAGAAATAATGTTTGAATAATTTTGTTTAATTTGTGTTTTATTGAAAAACAGAAATTATGATGAAAATGTAAGATTAAAAACTCTGAGGTGTTAACTTTTGTTTTTATTTTTTCATTTATTTTCTCTCTAACTTTCCGAGGCCTCCACAGCGCCGCCTGGCGGTCGACACTTTGGAAAACACTGGCATTTCGTCATAGGCATTTATTTATTTATTTACTTACTTACTTACTTACTTACTTACTTACTTACTTTTGGCTGAAATGGCTTTCCATAGATATATAGCTACCCACTTATTACAAAATCGCTGGATGAAAAACTGGATCAAAAAGGGCTGAATGGGGGTAAATGTTCCTCATCACTTTATTCAACAAAATTAATTGTACACAGTAATTATACAAATATGAACACATATTTTTTCTGTGCTGCTGGAAGTGAGTTATCTTTTGTGGAAAAATACATAAATTAGTCCAGCAGCAATGAGACTAAAAAAATGGATAAGCACGTCTTTACCTGTCATAAACTTTAACCTTTAAGGATACATCTTCTGTATTGTTTGTAATTTCTATGAACATTGAACATTGAGCACTTTGTCTACTTTTAGTTTAACAGCTGCTTTAAACATGTTAATTATAATAATGTTTCTCATTGTAAAATTATGGACTTTAAAAAGTTCGTAAAATATCTGAAAGTTTCCTAGGGAATCATGTTTAAACAATACGTCCAGTCAGAGAAATTAGAATCACGAGTCATTTAAAATAATTAGATTATATCAGCACAGGTTAAAATGTGGGATTAGCATTTAAATTAACAGCGCCCCTTAGTGGCCAGATATGGAATTAGTTTATAAATTCATTATGCTATTTTGTCCATCCATTTTCGCTAACCTTGGAGAGTCCATTTCTGTTCTTGAAGCACGCACTAGAAGTTATTTGAAATATAAAAAAGCCACAAAAAAGTGATCCAGTCAAGAGGTTTAAGGCATTAAACAATTTTTATTCAATTAAATTAATCTAGTTTGAGCCACAATAAATTATTTCATTTTTTCAAGTTCTGTTTTGAAAAATATGACTTTTTTCTTTCTTGCGTTACACAGCAAGAAAATTTTATTGAAATCGAACTGATTTGAAAATCCAAACACTCATTTTTTTTTTCTTTTTGTTTGTTTGTTTTTTTACTGTTGTTTTGATGTTACTGATAATTTTCTGGGAGTGAAGGGTCCTTTTGTTTTGTAAAAAGCAAAAATATATATATTTTTCGTGTCTTTTTGAAGAGCGTAGCTGGAAAATAGTCAAATATTGTTGTTTTGTATTATCACCCCTTCCTAGTGTAGTATCGTGGCATTAATGAACGTCTGTTGTTGCAATTTAACCCAAGAAGAAGAATCGAGCCGGCGGTGGGCGGGCCGCTGAAGAACGAGAGCAGCTAGCTGTTAGCCGCTAACCACCCGGTGCTGCTTGCAGGGTCTGCTTTTACGTCTGTGCATCATTATGGTCCAACTAGTGGGTTCCCTCCGAAAAGAGCTGGCTGACTCTTTGTCCAGCTGCAAGGTTCTGGTGGTGGGAGCGGGAGGTATCGGCTGTGAGCTGCTGAAAAACCTGGTCCTCACCGGCTTCAAGAACATTGATGTGGTTCGTTCCGTTTCTGCTTGATGCTAGCAGCTAGCTAGGTCTTTGTGTTGCTGGGGGGCGGGTGTGTGGATTAGGAGTAATTTCAGAGTCGCGAGTTTCAGGGTTAAAAATGTTTATAGAGAGTGTTTGCTTTAGTATATGTTAAGACCCAGGTTTGGAGTTTTTTTTAAATATGAGCGGAGTTTCAGTGTTTTATTCAGGAGTATTTGGCGCCATTATTGCTGCTAACTTAGCCAGGCTTTTGTACAGAGCCTCACTGACCGGTGGGTTGGTTTAATTTCAGAAAAGACAAATATGCCCACAACATCAGGGCTCTAACTGTTCTGTTAAAGACTGGCAACCTGGTATTTTATAAGCTAATGTTATTGTAATAATGAGGGAAACCTTGACTAACAGGCATGCAGCTGAGACAGAACCATAAACAGGAGCGCAACGAGACTAAACAGTTTAACAGCTTGAATAAAGACAGACAGAAAAGATTAATTTCTTGTTTTAAACAGTTTAATAATTTAGAGAAAAACAAAATATTTTTAAATATTGATGTCACTTTTGTAACTGAAATCAATCAGTCCATCAATTCCAGAGGAGAGCATCAAGAATAAACTGGAATATCAATGAAAGTTTAAATTATTTCAATAATTGAATTAAAAAGTTAAACGTATTACATTGATTCATGACGCACAGTGATCAGGGGTCAGTCAAGCATTGTTTCCATCAGGAGAGAAGAAAAACGTGCACAAGCAGCTAATCATTAACTGGAGAATACAGACTCAAAAATGAAAGAAAACTTAAGCAGTAATTTAGTAATAAAATATATACAAAAATGTAGACATTTTGCATGGAAGATAAAAAATAATAATAATTCCGATAAATTTTTCAATTCAATTCCAGAAAATCCATAATTGATAGCTTTAGTTTATTTGGATCAAATCCTGTTAAAAAAATGAAGAAAAAACAAATCTCCTAAGCACCTTTTACTATCCAATTATTAATTAGTTAACTATCCAATTATTAATTAGTTAATAAAAAAAAACAATCAACAGATTAGTCTTGCACCACATTGATGTAAAGTCGAGTTTTTGAGAATTTTTCATTGAAGGAATGCTACTATTGAATTTTGGGCAATAAAATCTTTATTTTCTTATTTTAAAAAGGCATTGATCTATTTATTTACACATTTTAATGTATTTCTAATATTGTGGTTAAATAAAAAAATCTGCAGAGTTTGCTATTTGTTTTTTCATCCAATTAATCGATAGAACAATTGATTACTAAAATAATCATTAGTTGACATATTAGGCAGCATTAATGGAGCTTGTTGGGTTGCAGTTTCCAGGTGTTTAACTTGGTATCAATGAAAATAGCTCATCACAGATTTTGCCAGGTTTTCCTTTAATTCAGGAGTCTCAAACCACAAGGGACTCCTTTTGCAACTTTGAGCCTGAAATGGCAATTAAATCATTTTGTTTAGACATGCTGGTCACGGCTAAAAGTTGCAGGACATCTGCTGCAATAGACGAGAGTTTGAGGTCCTGCTGCAGATGCTACAAGGCGAATAAAATAGAGAAAAACCTACCAAAATTTCCACTTTTAGTTCTATTTCTAGGATTTGTTTAACAACCTTACTGATTTCTACAGATTGACTTGGACACAATCGATGTGAGCAACCTGAACCGTCAGTTCCTGTTTCAGAAGAAACATGTTGGAAAATCCAAAGCACAGGTGTGTAAACTCCAAACAGCAGAGTTAACGTTATGTTCAGTTGCATTTTTAACACTGATGTCTTTGGTTGGGTTGTTTTTCCAGGTGGCCAAGGAGAGCGCCCTGCAGTTCTGCCCCAGCGCAAACATCACAGCCTACCATGACAGCATCATGAAGTGAGTCTCCCTTTTTGTACAGGAAATAAAAGTGACATTTATGTTTCCAGGGCTGCAATTGATCACACTGATGATTAATCAGACTGTAAAATTGTCACATTGTGCAGATTTTTTGTTTTGTTTGGCCGCTTGAGCCATTTTTTTATGCATTATTAGAAATACATTAAGAGTTGGACGTAAACAACTAAATTCCTTTTAAATGAGAAAATTAAAATGCTATAGCCTAAAACTCAATAACAGCATTCCTTTAGTGAATGCTTGATCGTTTGTAGTAAAGGATGCACATGCAGCTAAAAAATTCTTTCTAACCTCAATATATGAAAAGCTCAGTCCTTTCTGGTTTATTTAACATTTGATTAACTGATTAACAATTGGATGCAAAAGGTGCTTAATCGCAGATTTTATTAGCAGAATTTGAACCAGGTGAAGCTTAAACTGCCCCTTGAGGAGTTCTGGTATAAATAAGTTTTTTACCTGTCTTAAATGCAAAATCTATATATCATTTGTACAATTTTAAATTAATTACTACTCTGAATGTGTTGTTCTTTCAGCAAATTTTCTTTTTTAGAGTGTATTTGCTTCTGTTAACCATTAATCAATAACTCAATTAGTTATCAGTTTATTCTGATTGATCGATCGGCCTTCTGTTTCTTATGAGTTGTGCATTTCTCAACAGCCCTGATTACAATGTGGAGTTCTTCAGAAAGTTCATGCTGGTGATGAACGCCCTGGACAACAGAGGTAAGCTAACATGGGATTGTTTTTCATTTGTCCGTCCCTTCGTTCTGCATCCAGATGATTGAAGTAACGGTATCCCCCCTCTAGCTGCCCGTAACCACGTCAACAGGATGTGCCTGGCAGCTGATATTCCTCTGATAGAGAGCGGCACTGCAGGGTATCTGGGACAGGTCACTGTTATCAAAAAGGTAAACGTCCACACTTTCATTTGGCAAAAAAACCCTGAAAAACTTTCATTTGTAGTTCCTTTGCTCTTCATCTCTGTCCCTGTTGACATCAGGGAATGACGGAGTGCTATGAGTGCCAGCCGAAGCCGGCCCAGAAAACTTTCCCAGGATGCACCATCAGAAACACGCCGTCCGAACCCATTCACTGCATCGTCTGGGCCAAGTATCTCTTCAAGTAAGACTCATGTTTTACAACAACGGTTATAAAATTGTTTTCCTTCTAATTGGGAAACTCTTTTTTATTATTTGGGGTTTAAATGTTCAGTCAGTTAGTTGGTTGTGATTTTAGTGTTTGGTTTCTAGCCAGCTGTTTGGAGAAGAAGACGCAGATCAAGAAGTCTCACCAGACACGGCTGACCCAGAAGCTGCATGTGAGTCGGATGCATTCCTCCTCAACTGTTCAGAGTTTTAAACTAGAACTGCAGCTAACAACTATTTTAGTAAATGTCACAATAAAATATTATTGCGGTAAACTATATTGTTGTTTTGAGAACACTTTGAAGTAATATGTTGATAACAGCTCTCTCAAAAATCAGTAAAATTTAATTGTGTGAGAATAATTTACACTGAAACAGGAAGATATTTTCAATGTAAGAAAATAAAAAAAAATTACCAAAAGCGGTAAATAAAATGGAAATAAAAACCTCACCAAACGGAAACCATAAATAAAATGGATTGGCCTGTAGGGCTGGGCGATAAGTTCTTAAAAGCTTCATCATAATATTTGTCACTAATATTGTGATAGCGATAATAGTGAATGTAAGAACTATTTGTAATATATATTTTAGGCGACTATTTGACTGTAACTGTGTTACGGCCATTATAACCCCACAAACACAAACAATGTTCTTTGAAAACATTCCCGTTTGTAATTAGCTTCTTTAGGATGCCAGTCATGTAAAGAAGTATTTTTATCACTGAGCTGCACACAGTAACTGCATTCTAAAAATATTGGTATTTATTGATGCTTTGATTGGAAAAGAAATGGAGAAAATAATTTTACTATCAAACCTTACAATAATGACAGTTTTAGAGGGTTTTAAACATCAATTATTGGAATATATTGTGGCAACAATAAATCAAAATTCTTATCATGAAAAGGAACTTTTATGTTAACATGATAAACGATATGATAAAAGCTGATCACTGTTAGTCTCTGTAAACAAAAAAGCTCTTGAAAAAATATGAATCATGAGAATAAAACTGATCAACCTTTAATTCATCATCCAGCTAATTGATTTATTGTGGGAGATTAACTTAATCGGTTAATCTCCCTATTATTCTAACAGTCAATTAATTGGCTAAAAAAAAGTACACATTCTGCAGATTTTTCAGCCAGTTACTTGAGCCTTTTTTAGACTATTCTTTAGGTATTCTCTGTTTCTTTAGGTGTACACGCAACACCTAAAGAAAATGAAGCGTCTATTGCTTCATTTTTAAAATAAGAAAAAATAAATAAACACTTAATTGTCTGAAATGCAATAAGAGTTCCTTTAGTGAATCTGAATTGGGTGAATATAAAAAATTACACTTGAAGTTTTGGTTTAAACATATTGACAGACAGGTTTTTATCTTAAATATGAAATTTGTGTATATATTTTTACAGTTTTAGCTTAATTACTAAATGGCCTTTCTTTTAGTCTGTATAATGAATAATCAGTCACTGAATTAGTAGACAATTATTTCGATCATCAATTCATCATGATTAGTTGTTTCAGCTCTATTTTAAGCTGAAAGCAGGCAGTGATTCTCTTTAGTGAACTGAGAGAACCGTTGATGTGAACAGGGAACCCTGAAGACACGGCAGCCCGCGCCACGGCCTCGGAGCAGGACGGCGACATCAGGCGAGTTTCCACCAAAGAGTGGGCCCGGTCCACCGGATACGACCCCGTCAAGCTCTTCAACAAGGTGACAGCAGAACTAAACCCAGCAGTTTGATGCTGAATCACTTCACTTTGCTTTATTTATCATTGCTGTGGAAAGAAAGTAATATTTCTTATTTAAGTATAAAGATTCAAGCTCCAGTGCAGATCTTTGCTCCGGTGTTATTTTGTGTTTTTGTTCTTATTCTTTTTACTCATCATTTAAACTTTTTTTGTCATTAATTTGGCTTTTTTTTTTTTTTCATTATTTTCTCCTTTTTCTCTCCAACTGAGCCTCATAACGTCAGAGCTTTAATGTTCAAAGAAACAAATTATTGTCCTGTAATGAACATGATGCTCTTTTTGAGCCTGATACTCCAGTTAGTGATTACTCGATTACTAAATTAGTAACAATTATTTCAGTAATCGATTCATTACGATTAATCGTTTCAGCTCTAGTGAAGCTACAGATCAGCTTGGTTTCTGTCTCTCAGCTCCAGAAACTAAACTTTCTCACCTGTCAGGCAGAAGTTTGTTTGATGGTTTACCAGAAACTTTGGCGGCGTTCAGGTCGCTGTAATCCGTGATTCTCTGCAACGTTATCAGATCTGACTTGCAGTAACAATCTCTGCTCTGATTGGCTGTCCTCCAAAGCTCTTCAAAGATGACATCATGTACCTGCTGACCATGGACAAGCTATGGAAAAAGAGGAAAGCTCCTGCTCCTCTGGACTGGCAGCAGCTGGAGAACAGCGGTGAGTTCCTGAGATTGAACATAAGTTAGTTTTCTGGCTGCAGAATGAAGAAAGTTTGGGGTCTTATTGGGTTGTTTTTATGAATGCCCTGAGTTTCTGCTGTCTGGGTGATTAATTCATCTGTCATGGTCTCAGCCCATCCTCAGGAGGAGAGTCCAGTGACGTCCGGGCTGAAGGACCAGCAGGTTCTGGATGTCTGGGGCTACTGCCGGCTGTTCCGGCACAGCGTGGAAACACTGCGCACACAGCTGCAGGAGAAGGGCGAGGGCGCCGAGCTCGTCTGGGACAAGGTTCGCTCCAGAGGAAACACAACAACAATCGTTGATAGTATCAATAATTTTGCTTGGTTCTTACAGCAGTGCTTATGTATAACTGGTTTGGATGGCGTCTATTAGCCACTGTAGCTAGCAACGCGCTACTGCAGGCGCCGTTACTATTCATTACCTCATGTCCATAAAATCATACTGTTCCAAGGCAGGAATCTGCCACAGAAATGTTCATAGTGCCCTTATTTCTTATCCCATTTATATAAAATATGGTTTAGATTAAAGCTGAGAAATTTTTAAAACATAAAATTTGTATTCTCCCTACATATAAATCTGTAAACAGTTTGGTTTCTACAGAGGACTAAATGAATTTATCTTTAATATTGAACAATTGACTTAATTTGACATAAATCCTGTTGTAGCAGATATTGTTACACATGAATCAAATAGGAATGAGATATTTATTCCTATTTGATGACTGTTATGAATGTCACCATTTTCTACAAACAAATGAGGCAATTAGTCAAATTATTGTCGTCAAACTTTTAGAAATTACAGCAACTCCAGTATGCCACAACAGAGAATAATAATGCTGAAAAACAGCTCAAGACTACTTTTATTCTGCTTGTTTTTTACTCTGTTTCGGTTTTATGCTACACACAAAGACCCGTTGCTATGGCAACTAACAGACAACAGCTCCAACAGCCCGTGTATCAGAAATCAACTCCAAAAAACACTCGGAGTTCGCAACCCAAAAAAAGCACATAAAAACCCCAAAACGGAGCATTCAGTTCATCACAGTTTTATGTTTTGAAGGTTGATGTTCAACGATTATTAGTAAGTGATAATTTAAACACATGCTCTATTGATTGATCTGTCAGAGTGGGTGTGTGTGTGGGCCTTTATTTTTTTTACTGAACCTAAACATACTGGATTAAGCAGGACATCTACATGGTTGTCAAAGTCAAGCTAGCATAACTGACCCACCTCCCACTTTATTATATATATATATGTATGTATATTGCTAGCCACTTGACTTGTTTACAGCTTTGTTTTAAATCGTTTTCATGTTCTTGCTGTCAGGATGACCCTCCAGCCATGGACTTTGTTACTGCAGCAGCAAACCTGCGTATGAACATCTTCAGTATGAACATGAAGAGCCGCTTCGATGTAAAATGTAAGTTTTTATTTCTGGATGCTAGAAACAACTTCTAGAAATCTTTTTGAAAGATTCATGAGGCGGATCTCAGCTTGAAGACAAGCAGCGCTGATTTGGAGTTTCAGTAAACATTTTTTTTTTTTTTTTCTTCCAGCCATGGCAGGAAACATCATCCCCGCCATCGCCACGACCAACGCTGTTATTGCTGGACTCATTGTGCTGGAAGGACTGAAGATTCTGTCTGGAGAGCTGGAATCCTGCCGCACGGTTAGTCCAGCAGGCCTCTGTGGTCCGCAGACATGATGATATGTTAACAAAAAGCTTATGTGTTGGGAGCTCAGGATGATTTTGGATTTCAGTTATCTCAGTGTGTTGAGCTTTTAGAGATCACCTCTTCACCATCTGCTCAGTCACATTGACTCGGTTTTGTTGGAAACTTTTTTTTTAACATTAATGTAGAAGAGATTTTTTTCAAAATGTTGCAAAGATTTCATCCCATTAACTTTAGACTTTCAGAGACACGGAGATAATATTAAAGTCAACTTTCTGTGAAAACCACTGTGAAATATTGGTGTTAATTATAAAATCTGGTTCACATTAAGTGAATAAGATGGTGTCAGAAAATTAGAATTATTTTAGTTATGAGGATAAAGTCATACCAATAGCAGAAAAAGCTGAAATATTAGCATAAAAAATGTCAAAATTATGAGAAGTCGTTTTATCGAGAAAAAGGTTTGATTTCTAACGGTCTGATGTGACTAACTGAGCAGGTTCTTACGATTCTTTCTTTGAAATAGACTCAGCAGTCCTGCTACTGATAATAATAGTTTGATGCTGATGTGTGATCGGTTTTACATTAAATATTTCCTTAAATGTAAAACCGATTTCAAACTATAACTTCAGACGATTCTCAACATTCCTCATTTAAATTTTTTAGGGTTTTCATGTAGGAGTTTTCATAAAATTACTACTTCATTCTTGTTATGACTTTTTGTCTTCTAATTAAATTTCTGAGCCTGGCCCTAATACTCTGTCATTAGTTCAGTTTACCTCATAATAGAAAAAATAGTTTGTTTGCAACAATAATAAGAGCAAATTAAGTTATAACCTATTTGTTTTCTAATTTTGCTATCGGGATGTCTTATTAAAACTATTATATTCAACTATAAGTTAAATTTCACTGAATATATTCTTTCTACTAAAGACATCAAAAGATGTCGTTTCGTTTTACTGCATTCATTCGTCCTGTTCATTTTGTTTGCATCATTTAAAATCCAAAATTTGTTTATGGTATTTTATCAATCTTAATGTTTTGTTTCTGTTCATCTTTCTTATCAACCTTCTTTTAAAAATAGTGTCACTTTAAAATTTGCTTGATTCCAGCTGATAAAACCTGGAGGAAAAATTTGCTCCTCTGTCCCAGAACCAAAACGCATTATTTTCTATCTCCCATAACCTTGACATGTTTGTTGACCTGCTGTGTTTCTCCTCTGATAAGGAGTTTTAAAGCGTTGGTTGGGTTGGGTGGTAGAGTTCAAGGACAAAAACTGACTTCTCCTCTGTTAACTCTGGTGTCGTTTTGTTCCAGATCTTCCTGAATAAATGTCCGAACCTCAGAAAGAAGCTGCTGGTGCCGTGTATTCTGGACAAACCCAGTCCAAACTGTTACGTCTGCGCCAGCAAACCAGAAGTTACAGTTAAAGTCAACGTGCAGAAAACGACGGTTCTGTGTCTGCAGGACAAGGTAAACCCAAACTGGACCCGGTTTTCACTGAGCAGACACCATGGAGCGACATGATGCAACGTTGCTCTGATTTCTGTTCAGATCCTGAAGGAACGGTTCGGCATGGTCGCTCCGGATGTTCAGATAGAAGACGGCAAAGGAACCATCCTCATTTCCTCAGAGGAAGGAGAGACAGAAAGTAATTTAAGACTTTAATTCATTTCTTCTGAATCGTATATATTTGAGGCAGATTTCTATTTGAGGTTTATTCTGAAGACGGATAAGTAACAGGAGCTGACTTTTTTTTCCCTAAAGTTTGTTAAACAGAGTTAGGTAGTAACTAGTTGCATTTAATCAATTACATTTACTTGTGTGCCTTTTTTGAAAAAAATTTACTTTTAGGAGTATTTTTACTACGCTGTACTTTTTACTTTTATTGAGTAATTTTATTCTGAAGTATTGTTACTCCGACTGGAGAAAATTTTCCGTTTTGTACCCACTGAATGAATAACAAACATGTTTTAACCAAAAATTCACCAGACACAGAAACACACCTGCAGTTTTTGTTAGTTTCATAAATTTTTTATTGAATGAAACTGACTTGGAAAATTTAATTTTTGTTACTTATATAAATTATCATTTTCGTCCTTAAAATACCAAAAAAAATATTTTACTTAGCTTTTATTTTAGTCCATCTGATGATGTAATTTTAAAATGGTTGATAATTTGATCAGTTACTCAGTTATTGTATTGTAGACTTTTTACTAGATTCTTTTTTACTCAAGTAATTTCTTAGATGAATACTTTTTACTTTTACTTGAGTATAAATAAAATATGTAGTAGTACAATTTTTGGGTACTCTGCCCATCTCTGATTAAAAATAATTAATTTTGAGCAAACTGTTTAACTTCATACGACTTAGTTTGGTACATCTTAAATGAGCTTTCTTTGGTGCATATTTGGTTTAAAAATAATAAGGATTTGAGAAAAAGAAACATTTCATATTCTGAGAATAGAAAAGGTGGTGTAGGTAGGAGAGCATCATCCCACACTTGGCCACGCCCCCTCTGTCTTTTGACTCCGCCCACTTTTTATTTTTTTTTTATTTTTTTTTTTTAGAATTTGTCTAAGGGGGGTTAGTTCCAGTTTAAGGCCCACAACAAGCCTCATTCACTGAATTCCAGTCTGCTGAACAGTTTTGGATCAGTTGGATCTGTGATTTCTAATCTGCATTTCTTTTTTCTTCACAGCCAACAACAACAAATTCCTCTCTGACTTTGGGATTCGTAACGGCAGCCGTCTCCAATCTGACGACTTCCTTCAGGACTACACGCTCCTCATCAACGTCCTGCACACGTGTGTGGCTGACAGATCAAACTTTACCCTCTTATGCTGATTCTCCTGAGCAAACAGAAAATATAGATGTAATATCATTTGTTTTTGTTGGCAGTGAGGAGCTTGAGCGAGATGTGGAGTTTGAGGTAGTGGGCGAGGCTCCAGACAAAGCTCCGCCCCCTCAGACCAACCAGGAGGAAGTCAACAGCATCACCAACGGAAACAAAGACTCCGCCCAGCCGTCCACGTCTTCTAAAGGTAGGCATCAAAACGTCATTTTCATGTTTTATCTTATTTTAAAGATGGAAATGTTTTCATTGTGTTTCTGGCCTGATGATTTACCATGTTTTTATGCTTCCATATGGGTCTCAACTGCTTCTAAAAGCAGACCAAAATGAGCAATTTTTATTTTATTTTTTTTTTTAACTAATCTGAAATGTTGACATCAAAAATTAGAATTCTGAGTTTAAATTCAGATAATTCTGAATTGCTCAGAACTTTTTCACAAAATTCTCAGAAAAACAGTCTAAATTTCTCATAATTGTCTTTTTCTCAGAATTTTGACTTCAAACACATAATTTTGACTTCAAACACATAATCTTTTGATCTCAAAAGATTAAAGTCAGAATTTTGATTCTGATTTTTGTTAAAACATATTGAAAAAAGAAAATAAAAAAGACTTACTTTCCTGGGAAAATTTCTTGAGATCCCAACTTAATTTTGTGAGATTTAATTGGACATAATGAAATTATATCATAACATAAATGTGAATTTGAAAAATGTGTGAGTAAATCTGCTTCTTTTTTTTTTTCCTTTGGTGTCTGAAAAATTGCCATTTCAAAAACTTCCTTTTTAAGTCACATTCAGTGGGCAGTGTGCTGTTACCTAGCAACCCAAGTGAAGCCCAGCCAGTTACCTAGCAACCCAAGTTAAACACCAGCACGTTTGGTCAGCTGGTTTTACAATGACTGCTGGAAAAGGCAAGTGTTTTGTTGTTGACTTACCATCCAGAAACCACTTGCTGCAATGTTGCTGGTTGTGTCCGAGGCTCTACTAATGCCTTTCAAATATTTACGGCTGAGTAGTTGCACATCTGTTAGCAGCCATGGTTTGCGAGTTTAAACGTTGTTTGCGAGTGTAAAAATTGAGTTGTGGGTGTGGCCAACAGCAGTTTGTTTGGATTTAAACTGACAGGAGGCCCTAAAACAGCTCAACACAGGCAGAACTGAGCAGGCTGAGGTCTCATTATCTGAGAATGATTTTGTGCAGAAAACATAATGAAGATGTTTTGTTTAGGCCATAGATCCATCCTAACCTTTTTAAGGAAGTATAATAAGTCACCTTTAATTGTCTTGGATTTCAGCTGCAGCAGACGATGATGACATCATGATAGTAGATTCCGATGAGGAAGTGGGGGCACCGTCCAGCTCTGCGGCGCCGCCAACCGCCACCAAGAGGAAGCACCAAGAGGACTCAGAGACCGGCGAAACCTCCACCAAGCGCCCTCGAACGGACCAATCAGCTGCAGACAATGATGACGACGATGACATCATTGCTTTGGACTAAAGCTCTGAAGGACTCTGATGAAATCATTGTTTCCAAACAGACAGTAGGCTGAAATCAATAAAACCACCAGTTCAATGAAGAACACTTTCATCTCTTAGTCCCCGCTCCTTTTTCTGCTTTCATGCCAACTTTCTGACATGACGCTGTAAATAGATTCAATATTTTAAACAAACTTTTGAAAATGCAGTCAAGTTTGCATATTTTTATTCATTTAAGGTCTTGAACTGCTTCTCTTGATGGTTTAAAAAGTGCTTTTTTTGTACTTTTTTTTAAAATAAATGTACTGTACTCCTCATGCAACACGAGTCAGGATGTCAGTGGAGGTTTTTGTAAAAAAAAAAAAAAAACAGTGAAAGAGGTCAACAGTCGTTGATGTCTTACGGGTCCAGTCGTGCACACACACTGAGAGGTTCTGGCCAGTTTGTGCCATAAGAGTGTTAGTTTGCTACCTCTTTTCCACGATTAAACAAGTTTTTTGCAACATGTATTAATATCTTCTTTAATTTGGCCACACCAAGGCCTCTGGTCTTTGGAGAAGCCTCATAAGTTATACCAGAGGAGCCAACATGGCCGCCAGGAAAATTGCAGCTGCTTCAGTTTCCTGACGCTTACGGTTGCTGTGTCAGTGTCAAAGGTTAATTTGACAGAGCCGGCCTTCAGAACCACAAGTGCGGTTATTTACTGTTAAAAGCTGACTGTCTCCGGTTCCTGTGTCCATTATTTCATATTGGTTTTCTGTTGATGAACCTTTTGGACCAATTTAATGAAGATAATAAATACAACAGTTTCTGACCTTTTTCTGTCAAGTTTCTTTTTGGTTTTTGTGGTTCCGTTAGCCTGCAATGGTCTAACAAAATCTCAGACTGAGTTTTAATGTTTTACTGAAATTATAAACCAGAATAATCAAAATTAGTAGAAATTAATACTTAGAATATACACCTCTCTGCAAAATGAATCTACAGTTTATTTGTAAAACACATTTCAAAAACAAGGCAGCTCATAATGCTTTATGTCATAAAATAAACATTTTAATGTTTATGTTAAAATGATGTTTTGACCTGTAAGCATGAAACAAATCAACTGCACTGAACTTAGTTTAACATATTCCTGTTTCATCACTTTATTGTTCTGCGTTGCCACTTTGCTTTCATCCTGACAGCGTCGTTATGGCAACCATCATAGTGTAAACACTTTGCCAGCTGAGCATAACTCAAAGGATTACTAAACTAAAAATGGAGGTTAAAGGTCACAATGCTTGTTTATAAAATGTTCTTATCTAAGGGAACATACAGTCCTGGAACATTTATTACCACAAACAAAGAGGTTCAGAAAAGACTGTGACAAAATATTTGTATTACATCAACATAATCGTGCACTGAGATGATTCAGTGACAGTTATTGTACAGCAACTTGGTTCAGTTACAATACAAAAACATGAAATCTCAGCAAGTTATTCTAGTGAAAATATTTCAGTACACTTGAACAAAACTAGCTCACAAGTAACTTTTCAACAAGATATATGAGCTTGTTTTAAGTCAATTTTTCAATATTGATTAAAAAAAAAAGTACTAGTTCCACTGGCAGATTTTTTCACTTACAGCAAAAATGTCTTGTTTTAAGTGAAAATAATTATGACCAACTGCTCCACAAGAGCCAAATGGGTCAAAATTATTCTCAGTAAAACAGTTTTCTGTGCACAGAGCAGAATATAATGCGAAATATGAGAGCCAGATGTCTAAATATTTGCTATTGAAGTATTTGCTATTCATTAGCTTGTCTGAACACAGGTAATAGCTGCACATTAAGATGTTTGTGAAGAATGTAAAGAGGAGCTGGGAACAGACTGTTCACCTGGGACACGTGTTGAAATCAAATCTGAGCGAAGCCACAGATTCAGTTTACCTTCAGTTTCCACAGATTAGTAAAGTACATACCTTAAGAGTTTTTGTAAACAAAGTTACTGGCCTTCGTCACTCAGAGGTGACGTTGATGATAAACAGTGATGCAACGCTGAGGTTCGTAAACAAGCTGAAGAAAACAGTTGAATTGGACCAAAAGTCACTGGGTCAGAGAGAGATGATATGTCTGGGGTCTTTTATAACCAGTTTCAATAAGATTAATACAAATACAACTTTGCTTATAAATAAGAAAAGCTGAAACCAAATGACAACATCACAGACTGATAGAAATGATAGAATGCAATTAGTATAGTGGGTAAAGGTAAAATGTTAACAGCAGCAGATACTTTTATTCTTTCCACTCAGCTGCCTCCTATAGAGTACTGTTGTTCCTGCTGATGAAATGCACCTTTAATCTACGTGTACTTATAATAACTAATATTGACTAATATTTTCTAACTGCATGAATGTTATATATTAAAAACAAACAATTTTAATGTAAAATATTTATTATTTTGATATGTGATCCTTGCAGAAATTATGTTCATTTAAACTATGTATTTTTTTTTTTTTTAGCTTTTTAATGAAAAATAAATAAATACATGTTATATGTGTGGCGTGCAAAAGTATACAGAAACCTTTTGTAACTGGGTGTTGTACAAAACATACTGGGAATTGTAGAACCTATTTGAGCACATTCAAACCTTTGTGGTTAAAAAAATTACATGTGATTAGAATAAATTTAGCTAAGCTCACAGTACAACAGAATAAAATCAAAGGCTATTAATGCAGTTTTAAGTAAAGGGCTCATTCTGGTGCTGAAGTGTAAGAGATATAAACAAGCATTTAAAATGTTGAATAAAAATAAATAAATAAAAAATAAACATTAAAAATAAAACATAAAAATACAGTATTCTTGTTTTATCTGTTTTATATATTTTGAACCGATAGGCCTCGATTGCATGTCATCTTGCTGCTGTTACACCTGAATTTACAATAAGAGACAATAAGAGATATTTCTACACTGTTATATTTTGTCTTGTGTGCTATCACATTATCACAGGTCCTTCCTCTCATCTGTTATCAACAAGCCCAATAAGTGTCTACATCTCTGTTATTTGTACATTCCTGTTGTGTACATCTTTTAATACTTGATAATTGTCTGTTGATGTTCAAGTTTAAATATTCATGCATGTTTTGTGCATTTCTTAACTAAAGACCTTGCTTGAATCAGAGTATGTTCGATTTAAAACTGGATTACTTTTTTTATACTGTAAATTTACCCTTATTGACACTATTTTATTTTATTGTGTGTACAATCTAGCAGCTTCGACTTGCATGTCACTTTGCTGCTGGGACATCCACTGACCAGGGTTAAGATTATTTCTATTTTATTATCAATAAATCAAGTCTATTCGGCAGTCATAAAAACACAAAAATAAAAAGCCATAAAACAAATAGTAGCAAACATTACATGTGTGCCGTTATCAAAATCATCAATGCACATCGAATATGGTGATCAATGTTCCACTTATTATGGTGAAATAGTCTAAACAGACTTAACACTTTAAGAGCCGTCCCAATATTAGGCTATTGTTGGAACAAATGTCGGAATAATGATGTTGTAAGCCTTTTTACAGGTTTTTAACAGGGTATTTAATAATTACTGTGACACCTCGCGGCAGTGTTGACGGTTTCCTTAACGTTGTTATGGTTGTTGCTAACACCCCTCACAGGAGTTCTCTGATTGGTCAAAACCGCAGCCCCTCCTCCTTGCATCGACTGTTCTGGTAAACCACCGAGGGTCTTCTTCAACTGTTTACGGCCCTAGCAGCGCATTTAAACGGGTTAGAGAAATGTAGCCATTCGCTGTAGCTTCACTGTAAACGGTGGTTTTCCTCTGCGGTGACATTCTGAAGGTTTTTCTCCGCCTCCAGATGAGCAGGAGGAGGATACAAAGGAAGAAGTAGCAGCCAGTCGATACAGTGTTTTGAACAGGCGGCTAACTTCAGTTCAGTGTGGAGTTTTAACAGCTAGCTGCGCGCGCCTCTAACCGAGAAGCCCTTATAATTCACAGCGTAGCCGTTTTCAACGAAGCAGGTCTAGTCATTTGGAGGAAAATGGTGACTTTCTCTGCAGCGGTTAGACCTTTGGTCTCTCACCTTCAGCGACAGCTCGTCAGACACGCCATGAGTCCCAGGATAACGCCTGTCCGACGGTGCAACCTCACAGCGTGTTCCAGCAAATATGTCCTGTCTCAGAGTGAGTACAGATGATGTTAGTTGCATGTTTCCATGTTTTATTTTGGTTCAGCTGTGACATTAGAACATTTTATTGTGAGACGGTGAAGGAGGAAATGGGTGCATGCCCCCTTTTAAGAAAAAGCAGCAGATCAATAACAATTCGCGCTTTGACAAATAATGACTCCTGACGATGCTGTCCATTTAAAGCCTTTTGCCTCACACAACTGCCTGCTGAGGCTATTGTAATCCAACAAAAGAGTTTGCATAACCTCCATTTATCTCTTTTACACTTTACTATCAGATTTCAGCACCAGAAAGAACTCTATGTCCGTAAACTGCTTTAATCCGCTGCGATTTTATCTAGTTTGATTGTGGATTTAGTTTCTATTTTCCCTAATCCACCTCTAAGAGTCATCACATGTCAAATGTATTTTTAATGACCATAAAGTTTTAAACACACCCATTCTGGTCTGTCAGGTCCTTGTCTTACAACGCCCAGTTACATAAAGTTTCTCTGTCCCGCTTTAGGCCACAAATAAAACATGCAAAAAAACATGGAGAAATGGAAAAACGATAACAAACAAAGCTGCGTTTTTTTCTGAATCAATTAAAAGGAGAATAAATTCATATTTCATTTGTTTTTATGTTAATTAGGAGATGTTTATCTGAAATATCAGCCTTCATAATGATCACCTTTAAATCATGTGATCATTATGAAGCTGTGGTTCATCCAGCCATACAACTCTGGATGCAGTTACCTTCATAATGTCTAATGGCTTAAGGCCAAACTCAAGGCTCAGGGGCCTAATGTGGCCTGCCATAAGTTTTTATGTGGCCCTCTATTTAATTTAATCATTTGTGTGATTAAATGTTGTTTTACCAATCAAATCAAAGCAGTTTCATCAGTATACTGCCAAATTACATCAATGTATAAAGATGCTTCACATCATTGAATTTCAAGAAATGCATCAAATTAAGACATCAAATTATTGTTAATAATAAATTGTTAATAATAATAATTGTTAATGGGTAGTTTTATCAGTACAATTTGCCACATCCTGCCCTCTGACGACATTTGTGATCATGATATGGCCTGAAATGAAATGGTTTGACACCACTGCTTTAAATTTTCCAATAATAATAATAAACAATAAAGACAGACATTTTAACTTTTTTTCTTTTCACTTGATTTAGGTTGTAATGATGATCAAAACTTCTAAAGTGTATGGAAAAATTGTAATTTCTTCCAGCTGATTTGCACTGTCTTCTTTGATGACATCTTGTGGCCAAAAGGATGAAGTGCAGCTTAAATCTACTTTAACTGCTCGGCTATATCCGATCATTCAATGGACAGATTCTGTAGGATTATCTTTTGACAATTATCTCTGATATCAGACTGTCATTTAATATTCATATGTGTGGAGTAGTTTCCCTCTGGCGTCTTGACGTTTTTAAACAGACGAAAAATAGTGAGAGTTAGGGGGTTCCACCTGTACAGGACAACACACACACACACACTTAAGGGAAATTTAGATAGACCATTATCCCAAAGGTCATGCTTGTGGACTGTAGGAAGCCAGAACTCTTCAATTCTAATAAAATTTGATTGACTCAATCCATAGGCTATAAAACTGGGATTATGATAATATATATTGCCATTTCCAGCTTTCTTTAATGCAAACTGGAAGGTTGTGTCTTTACTTTCAAGCTGTGGTTCATCCAGCCATACAACTCTGGATGCAGTTACCTTCATAATGTCTAATGGCTAATAAACCAGCAGCTTTTCACGTCATACTCTTCTAATTCTCTGCCCGTGAACCAATTCCTCATAAACAATTAAAGTCGGTGTCAAACAACCAAAGTGGTGACTGGAAATCATGGAAATCTGGTCCTACTGCCTCTGAAGCACTGTGTTATTGTTTTCTGTGACACATGGCCGATATTCAGCTTCAAACTGCAAAATAGTCTTTTCTTGTAACAAGTAAAAAAAATAGAAATGTGTACTAGATGTTTTTCCAATTGTTGCTTATAAAATATAACAAAACAGAAATCTCTCAGGATGCAGAACAGTAAAAAAAAAACAACAGAATAAAATATGTGATACACTTAATTCACCATTAACATAGACGTTCATACAAAAATACAGTCTGTGGTTGCTCTTAAAGGAATTTAAAAACTTTGCATTAACTCATGCCCTTAAAATCAACCCTGCTTACCCTGCCACCATGTTTTTTTCGATCATGTTACAATTTTTCTGCGTTATCTCCTCTGCCTTTCTGTCATCCTAGCAAATCAGTATTTTTTTTTAATGAGAAGTTGACTCAGGTCCACTATTCACTAACTTCAGCTCGTCTGAAGTTAGTGAGAAACTTAAGGAGCTTGTCATGTGTTTAAGTGGTTCTGTTTAAAGAGGATTTTGCATCCCAGACTGGACTCTGTTTGGGCTGTTTGTCTTTTCAGTATGGCCCCGCCATCTTTATTTCTGCATCAACAGCTCAATGTGCAGCAGCGCCCTCTGCTTGATAGAGGTCAAACTACAAGACTATGAGCGTCTATTCAGATGTTGTTTAATGTTTCGATTGGTACTAATTTTAATCTGATAAACTTTATTGAATAATTGCCAACCAATTTTCATGATTTTTGTGGTATTTGAAGCAGAAGTTGAAATATAATATTTAAACAGTAGCAACATCTGTTGTTGGCTGTTTCTGCTCATCTTCATCCTGTGCTGAAGTTTTGTTTTGGGAATTGTCAGTTCAGCTGATTTATAAATATTGTCTAATATTAACACATGATCCACAAGATGGATTACCAAACAGCTCAGAGTAGCGCAGTGTGCTGCGGCTTGGTAAGCAGTTATTGTGTGAACAGTCAACCACAGGAGGAGGAGCTACTGCAGTCTGATGAAGATGAAGGTAAGCTCCCAGTCAGACCCGTTCAGGAATCAGAAGAGGAGCAAACGGTTCTGTGTTTCTGGTTTCATCCTGTTGGTTTGGATTAAGAAGGATGAAGTAGATTTTTATGATTTTTTTGGACAGTTTTTCTGGAGGTTCTCTGGACGCCAAGCTGAGTTTGGGGTAATTAGAAGTCAGAAGAGCGCGAGCCGGCGTTCTGACCTGCCAGAGGTCCCGGTCTGCTGCTCCTGCTGTGGAGCGGAGCTGGGGGAATGCCAGGACATTCCGAGTGTCATTCTCTCTACAGCCGGCCCACTTCTCTCTTTCTTAGTTGTTTCCTTTAAAGAAAAAAAACTTCCTTCTGCTCCTCTCTGACTTATTTTCTCCCTTTAGTTCGTCCTCAGTGTACAGAGGAGTTTGTGTCCCTGTAGGACTTGAGTGTAGTTGATAGATGTTTTAAAATGGACTGTTTGAAAAAGCTGGAGGCAGCTGAGCACAATGGGGAAAGTAGGTGTCAGCATTTGTTTTTTTGTTTTTTGTTTTGATGGAAACAGCAGCAGCTTCATGAAATCTGATATTCCTTTTTAATTTTTCCCCCTCTGCTTCTTCTTCTCTCCTTCCTGTCCTGGTCTCCAGTGCACCCTATGTGGCATGGGCCCCTGGAGGTCCCAGGAGGGGATCATCAGTCTCCCATCGACATCGCTGTGAAAAAAGCCGTCTTCGACTCGGAGCTGAAGCCGCTGGAGTCCAGCTATGACCCGCAGACCTGCCAGCAGATCTGGAACAACGGTTACTCCTTTCTGGTCGAGTATGACGACACTACTGACAAGAACAGTGAGTAACATTTTAAACTTTTAATGAAAACTCCTTCAGATATGACCCCAAAGAAACCTGTTTTATACAAAGTGGATCTATTGTTTATTCAGCCTTTTTCTCTTTCAGTTCCTTGTATAATTTCCCTTTAAATCTTGAGAAACCTCAGCAGGGTGACTGCATGTTTTGATCTACATAAGAGGATTATCTCGGCCCCCATTCCCTCTTAAAGAACCCCCACCATATATGTCTGAAAGGCCAGAAATCAGTTGAAACGCACCATGTGCAGGTGCTGACCTTCATGTGACTCGTGTTTATGTTGAGCTTAGTCTCACTTGTAATTGCTACCTTTTCTGTTTTGACTACCAGGCTTTTCCCAACATGCAATAACTCCAAATATCTGAGGCTGATTTCAGAAGAATTAAAAATGTTCAAAGGAGATGTAAGAACGTTTTCCTTTTTTAGCAACATTAACAGTAGAGGAGGTATTTTAAATTGTTTCTGATGTTTAACTTTCTGTGATAAGTTTATGACCACGGTAAAAAGTAATGACTTTAAAAGGGATTGGAGTCTCTGCCTTTAGGTTTCCTGGAAAGTTCATGGTCACTATTTTACCTGAACCAACCTGTTCCTCAACGGGGTTTTATGGGAAATGAATCAGCATTTTCCACAAAATGCTGAATCACACCAGGAAGCAACGCTTCATTTTTTCCACTTAGTTGCAACGTTTCGGACTGGGCAATAAAACAATAGACACTTGATCAATATCTGTAGAAAAAAAGTCTGATAGAATTTTGTCCAATCCTGAACCGCACAGCATTCTGGGGGATGTAGGAAAAGGAAATGCTTTAGCTGCTCATTCTTTCAGGTCCCACCAAGAAAAGTTGAAACCTGACTGAAGTCGACTCTCCACCTTCTTTAAATCTAATGAAATTGGTGGCAAACGTTTGTGCTGCGTTTTATTTTTAAAGATTTTAATAAATGGTTCTATAGGTCATGAAAAGTCAACCAGCCCCTTCACCATCTCTAAATCAAAGAAAAGGGGTGTCAGTCAAGTCTCCTATGTTTGTGCAGCAAAATCTTTTGTTTGTGCTTTTGCTTTATGATATTAATGAAAGTTTAAAGGTCTAAACGTCAACCAGCTCCTCCCTCCCACTCCACTTTACCCAAATCTAGCAAAATTGGTGTAAATCATCTGCAATGTTTATGCTGGTTTGTGCAGCAAAGATTTTTTGTTTGTGCCACCATCATTTTAAAGATATTAATAAAAATATCTGATGATCTACTGCACAAACATAACACCGTTTATTGACACCAAATTTGTTACATTTTGTAAAAGTAAGCGGGGCAAGCGGTTTTTGTTAAAATCTTTAAAATCATGGCGGCACAAACTAAAATCTTTACTGCACAAACATTTGACACCAATTTTGTTAGATTTGAAGAAGGTGAAGGGGCCAACTTCACTCGGGTTTAAGGTTGATGACGTTGACTAACTCACTCACTCTTTGGTTACCTAGCAACAACCTGTTGAGTAGCATGCGCAGCAGCAGTTTCATGTTGCCCCCAACATAATCTGGCAGGTGTGTGGAGGCTAAAAACGGGCCTAGCTAGCAAACTTTCTAGAATCCATTAGGATTGTGGGAAATCAGGGAATTTATCACGAGAAATGTAGGCAGTGTGTATCCTTCACTATGAAATCTCATCCGTCCTTGAACAGAATGCACACAGTGAGGATGTGGAAGGAGTTTAAAGTTGTCGCCATAACTCTGTTCAGGAATGAGACTGCTTCTTTTATTCCAGACAATGTACAAAGAAGTCATTGTTTTCAAGTGGACATCAAATCCCCGATCTTAGGGAAACCTGAGAGTAGAGCTGAACAAGTGTGAGCAAGGAGGCTGACAAACCTGAACCAGTTCTCCCAGTTCTGTTACAACAGGAGTGTCAAACTCAATTTCACCGAGGGCCACTTCAGCATATTGGCCCCCCTCAACGGGCCACATTGACGGTACAAATCAGGAGTGCATCCCTGCTAAAACACCCCAGACAAAAGGTTGACTTCCCTCTTTCAGTTCTGTAGAGGCTTATAATGAGTCAATGGTCCAGGTGTGTTAGAGAAGGAATGCATCTAAAGCTGCAGATGGTAGCTCTGGAAAACTAGGCTTGGGCAGCCCCAGCATAAATGTATAAAAATACAATGTTAAAAATAAATTAAACACCTCATATTGTTAAATAACTGATTTTATGTAATGAAGTTTTAAATATTACATTTGAGTTTCCATGGATGTAAAATTACTGCTCAGTTTAAATATTACAATATTTAAATCAGTGTTTAAAGGTAAGCAAATAAAAAATAAAAACAAGTCACATGGGCAGACATTATAGACTTTACGCAAAGATTTAGTCTCAGAGGCAACTGAAANAGCATAAATGTATAAAAATACAATGTTAAAAATAAATTAAACACCTCATATTGTTAAATAACTGATTTTATGTATTGAAGTTTTAAATATCACATTTCAGTTTCCATGGATGTAAAATTACTGCTCAGTTTAAAAATTACAATATTTAAATCAGTGATTAAAGGTGAGCAAACAAATAATAAAAACAAGTCACATTGGGCAGATATCATAGACTTTACGCAAAGATTTAGTCTCAGAGGCAACTGAAGCCAATTAATTAAAAAAATCCTTTCTGAATATCATTTCAAGTTCTCTGAACTAAATGCGTCCTTCTGATCGGGAGCTGACAGCGTGTTGAAGAGTTATGGACCAGACGCTTTGGAGCGTCTGGTTAGGAAGCGCATTACAAACCTTTGGTTGAAATGGCGCGTTAAATTCAAGTCTCCACTACAGACCAGAGAAAACTAAAGAGAATGCAACGTTGTGTTAATCCATTTGAGGAGCTGGCAGTTTATCTTGTGGAAATAAATGACGATGCAAAAGTTAATTAGACTGTAACATGCGCAGTCCACTGCTCAACCACTCCGGATGCGGCTACACCGCTGCGAAGACTTAGAAACCGCTGGAAGTAACTCATCCAGCAGCGTATTTAACAAATGGAGACTTCTGGGTTCACGTTACCCAAGAGAGCGGCGCTCTGGAGGAGCTGCAGACGTAACATCTGTCAGTTTCTGAGAATTAAATTAAACATTTATCTGTTTAATTTGTGATGGGATCTGGATTCACGGTGAATATTAACTAAACCGCATAAAATGCGACTAAATAGCCGATGTTAATATGATTGTGAATTTTCACGGATAAAAATAGTACATGACCGAGTTTTTTTTTTTAAATTTTTTATTTTTATGTTGTCAGTCAAGATAACGTCTAGCTCGACCTGCCGCCCTGACACCAACTCACACACATCTTCATTCACAGTCTTACTTGTAAATCGATTTTTCTTTTCTTGNTAGTCTCAGAGGCAACTGAAACCAGTTAATTAAAAACATTCTTTCTGAATATCATCTCATGGTCTCTGAACTAAATGCGTCTTTCTGACCGGGAGCTGACAGCGTGTTGAAGAGTTATGGACCGGACGCTTTGGAGCGTCTGGTTAGAAAGCGCATTACAAACCTTTGGTTGAAATGGTGCGTTAAATTCAAGTTTCCATCACAGACCAGAGAAAACTAAAGAGAATGTAACGTTGTGTTAATCCATTTGAGGAGCCGGCAGTTTATCTGGAGGAAATAAATGACGATGCTCATGCTCAAAACCTATTTTAAGTCAATCATGGGCC
Source organism: Poecilia formosa (assembly GCF_000485575.1). Taxonomy (NCBI): domain Eukaryota; kingdom Metazoa; phylum Chordata; class Actinopteri; order Cyprinodontiformes; family Poeciliidae; genus Poecilia; species Poecilia formosa. The sequence continues at coordinate 950,792 of NW_006799994.1, forward strand.
TATAAAATGCTGGGGCAGGCCACATAAAATGACATGGCGGGCCACATGTGGCCCGCGGGCCTTGAGTTTGACACATGTGTGTTAGAACGAATGGGCCAAAATCCCAGAACACTAACTGTGAGAAGCTTATGGAAGGAAAGCCAAAATATTTGATTTTGTTCATAAAGTTTAAAGCCAATTCTACCAAATACTAAAGGAAATATCGGGAAATTTTCAAATTTATAGAAAGTAAAAAATAAAAAAAAATCAAATAAAATGTTTTATTGTCCTGGAAGTTGGCAAATTAATAAATGAGTTTGGTAGTTTTGAGATACCTAAAATGGGATAGGTTCAGCCCAATTTAATATCAGACAGACAGAAAACTTGATTTTCTTTTTTTTTCTCGTGACTCTAGTTTTTAAATGCAGCATGAAGAGTTTTAATAACTAAACAAATCACCAGCAGTGTTGGCACAGGTTCTTGAAATCCTTTCAATTAGGTGTTTCCATGATCTGGAAAGTGCTTGATTTCTGTATAAAGTCCTTAACGGTACTTGCTATTCAAATGGCACAGTTTTGTAATAAAATGCAATCTAACATTTGCATTTTATTACAAAAAGATGCAAATGTTAGATTGCATGTTTACATGTTCCATGTCTGTTTACATGGAGCATGTAAACAGACATTTATAGATGACAAAAACACATAAACGCAATTTTCTTCTCACTGTCTGAAGTTAAATCAGATCAAACTTCTCGTTTTAGATCAGTTAGAATTACTAAAAATAATTTTTATTTGTAAATATCAGAAAACTTGGCGAGAACAATTTTTAGAGATTTTTCTTTTTCAGACCAGTCAGGTGTAAGAGACATTTCAAAACATAAAACAGCCTTTTCCATGCTGTAGAAGGTAGAATAATATTACAAGTTATTATTAATAAAAATAAGTGATATTATGTAATTGTGAATTGAAGCTGTCTCTTTTAATTTCATTTGTATTGTTTTTATCTCCAATGTTTGAAAACATACCTTGAAAATTTTTAAATTGTACTGTGAGAAAAGTGCACAAACCCTGCAGTTAGAAACTGTAATTAAGAAACCTAATTTAAACTTTTCAGTGAAAACTCACCATTATCATTGCATACGGCCTGCTTCCCTAATATCCTGATATCTTATGTATGTTTCTTGTGTAGCACTTAAGGGAGGCCCCCTACAGGACAAATACAGGCTTTGTCAGTTCCACTTCCACTGGGGTGAGAGCAACGACTGGGGCTCAGAGCACACTGTGGACCGAAGGCTGTTTCCTGCAGAGGTACTGTGTCAGCACTGAAACATTCTCCACCAACACAGACATAAAGAGCAGTGAAGTTCATCTATTTTCAGCAGAATGTGGCAAAAGTTTCATTAAAATACAAACACAACATTAGAACTTCATCCTTAAAAGGTTTTTAATATAATGGTTTGAATATTGTTTGATAAAAGTCTAAACAAATGACCAGTCAATGGTGATTAATTGCATGTGTCCATTGTTAAATTGCGATCAATAGCATATTAATAGCATGTAATAAAATCTCTGCTCATGCAAACATGAGTTCAACTGCAGGGTGAGACTTAAAAATATCAGACAAGAACAAAAAAGACATGATTTTTGAAACGTTTTAGACTGAATTAGTCATATTTTGCTTATATTAAAACTGTATCTCTTGGCAAAAAATAGTTACAAAAATTGTGGAGGTCACTTTCTATTAAAAACACGGGAAAATCACATTATAGACATGAAAAACATGAATTTTCTTTTGCTTGTGAAACATACTGCGATCAGAAAATATACCAAAAACATCAGAATTAGTCCTTTACTAGCAACTACTCTGGCTTTAATCAATGTCTGAATTGTTTTAGGATTCCTGAAATAAAAACATTTTCTTCTTTAATCAGGTTCCAGTCATGGTTTTACTTTAAGACTGGAAAAAGGCAGTCCGATCTAAACAGAGCCTGGCTTTATTTAGTTCTGCTGCTTCTCTTACATCCGCTCGGAAAAAATGTTTAATTTGCATTAAATAAACATTAGTTTTTTTCCTCCCAAGTTTGGTTTCACTGCCCAGATCTATGTCCCTAGACTCCAACATTTATTAGATGTTATGTTGTTCCATTTTGATTTCATGTAATAAGATGTTCCAGTGACTGTGCATGTTGTCCTTTAACCACTGGTGCCCACAGCACAGTGTGGGTTTGTGTGAAAACGTGCAGGGCGTCAGGTTTCAGTTTACAGAAACTCATTGTGTGTGCGTGTGTGTGTGTTTTCAGCTCCACTTGGTCCACTGGAACTCTGACAGGTACACTCTGTTCGAGGAGGCGGTGATGGAGGAAAATGGACTAGCCGTTATTGGAATTTTTCTGAAGGTACACAAACATATACACACACTTTGGTCATGAATCTGCTGCTTTCTGTTGAGCTGTTTATGACGACATGAACTGTGACTTTAATCCAGATTAATGTCTAATCCCATTTCAGGTGGGAAAGAGACATGAGGGGCTGCAGAAGCTGGTTGACGCTCTGCCTGCCATCAGACACAAGGTCAGTCACACGTTTTGGAAAATGTGTCCAAGCTTCGTGTTTGGATGCATCAGATCACCAAACCTTCCGACTAAAATCTGTTTTTGAAGTGGCGCCCTCTGCTGGCGTTACATCCCAGCTACACTGAAGGCCTCAGGAAGCAATTTTAAAGTCTTTCTGTCTCTGTCCGTCTGCAGGACAGCGTGGTGGAGTTCAACCGCTTTGATCCAGCTAGTCTGTTTCCCTCCAACATCGATGACTACTGGACGTACCACGGGTCTCTGACCACGCCCCCTCTCACAGAGTCCGTCACCTGGATCGTTATGAAGCAGCATATTGAAGTCAGCCATGACCAGGTATGTGTCTGACTCACACCTGATGATTATTTTAAAACAGAATGCTGATTCTTGTCTCTTTACCATAGATGTTGTGCTGCATGTTTGGAAAAGTTGCTAGATCCTTTTCCTAGTGGTATAAACACGTTTAGTCTCCTCTGCTGAAGGAATATAATGAAGCTGTTCATTTTCACCAGATATTTGGGGAAGTTTTTATACACTGTTTAGATACTTCAGGGTCACTCAGTAGGGAATCAAAGCTCCTTTAGTGGCCCCAAGTGGCCAAATATAGTCAGTGCAGTCCGTTTTAACTAAACAGAAGGAAGAAAAGCTCTCTGGTTTTCAGAACTCAGTTTCAGTGCATCAACTTGTAATCTTAATCCTTAAAAATACCACAACAGTAAAACCAACTATCTTCTGCTTTAGAGCTCATGTTCAACTGAAACTGAAAAAAATTATTTTAGAATTTGGCTCCTCAAGTGGAAGAAAATGACCCCATCAAACTCTAATTCACAGACTAATAACACCTTTTTAGTTTTTTTAAAATGCTGTCCATATCTTTTCACCCACTACTTGAGTGGAGTTATGTCAGATGTGTTTGTTTATTTTGCAAGCATAATAAACGATTATTTTAGTTATTGATTATTCAGACAAAAAAAGTCTCATTCTCAAGATTTTTATGCTTTATTATACAATATTAGAGATGCATGAAAACATGGAACTAAGGAATTATTAGTTTGTTTTCTTACTTTTTCTAATAAACTATAGAGATAATAAACTGAGACTGACAAAATCAATATCTAGGTCAAAAATGTAAAAAACAAAATGCAACAAACCTTCTTTCAAATGGTTCAGAAAGTGTCATTAGGAATTCTTAATATAATAAAATAATAAATAAAAAAATTTAAAATAGTAAAGCAAGCCGTCATTCAGAGCACATTGTCACCGAGACCCCATCTAGAATTTTTATCAATACCAGGACCAATACTGATATCATCGGATTGTAAAATCTGAACATTTTTATCAGTGCTTCATGCCTTTCCTTCCAGCTGGCGGTCTTCCGGAGCCTCCTGTTCACCTCTGCCGAGGAGGAAGTCCAGAAGAGCATGGTGAACAACTTCCGGGTGCAGCAGCCTCTGCGGGGTCGCACCGTCCGCTCCTCCTTCACTCCCTTCCTGCAGGAGGCGCCATAGAGGTGACGAGCAGAACTGCTTATGCTGCTGGACTCAATAACAACACAACACTGCTCGTCGAAGCAGAACCAATGTTTATATGATCGTTTCCTCTGGGGAGCTTCATTCAATACAATCACTTCCTGTTTTATTTTAATTAACAATTTTACAGAGGATGGAAAAAAACTTTTATCTTTAGTCAGAGTTTGGTTTGACTGTTTCAGACCAGTTATCAACAAGGGAATATGGGTAGCTGAGGGGGATTTTATTTTATTTGAATGATTATATTATCATAAATCATATTTATTCTACATTTTGGAGTTCAGTCACACTGAGCTTCAGGTTCAGTAAAAACCCAACAAGTCAGATTTCTATCTGTCTGTTTACAGTAAAATTCTCCTTTAAATTTTCATTCAAATTCTCCAAAAATCACACATCATTTTTCAGTCGGTCTTCTCAGGCTGCTGTTTGTTTTACTGAATGTTTTCGGCATCTGTTACAAAGCGATTCCTTTGAATATGTCTGACATTCAGAGCCATGTTTCACTCATTTTTTTAACTTTTAAACTGAGTTGTTTTTTTTTTTAACTCAGCCTTTGTTACTAAGACGCACAAACATGCAATGTTCGAGCAGCACACTCGTAGCGACACGGCGCGTGGGAATGAAAGTATAAGATTCAATGAACCCTAGTGCCTTTAAATGTTCCGATTTCTCTTTTGTGTTGGTTTAATTCTCGCCTGATTTCTTTTCTTTTACTTTACAGAATTAAAAGAAATGGCAGTCGGTTGAGACTTTCAGTCAATCTTGTCAGAATTATATCATCTGATTGTATCAGGTTGATCTCTTCAGTCTGCTTTATTCAGATTGGTTCAGTTGGATAAAACTAATCAGATTGTTCCTGTTAAAGCTGAGAAAATGCAGTCTTCTAAGCTACTGTTGTGCCTTTGTGGCTCTCACCCAGGGTGATATAGCCTAGGGGTGGCACAAAAACTGAATCAGTTCTTCTCAATGTGCATAATGTAAGCGCTGTAGGAAAATATTGCTGTACACTTGGTGATAAACACTTCCTGTTCCTGAACAGGTGGTTGTTGGAAATGAGAAGTTGTTCTCAACCAATTTACCTGGTGAAATAAAACAACAAAATAAGTAAAATTATGTTTAAGTTGCTTCATAATCACTTTCTTTTTCTTAATGGACTCTAGATTACGTGAGTGACAAAAATGCACTAAAATCAGAGTATAAAATAAATAATAATGTAAATACAGATAGACTGGTTGAACCCAGGGTGCTATTCACTGCAAGATGATTTATTTTAAATCAAAGTAAAAGAGCACAAAAAGTGCCTACTTTGAGCGTCATTTCAGCAGATATTAAACTTGTTTCTTCTTCTACACCCAGTGCATTTTGCAACAGATTCTACTGAGAAGGATTTTGCAATCTTCTCAGTTTTAAGCAATATTCAGTTATCTGAGGAAGTCCAGCCTCCTTCCTGCTTTGCGTCATGCCTGTCTGTTGCCGTTACGCCCCCCTGTGCTGCTCTGCCACAAAGATGAACTTGAAGCTCGAGGTGAAGAGACGCATCACGTTTGTCCTCGGCGCGTGAAGTTTTTTTTATTTCTGATTTACGGTCCAGTTGAGGCGAGAGGCCACCGTCCCTGTAATCCCTCTTTGACAATACAGCTATCCAAACTCACAGCAGTGACCACGGGGGTCGTGAACTCCCCTCATCGGAGCAGACGGAGCGGGACGCTGTGCAATGAAATGCAACGAGTGATGGCGACTTGTTCTGAAAGCTTCAGAATAGTTAGATAAACACCACAGGGGCCACAGCAGGCGCGAAACATTGCTGCTTGGTTTGGGTTTTCTTTGGGTGTCAAACTCATTTTCAGTTTTGGGCCACATAAATGTTCTTAAAGGGCCAGTTGTGTCAGAATGTATGAAGGAATATGTTATCAAACTGTTAAAGTATTAATAAATGGCTGTCTCTGCATTCTGTAAGTAATAATTAAAATACTCTGGTTTACAAAAGTATTCACACCATTGACCTACAACCAAAAACATTGGAATATAATGTGTAAGACCAACACAAAGTGGCATACAATTATGAAATGGAAAGAAAATCTTTTATATTGATCAGTCCCGCCAGGATTTTTCGATTGTCGTTCAGATTCCAGATTTTGTGGTGCAAATTTAGAAATATTTACAAGAAATGTTGCCAACTTGAGGTCAGATGTGACTTTTTGTTACTCGTCATATTGATCACAAACTGTAACTTCACATCAAATAAGACTGAGGCGGCAAACAAAAGTTATTAGTTGTTTTTATATTTCGTTGTCCAAATTTTTTATGTTCTTGACTTGTGGTCAAGGAGCCAATCAAAATCATTTTGAGGGCCACAAAAGGCCCCCAGGCCACACTTTGGACTCCCCTAACTTAAACCTAATGTTTTTTCACTATTTTTGCAGAAAATTTGTAAGAAACTCACAATTATGCTTTAGGATTTTTTTGATTTTTGCGATTGTGAAAAACTGTAGGGACTGATTTATGCAGCTTGGAGCCTGGAGTGCCACGTCACAAGCTACAGTGGGCTGGATTTGGCCTCTGGGCCTTGAGTTTGACACAGGTGGCGTAAAACATTAAATATGGGCGGTAACAGAATGAAGGGACCCAGAGCTGCTTTTATGCTCCAACTGTGCATTAAGTTACTTTTTTGCCTGTTTTTATTGCAATGTTACCTTAAAATACTTTAATGCCTTTTTCTGTCTGTAGTAAATTTGTTTACTTCACAATATCTTCATTACTGTAATTTATGAAGATGTTTTAAATATGTCCCTGATTTTTGATCTGAGGTATAACTGAATGTGCAGCATCACCTGCAGCTCAGAGGGATGTTTAAGCAGCTGTATGTTGTTTTTACTGTAACTGTAAGCAGTGCATATTCTCACTGCTTATTTGTCCAGTGTTCAGCCTACATTCCTGCCCCCTCCCCCTCCAGTGTCACACTGGGCTACTCCCAGCATGCTTTGCTCCACCTGCGTGGCTTCGTTAAGATTGCCATCCAGCTGAGGGTGATTCCAGCTCCTCAAGAAGAGGGGGAAACTGTAAACCACTGATGTACATTTAGATTTTTAAAGAAACTGGATTGTAATGTTGAACAATAAACTAATATATCAAGTTGTTTGAGATCAATTCTGTCATTTTCTTTGCTACAAGCTTTGGTTAAAATGTCAGTTTTTATATGTAAACACTAGCTACATGCTAACAGTCAAACATGGTGGTGGTGGAGTGATAATCTGGGGTTGCTTTACTGCGTCGGGATTAGTTTTTCTGACTGATAAAACCATGAGTTCAGGAGACTTTGTCAGTTCTGACCCAAAACCTCTTCTAGAAAACTGAGGATATATTTCCTTTTTCAACATTGCTTTGAATTCAAATCAACAAAATGGTGGTTTCACCAGATGAAAAGTATTTATTACTGCTTTTACTTTTCCTTTAATGGATTTGTTTCCTGTCAAGTTTGATTTTTAGAACTATGTATGTCACATTAAATGTTAAAAATGATCTAAAATGTACTCATTTTTAACACCACTAACATCTGCACCCTTTCAGTGGCATGACCAAAAAAGCTTGGGAGGGAGGCCCATTAAAAACCTGCAGACAATGCTACAACATATCCAAAGAAACATCAACAATATCAATATTTGTTTCCCACTCATTTCTGAATGTTTACCATAAATGCTGCCTCGTATATTCGGACTTTGATTGGCCATGAGTTCCTAGAATTTTTTTGCAGCAGTGTCATCCAGATGTCAATATTATAAGTTTCATCTAAAGAAATTTACAACCTTAAGAGTGTCCGCATCTTTAAAAGGTCTTAAATTCATGTATCTAAAACTAGGGCCTTAAAATGCATTAAATTCATTAGAAAATGTTTATGTTGGCCTTAATGACAGGTCTTAAATTTTGTTGTGGCTGGACTGTTTAATCTCATTCTACATAGTTTATTTTTCTGTTGAGACTTTTTTGAGTTGCACGCAGACGGTTGAGGCTACTGCTAACTAGCTGCTAATAAACTCTGGCTTGCGAGCTACCTAGATTTTTTTTCACATCTGCCTGGTAAATGCAAATTATTGCCAGTTGGCTGCAGGACATCAAGTCTTTCACTCTTCTGCTGCCAACCCGTACAATGTTATGTGCATTCTGTGCAAAAAATCTTGGCACTACTACGACAAATGTGATTTTTATCTTTGTACATCTCTATTGTGATACAGATCTTGAATTGTATTCATTATAGTTTTGAAAAGTCTGAATTTTAGTTGTGACCTTAGATATTGAACCATGTTGTTTAAGTTTGAAATTCAGGGTATTAACCATATAATTGCACAGATTTGAATTATGAAAATAAATATGCTTAATAATTAACTATGTTGAAAAAAAACACGTTTTTTTAATAAGATGAGGTGTATTTTCGACTGTATCGAAATTTGAGTATTCAGTCATACAGGTCACGTGATCAACAACCGGATGTTGCTACCAGTGGAAAACACAAAGACGATGACAGGAAGTGGTAAGAAGGCATGTTCTTAATGACTTATCTCATTAATGAGCACATTTACGTGTGATTTTTAAATGCGTTTTTTATTTAGTGGAAAAACCACAATTGTATTTTTCAACACTAACAGAATATTGACAAAGTTGCGCACATTTCTAAAGGAAACAAAGTTACTGTGAAGCTTTTCCACCTGGTGGTTGTTTAAATTAAAACCTACTCTGTTCCCGATCCGGATCGTTTTCCAAAGTAAAAACCGCTTCCAGCTGCTTCAGTCTGACTCGGTCCTGTGCTTTGAAGCACTGCTGGCTCTATGAGGGGATGTTCAGCACAAACAAGCCGCCCAGGCACCTCCGGGTGGGCTGGGTGTGACCCACATTTCCACCCGACTCCAGCCACAGAGCAGGCGATTGAAGCCGACCGTCAGTGGGGTGTTTGTTGTGTTTCGCTGCGGGAGACTGAAAGCTCAGGTTCTGCTCAGACGCTCCGGTACCGGGTTTCCCCTGATTGTATGGATGAGGACAAACAATTGTTTCCAACAAAATCATGGCTGAAATGATTGATTCGCCTCACAATCACAGGTGGGCAGAGTAGCCAAAAATTGTACTCCAGTAAGAGTAGTAGTGATACTTCAATATATTTTTACTCAAGTTAAAGTAAAAAGTAGCCATCCAAGAAATGCTCAAGTAAGAGCAAAAAAAAAAAAAAAAAGTATTCGGTGTAAACAGCAATTCAAGGAGTAACTCATCAAATAATCAGTTATTTAATATTTAAAACTCACATAATCGGAAAGACAAAAATATAAATCTAAGTGGAAACTTCGGTATTTTAAGGACCAACATGGCTATAATATATATAAATAAAAAAATAAAATCAGGCTAAATAAATTTTTCCAAATGGTTTCTTTCAATAAGAAACATATTTAACTTTATCAAAAATTTAAGGTATCGTGGATTTTTGGTTAAAACATGTTTGAATTCATTCAGTGGGTGGGGAATCCAGAAGAGTAGCGGTACTTCAAAATAAAATTACTACGGTAAAAGTAAAAGGTAAAGCATAGTAAAAATACTCCTGAAAGTACATCTTTTCAAAAAAGTTACTCAAGTAAATGTAATTGAGAAAATGTAACTAGTTACTACCTAACTGCTCTCAATCCACTTACATTGATAAATCTGAAGCTTTATTGTTATTATTGTTCATTCAATTTTGAAAAGAAAACCCTTGCTTGTTGATAAAAAGTTTTGGTGTTTTTATTTAGACATATTGGAATTGGTTTATTTTGCATTACTCCGGTGGAAACCCTTTTTCGCATCACATGAGACACTTAATCAGATGTTGCCTCTGGCTACGAAGAAGACGACAGAAAGTAGTTGGAGAATCATGGTGCGGAATGTTTTTTATGCGAACAAACTTATTCATGTGTGGTTTTAATTATGTTTCTTATTTAATGGAAACACTGCAATTGTGAAGTAGTTTTCTCGACATTAGCGGAATATTGAGAAAGTTTTGCACATGCTTGTAATGGAAACGCAGCTAGAATTAAAGCAATTCTGCAAAGCAGAGTGGGTTAAAATTCTTCCAGAATGATGGTAAAGACATTTGATTGGCTGTTGAAGCTAAGAGTGGAAAAACCAGTTATTAGCTTTAAGGGGCAATTAATGCTTCACAGAAATCAAAATATGCCTTTGTATTCATCTTTGTGACAAAAGAAGAAGAAATCTGTAAGAGAGAAAATATTTTTTCATGGCTCTGTATCAATAAGTTACATGTATATTTTATGATTTTGCGTTTGGTTTGCACCATAGAGACTCTGTCCAGCTGCCATCATCAATGAAGAGAGATGAAAAGCAGAAAACAATCCAGATTCTGCTCAGTGTAAACAGGAACATGAACGGAGAAAATGTTCCTCTGAACTCCAGGCCAGCTGTTCTTCCTCTTCGTCTTGCTCCTGCTTCTGCAGCAGCTCCTCTGATCTGATTGTTTGGTGTTTCAGAGATTTGAGACAAAAGCTTTTCCTTCGTGGGATTCCTGTTTGGATTTGAGTGCAGCCTTAACTGGTTTGTTGGGGATGAAATGCTCAAGTCTCATTCTGATGCTCCTGTGTCAGGAAAGTTGATTTTCTGTGTTGATTTGGTCAAATGTTTTACCTCATTATTTTTCTGAAAGACATAATAATCATTGTTTTAAATATTTTTCTCACAGAAACCAGCAGAATTTTCATCCAAACCTTTCTGTATCAGGAGAGATGCAGGCCCACAGCATCATAGGTCCACCAACTCAGAGCATGAAGTGCTTCCCCACAATTCATGCTTTTCTTAACACCAAACACGCCTGGAGTGTTTGTTTAAAAAAAGCTCAAAACTCACAGTTTCATTTAAATATCAAGAAGAGCTGAAGAAACAGCAGAAGAAAATTATTTTTTCTCCTAAATAACCATTTAGAGGTTCAATTTAGTTCAAAAATACTATATTGATCCTCAAAGGAAATTCAGTTTTGAATTTTTTTTTTTACAGTTTTTAGTATTTGCTGCTGTTTCAGTGACACCACAGTTATGTAAAATATAACAGGAAACCATAGGGAGGCTTCCTTCCTGCCAGATGGCATTTGAGTATTTTAAAAATGAAAACACGTCTTGCAGATTTTTGCAACTTGATTTAGTAGATGACTAATCTGAATAAAGATTTCCTGTTCAGGTTCAGGCAGAGAAGAGAGATAAAAATGCTCACCATCCAGATTTAAAGCCGAAGCTACCAGATGCCTCCACAGTGACTCTGCACATGTGACGACTCAGACAGCAGAGAGCTTTCTTGGAAAGATGTTATGTAAAGTTTTAATCTTTAAAGCACAGACTTGTTGGAGTTTTGTGAGGATTGTCACATGAGGATTCAGAGAATCGAAGCAACATGGAAGAAATATCGAGACCACGGGGTAAAGCAGTCGGAGCTCTCTGGAGGCTGCAGACAGATAATTTCCTGCATTCAGACGAGATCAAAATGTTCAACATTTATTGAACTTGTACTTTTCTGAATACCTGCAGGTCAGACATCAGAATTCCACCTTAATCCATGTCTGCAGTTCAATCCCGACTTGCCTGTCTGTCTGGGTGCAACAGTTCCCCCAGGCTGGATGGGGGATGAGGTTTGGTTATTCTGTGAGCTTTTTTGGACAGAGACAGTAAAACTATCAAGGAAATTATGAAATCTGTTACTTATTGGTTTTATAGTCAAACTTGCTTCTAAGATCATCCACCAGCTCTACTGCAGCATCTGATGCTGCAGAGGGAAGGCGACCTGAGTTACCGATCCAACAACACAAAAAAACGACTGGAGAGGAAAAGATGGGGTGTTTCTGACCGACTGACCTGCAGCTCAATGAAGACATTTCAAGACAACAGAAATCTGATTCTTTAAAAACATAGATCCTTCTGAGTGCATCGATCTGGTTTCTAGCAGTGGGGCATCAGGGTAAAAATTAGATGAGAGGGTGTGAAACTTCTTCATGGCAGAGAGAAATTTTTGAACATTAATAATTAAACCTACGGCACCCAGATTTTAGCAAGGAAAGCCATCTTTGGTATTCCAGGTTAATTTTAGTTGCATACTCATACCTACTCTGCACAGCCAGGTGTCACTGGAAGCAGTAAGTGAACAAACTAATTCCCTCTAAGTGGCAGAAGCTGCTGCTACCTGTTCTGTTGGTGAGTTTCCTGGTGCATTTATGAATGAGGACAAAATATCACAGTTATTCGTTGATTGTAAAATTCTTCTCACGGGATCGGACTGACGCAACGTGATGCTGTAAGAAGATTCCAGCTCCTCATCTGACTGCCCACTTCAAAGGAGTGAAAGGATTTTTCTGTCCAATGTTGCGGATCTGAGGGAGAGTGTAAACAAAGAACAGTGGGCTGCTGGTGTGGGAGAGGTCTTGTCCTGCCAAATGTTTCCATATTCTCCTGCTGGGAATCTGCATGTAGGCTGCAGAAAAATTACACAAACATTTAGTCACATGTACTCCCTGTCCCACCGAACAATTGATGGTTCGGAGGGTTTCCTTGCAGGGTGTCTAAAGCTTTGGAGTCGGTTGAAGCAAGTCTGTGAACTACAATAGCTCTAAACAATAACAGTTGTGTTGCAGCTTCTTTTTACACACAAGCAATCCTCAACAAGAACTACAGGAGATTAGAAAAGTATTAACTTTTTCTAAGTTTTATGTTACAGACTTAATCCTAATTGTTTTAAATTAATATCTCAAAATGTTATACAGAAATACCCTATACTGAGAATGTAGAAAATAGTTTTTGCAAATTTAATAAAACTAGAAAACCAAAAGTCGGACACATGAATTGTGCAAGTATTCCCAGCTTTGGTTAATACTTTGTTGATCAACCTTTGGCTCAATTACAGCCTCAAATCTTTTTGAATATGATGCCACCAGCTTAACTTGGGTGATGGTGATGATGGTGGTAGGAGTTCGCCCCGCAGTGGGTGGGTCATCGTCAGCTCAATTCCCACTCCGTCTGCCTTTGTTGTTGTGTCCTGGTGTCCTCACCTGCCTGGCCTGCTGCTGTTGGTCAGAAGGTTCAATGGCACAATATGGCAGCCTTGCTTCTGTCAGACTGCCCCAGGGCAGCTGTGGCTACTATCCAGTGGCTTACCATCATCAGTGTATGAATGTGTGAATGGAAACAACTGATTTTATTGTAAAGTGTCTGTGAAGGCCCTGAAAAGTGCCATACAACTCAGACTTCATTTCTCCCCAGTCTTTAGGCAAAGACGCCCAAACTTCTCGAGCTCCATCAGGTTGCCTGGGAGACGGACATTTTCAGATCTCTCCGGAGACGTTCAGTTGGATTCAAGTCTGGACTTTCACAGAATGGTTCTGAAGCCTTTGAGATCCTGGTCAGGTGTGTTGGACCGTTGTTGCTGAAAAATGAACTGATGTCCTGGTCCAAGGTGAAGATGCTCTGGATCAGATTTTCATCCAGTATGTCTCTGTACATTGCTGCATCCATCCTGAGTAGTCTACCAATTCCTGTTGCTGCAAATATCCCCATAGCTCAGGTTCCTCCAGACATGATGCATTCACTCCAAAGAGTTCAGTCTTTGTCTCATCAGACCAGAGAATCTTGTTTCTCTTGGTAAATACCACATGGCTTTGTTTTTTGTTTGTTTTTTTTTTTATCAAGGAATACCTTTGGTCTGGTCACTGTACCATCCAGGCCTGATTGGTGGGTTGCTGCAGAGATGGCTGACCTTGTGGAAGGCTCTCCTCTCTCCACAGAGGAATGATGGAGCACTGACAGAGTGACCATCAGGTTCATGGTCTGGACTAAAGCCCTTCTTTCCCGGTCAGTTAGACATTCAGTTTAGCTATTCCCAGACTTCTTCCATTGATCAATGATGGAGGTCATGGAGTTCACTAGAACTCTCAGAGCAACAGAAATATTTCTGGATCCTTCCCCAGATTTATGCCTGAATACAATATTNAATTCCACCTTAATCCATGTCTGCAGTTCAATCCCGACTTGCCTGTCTGTCTGGGTGCAACAGTTCCCCCAGGCCCGAAACATTCTTCTGTCCCTGTTGGACTGGACAGTAGCCATGTTTCCATTCACCATATAAATGCTCAATTTGACATTTTGAAAATAAATATGCATAATGGATACACAGCAATTTAGAAAAAAACTCCTATTTTTTGATAAAGGGCTTTGGCGCTAGGATGAGGTGAAATTCTTTGTTGACTTTATCAAAATTGGTTTATTTCTCAAAACTGCAATGGAAACACTTTTTTGCATCATATGATCAACAACTGTATGTTACTACTGGCAGAAATGAAGAAGAAAAGGACGACAGGAAGTAGTTGGAGGATGATGGTGCGGCATGATTTTAATGAGTCATCATAGGAAAAAAACTTATTCACACTTGATTTTAATTGTGTTTTTCATTTAATGGCAATTGTGAAACTCTTTTTTCCCAACATTAGTGCAACATTGGCAACGTTTTGCGCTCATTGGTAACAGAAACAACTTATAACATCCTGCTGAAGGCCACTGACATGAAATGATTCAACACAGGAATAAAATGGAGCGTTGAATCAAATTTAATCCACAGGAGGATCTCCTCAGTATTTGGGGAGTTTAGTGAGCACAACCGCCAGCGAACAGTTAACTCCCTCTTTATAACTGCCTATTTCAATAGTTCAAACATCAAATATATCTAAATATATAAGTGTCTGAACTACTGACACCAAATAGTTCAGACACCAAAGAAAGACACCGTGTTTCTTTGGTTTCTTTAGTTTCTGAACCAAAGGAACACCAAATAGTGGTGCTTATTTGCACTACAAACAGTGTCTTATCTCCATTTCCAGAAAGTAGACATTGGAAGACAATCTTGGCACTTTCTCCAGTGCTAAGACTGAAAACAGTCCTAGTTATACTGCAGAATTTTGCATCCCTGGTTTCCCTTATTTCTGCACTTGGGGGTTCAGCCAATCAGTGCCAAGGAAAAACAACGGTGCTCCTGGATTCCTCTACTCCAGCTAAAGAAAATTCCTTGTAGATTTTGTTGAGGGTAAGACTCGGCATGTTATTGATCTCTGTAGCCGTTGAAAGGATAACTGTGTAAGTGTTAACCCCTCAGAGGTGGGAGTTGGTTGGGACGGGGTTAGCACTTCGGACAATGAAAGAATACCTCCACTGGGTTCTGTTTAGAGTATCGGGGTCTTCCACTGATGGAAGAAATTAATTGGAGCTCTTTAGAGCTTCAATTTATTAAACTGAAAATTTAAAAATTTAGTAACTATAAAACAAGATGAGGTTTGGTTATTCTGTGAGCTTTTTTGGACAGAGACAGTAAAACTATCAAGGAAATTATGAAATCTGTTACTTATTGGTTTTGTAGTCTGTTACGGCCCCCCCCTTTGTGAGGAGGAGGGGAGTAACACGACAACCATAAAAACTTGACAGAGTCCAAGTGAATGTTGT